>NC_028456.1:28463894-28502737 GCF_000263155.2 Setaria italica | reverse complement strand
TTACGGCCGCAGATGGGAGGACTACGCAGTAGGATGGTGGAGCCAAGGAGCGGACGCACTGTCGCTCCTCCTGGCTCTCCGGGATCGTCCGCCGGAAGAAGGATCCGGCCACCGCGTCTCCACCGCTGTCCCCGCCGCGGCGCTCGTGGCGCGGGGTCAGCAACCGGGGCCTCTCGCCGGTGCGGTACGCCGACGGCGACGGCGACGGCGAGGAGAGCACCTCCCCCGCCGCGGAGTCGCCGTGGCTGCCCTCGCCGTCGCCGATGCGCAAGACCCCGTGCCGTCGCCGCCTGGGACTGGGGGGCGCCGGCGTAGGGGCCGGCGTCTCGGGGTTCGCGGTGTGCATCAGCCCGCTCGTGCGGCCCGGCCTGGGCAGGCACCCCCGCGGAGGCCACCCGCCGGACGCCGTCTCCACCGAGCTCCGTCCGTCGCCGCTCCACCCGCTCACCTCCAGCGCCTCGCTCCACCACTGCCGCTCCTGGAAGCTCGCCGACGGGGGACGCTTCCGGTGAGCTCATCAATTCTCCTCCTCCCATTTTTCACCCCCAAAATTACACGGCCATTTACATCTCGGGGGTTTACTTTTTCTTTCTTTCTTTTTTATCTTGACGTGAAAGCTCGGAAAAAAAATAGGGGCATTGCTGCCTCGCAAGCTGTTCCACTGACATGTGGGCACCGACATTTCTTCCGAGGGTGCTGCTTGTCAGTTGAACATGTTGCAACGCTGTAAAAAGGAAAAGAAAAGGCTTCCCGTGCTCGACGCTCATGTATGTACAGCTTTATTTCGTTCCGATCCGTGCTCGGATTTTTATTTGCGCTCTGAGATTCTCCGGTCAATAGAATTTAGTGGCGTCTGGTTGGCAGGTATAGAAGCCATGTGGGTGGAATTAAATGCTGGGATTATTAATGCGAGAGGGATCTTAAGTGATGTCTGCTTGCAGTGCAGGCAGCAGCGCTGAGTGCAGTAGTGCGATGCCTGCTGCGCAGCACCACTGCAATTTTCATCTCGTGCTAATAAACGAGTCTTGTTCATCGTAGTTTCCGTTCTAAATTGTTGGAGGTTGTTTTAGCTTTTCTAATTCCATAGATGCGGACTATATATAAGATGCATAGTAAAAAATTATAAACTTATAAATGCTAAAATGATATCCACTATAAACTTATAAATGTACAATTTGGGACGCTGCAAGTAATTCAGAATGTTAGTTAAGGAGGAAGGTAAAGCCTCCGAACGTCCTCTGAGAGAAAAACCAATCCATAATTCCATTCGGTGGTCAGAGTGACGCTCGGACCCTTCCACAGGGAACAAACGCATTTGATGGCTCCCTGTGGACCAAAGCAGGTGGTGCTCCCAACCTCGTCCCTATCGGGCTAGAGGCCAGATCTGAAAGTCCGTCATCATTCCGGTCGTGGCTTCCAGCACAAACTTGCTTCGACTGGACGACGGTTACTGCCAAACTCGCAGCACAATTCTGATCATTTGCTTGATGCCCACTCGTACGATAATTTGTTCCGTTGCATAAAATCGGTGCAACACTCGCTCGTAGACTCGCAGTACTTCAAGTGCTTCCGCCATGGCATAAAATCGGTACTCCTTCCGCAATTAACTCGCATAAAACCAGTGCTCTACAAGGTCAACTCGCTCCATCCTACTACTCTCAGTCTCTCACCGATGCTGTAGCACTAGCAGTCTAGCACCGGTGCGGAAACAAAGTCAACGACGAATCTAGGAGGACTGGGTAGGGCAGTTCTTCTATTCTCAGGCCACAGCCGCAATGAATGAATGAGCCATTGAACTCTTGAAAGCTTGGCAATAATGGGCGTCGTCTGCTGATGCTGAGCTAGAGCCCACTTCCGTTGAGCGAGCTCAGCTTCCGGCCGGAATAATGGCCTCCACAGACGACAGGGGGGTGGTTGCGGGCTCGCTCCGCTTCGCCCCGGACCGAAACGTAAAGGCGCGCAATCATAGCAGGTGCTCTCGTCTCGTCCTCGCCGCGGTCGGGAAGGAAGAAAGCGCGACGCCTTTCCGGTTTAAAGCTGGGTGCGGTGGTGCTGGTGGCCCCCTGCAGAACAAAAGGCTACGATCCGGTGAATCGCGATGAGCTGTGCGACGTGAGTGACGAGCATATGGGCAGCAACACCAACCGGGCAACATCGGGCTGCAAGAAACGTCGTGTGCTATGCGTATCCTAGTGAGTTTTGAGGTTCGATTAGCAGCAAAAAGGTGGTGAACTGAAACGAAAAGGTGGACCAAGAGGTTAGCATTATTTACATACGGAAAATAGAGCCCTTTAAAGAAAAGAAAAGGAAAAGAAAAAAGAAATTGTGGCGCCTTGCTGGGCTTGCTGTTTGTATAGGGCCATGTTTAGTTACTCCCAACTCCCAACTTTGACACTATGCAAAAAGAAGATTCCCCATCACATCAAACTTGCGGTACATGCATGGAGTACTAAATGTAGATGAAATTAAAAACTAATTGCACAGTTTTGTTGTACTTTGCGAGACGAATCTTTTGAGCCTAATTAGTCAATATTTGGACAATAATTCACAAATACAAACGAAACGCTACAGTGTGCTACAGTGCTGTAACAGTAATTTGGCACCTCCCAAATTCCCCAACTAAACAAGGCCTAGACTCCACAGTCTGCATGTGCAGATGCAAGTAATTGTCTTGGTCAGCTATTATTGGCATGGGGGGGGCATGAACACTCGAAATTCCATGGGTTCATCGGGCCGACAAAATGCCGACCACCGCATAATTGGATTCATGGCGAAATCGATTGCAAACTCGGAACTCCAGGCGCCAGCTCTCGCTTGATGTAAGCCTGCCAGGGAATTTGAGACGCTCCGATGCTATTAGAGCAAATCCTCTCGTCCAAACTCAGGTAATCCTTCATCAGGCTGCAAATAGAAGAAGATGAATGTAATCGTCAGCACGAGTGTTGGCATCCAGCATTGCACGCCCGTGTCATATACGATGAATGAAGCACGGCGTGTACGGGATGTGTAGTTGATGGTAAGGGCGAGAGTGCACGCCACCAAGCCGTTGCTTCTGCGCGTCCGCCTCGCCTGTCGTTTCTGTGGGGTTAAGATTGGGATGCTTGCCGGATGCAGGAATAGCCAAAGAAAACGAATTTGGCGCTTATAAAGAAAAAGGAAATTGGAAAAGAGGGCCTGGCCCAGTGCTGATGCAAGTCCAAAGAAGTATTGGGCCGTCAAAGCGTAGAGTTGGGCCCATCTTCAGTCGCACCTGGAGTGACAGACAAGTGAGCATACGGCATCCTCTGCCAAAACAAACACGTGTTCTTTGCCAATAACACCAGGCCTGCATCAGGATTAGGAATAAAGTTGTCATCTTGATGATGTGGAAATAAAAGCGCAACTGTTTCTCTGTTTCAGCGAGGAAACACAATGTGGCTAACTTTGTCGTAGTGTGCCACTTCTCCTAGATGCTTTGTAGGTGAACAATTCACTGAAAAATTGCCATCAGATGTAAGGAGCACTGGGTCTGACTGTGTACCATAAGATGCTGGTACTGGTAGCATACTCTGAAAATTCTGAAACAATTGCCTGGGTTCCAGTTGGGTGCTGTTTCGGATTTTTACAGTCCAAAAATATTCTGTTTTCCCAATCACTCTAACCGGCTAACCGCCACAGGACATGTCTATCAGTCTATCTCTGTCATGTGTTAGCAGAAGTGTCTCAGCGATGAAGACTCAGTGCATCCATCATTTTGATCGGTTTTCTTACCCAGGGATTATCATGGGTAGGTACATACATTGTAACTCCCTAGCAGTCTCTAGCAGACGCTCTGTTCTGAAAAAGCCCGGTTCTTCCTATCATCCTATGAAAATGGGATGCGCGCTGTTTTTTTATGCCTCCTTTATGCCATGCTCAGTGCTGGTGCTACCGTGATCTAGAACATGCCGTTTCGCTGATGGCACCGCTGACTATCGAGCACAGCGCGCCGCCGGGATCGGTCGGCGGCATGGGCCTCGACTACGGCCAGTGTCAATTATCGCTGCCCGCCCCGGCGACGTCTGCTCGCCCGCCCCGCGCCCGTCCGCCGAACGCCCGAACCTGAGGCCCCACCGCTAGCGAGACAGGGTTATCTCCCAAGGCGGTGACGACCGGCCCGGCGGTCCCGATCAGGTGCACGCGCGCGGTGTTTGGAACGCGGCTTTGGTCCCCGTTCCAGCTGCGGCGGCGACGGAGAAGGGAGGCATTCCCAGGATGGGTAACGCTGGACGGCGTATGCCGCGCTCAATTGCATGGCAGTGCGGTCGCCTGTGATGCCGAGCGCGACGGCGGCGGCGGCGAACTGGGTGGCCGCGCGGGCGCGCCCCTGTCATGGACGGTGTTTCATTTCCCGTCCCCCCCGGACGGTATTTCATTTACCGTCCGGGGTCGAGGTATCTGGAGCCGTTAGATCTCCACTGTACGGTCACGATTCGGCGAGATGGCTGCAAGCACGATCGTGTTCTGGTCCATGCGGAGGCCAGATTTTTCCGCGGGCCGTTGAGGCCTCTCTCCTCCACGGGCCACACCAGGCCACAAATATGCCCATGCCGGTAAGGCAATCCCAGGGGGCCCAGGCAGGCACTCGGCACTCCGTTGCGATCCAAAATTTCTCCATTCTGAAAAAATGGATGCAGGATCATCAAAGGTGTAAGCCAAATGATTTGGGACAAAGAAAATTAACATCCATCAAGCTTCATTCATCTTCCAGTAAAGCTCTGTGCTGTTTGGAATGCAGATAGCTAGCTCGTACGTACAATAATTCAATAAACCCTTTTTGATCCAGTACTATGTCTATTTGATCCATACTACGGTTCATCCTGTTCAGCCACGGCTGAGGCTCAACTCAAGCGGGCAGAACCGCGTCGCTCCCCGCGCGCGCGGCGCCGGCGCCGGCGCAGACGCGGCACTCGGCCCTCCCGGCGCGGCGGCCGTCGGCGTAGTGCTGGTACACGTACGAGAGGAACCCCCAGACGGCCATGAGCATGGCCACGACCTTGATCCCCGTCATCCTGTCCCCGAACAGCGCCACCGCGAACACCGGCACCAGCGGCAGCGACAGCGTGGCCGTCACGTTGGCGAACAGCGACGACACCCTCGCGACCAGCCGGACCATGCCCACGGCCGCCGCCTGCCACGACACCGCCGTTCCCACCAGCGTCAGCACGTACCGCGCCCTCCCGTCCCTGAACGCCGCCATCTCCGCCGGGATCGTCCGCCAGTCCCCCGACGCCATCAGCCCGGCCACCGATACCGCCGCCGCCACCAGGTTCGTGTACATCTGCAGCGACAGCACCCACCGCAGCGTCCGCGCCCGGATCACCTTCTCGAAGGTGGCCTCGAAGAGGGACATGATGAGCGCGAAGAGCGCCGACGCCGCCAGCACGAGGACGAACCCGACGGGGTACTTGCCGCGGGGCACGCCGGAGGAGGTCCCGTCGGAGGCGGAGCCCACGCCGAGGAGCGCGGCGGAGAAGGTGAGCAACACCACGGAATTGGCGATCAGCGCCGTGAAGCGCTGCGCGTTGATGAGGCGGGAGGTGACGGCGTTGAAGGCGAGCTGCGTCGCGGCGACGAGCGAGAAGGTGGACACGGGGAGGTACTGGAGCGCGTACGAGTACATGAGGTTGTCGAAGCCGATGAGGACGCCGATGCCCACGTAGATAGGCAGCATCTTGGACGCCGCCGGCTGGCGCTCCTCCGCCGGGGGCGCGGGGGTCATGAGGAGCGGGACGAGCAGGAGCGGCGAGCCGCCGGACTGCGTGAGCGTGGCCATCCACTTGCTGTTGCCGCCGGAGTTGTAGTACAGGCGGCCGAGAAGGGTGGCCACGGTCGTCCCGCAGAGGACCATGAGCATGTCCACCGCCACCGTCATCCACCATCGCAAGCCGCCTCTCGTCGTCGGCCGGCGCGTGGCGGCCTTGGGTCCCTCGCGGCCGGCGTCATGGACGGATTCCTCGTCTGGAGTGCCTTATTAGCACAATGATGAAAGATTGCCGTTGGTTAGTTTAAAATGGGAAATTTCGCATAGGTAAAGTTCACTCCTTTTTTTTTCTGAACACAAACAAGAAAAATGGCTGTTAGGCACGCATGCAAAGCTGCTTTTGCGAGATTTTTTTGTTTGTTTCTATCAATCAGGATGGCACCACGAGCTTTCACCAATCAACTACCCAATTCAATGGTGGTAAGGTAGGTGGCCCATGCAGGAAGTGGCGCAGCCTATCTGTTTTGATCTTACTGTTTTTTAATGATTGCTTTTCGTTCAGTTGAATAGGTACTCTTATTGAGGAAATCTTTTTTTAAGAAACATGTTTTTAAAAAGATTGAGATCTTAATGGGAGATGATCTCGATGTTAGAACGTTGTTTCCTACGATCTTGCTAGCTCTCTCAGGACGGCAAGGCGAGCTGCCAGCACAAGAACAATCAAAGCTCCGGCGAGACCCTACCCCGTCGCGGCTGGGCGGCGGCACGTGGGGGCGTGGGCTGTGCAGGTGGAGGTCCTGCTGCTGCTCTAGGTTGAAGATGAACAGGAGCCATCGGATGGCCATCCAATGGTGGAAAAATTCGAGTGTTCAGGGAGCTGTAAATGCACGAGTGTGCTATAGACATCCAAAAAAATTGTTGTTCGAAAAAAAGGTGGAAAGAAACCAAATGGAACACAAACAATCAACTTGAAACGAGAACGCAAAAATCAACTTGAAGTACATCTGATTTGGACTCACGGAAAACAGCACAACGAAAACAACAAGAAACGTGAACGCAAATCAACTTGGACTACCTCTGATTTGGAGCTGAATTTCTTGAGCATGCGCCATGCTGCCGGGTGCCAAGGTCCCGACTGAAATCCAACACCAGGTTGAGAGAGAGGCTGCTTCTCTTCTCTTCTGCCTCAGCTGTCTCCGGTTGTTTTTCTAACACTTCTTGCTAATGAACAATGGAGTCCAGAGCACCTTGGGCTTGGGCATCATATATATCGATCCCAACATTTATAATAACTGGAAAGGGACATCTATTTCCAGTACGGTTGGGTGACTTTTTCCCCTCGGTGTGGGACCGGGACCCACCCTCGCGAAGTACACAGATCTGGACTGCAGGTTTGATTACCATTTTCCATCAAATCGTCACGTACCGGGTACACAATTTCTGTCTGTTATGATTGAGGTGCGCGGCAAGGCACGTAGAAGATTTCCGGTCCACAAGGGATGGTTCACGGCGGGAAAACTGATCCATCCTTTAATTGGTTTTTAATCTGTTGGTCTAATGGATAGCTTTCCAGGAGTCCCCCGTGACCTCTTTTAGTACCGGTTGGGGGTTCCAATGGGTACTAAAGGTCACCCATTAGTACCGGGTGGAGCCTCCACCCAATACTAATGTGCTCACTTGGTATTAATGAGTGACCTTAAGTACCGGTTGGAGTCTCCAACCGGTACTAAAGGTCCTACCCGCTCTTGTCCCCCTTTTCTCTCTCAACCTTATCTTCTCTTCTCTCACACTTCTCTCTCGCCGCCGCCCCCTCCCCCTCCCTCCCGCCACCTCCCCCTTCGGCCCCCTCCCCTTCCCCCTCTGCTCGCCCCTCACTAGTAGTGAGGAGCAGTAGCGGGGCGAGGTGCAGGGCAGTGCTTGGGCGCGCGAGGGAGCGGCGGCTAGCCGGAGGCAGCGGGGCACAAGCAGGGTGCGGCGGCGGGCTGGATGTGGCGGCGGCTGCGAGACGGGGCAGCCGGGCGCGACTGGCGGGGCGGCAGTGGCGGCGGGGCGGGGTAGGGATGCGGAGCCGAGCGCCCAGCTGGATTTCATTTTTTTTATTTTTTAATACCCCTTTAGTACCGATTATTTGACCCAGTAGTAAAGGCCCCCCTTTAGTACCGAAGTAGCAATACCGGTTACCGGTATTAAAGGGGGTTAGGAACCAGTACTGAAGGGGCTTTCCCTAGCAATTGTTGTACAGCTCATCCTGTATCTTCTTTGTCGTTCCTCCTCGAGAATGTGCGACTCACTCCCCTGTCCCACTCTCATCAACCTTCTCTGTCTTGGCGGCGGCTCGCACCACCATCATCACTCTCTCGTGTGTAATCTAGCTTTGCAAGACTGTTTCATGTGCCATCTAAAACATCCAATGCATTTATGAGCATTCTATATAAGAACTTTTAATTGTTAAATTTCGAGTCGCACTCAAGTTTGACTCAAAATAGTTGCACATGCAGCACTGCTTATTTGATTAATAAGTGAACCACCACCCAAATGATTTCAACCATCTGATCATCTTGTCATAATGTGGTGTACAAATAGGTTGTACGTATAGCAGCAACACCTCCCCCCCATTCCACATATATAAGAAGAGTAGTAAGGAAGTACCTTGGTGGATACACTTTAGTTGCCTTATATGTTGTTTTAACATGATGCAATGCAGAATTTTAGATATATGAAAGGAAAAGATAGAGGAAGATATCATGATTTCTCGGAGCACTTGTTCCATAAGCTAAAAATTAAGACTGATCATCACTCATGAAGTCATGAGTGCATTTTGAGCTTTTCTGTTTCGGTGCTTTTAATCTTTAGGTTTTGACTTTTGAGTTGCACTCGAGTTTCACTCAAATGGTTGTATGTGTAGAGTGTTTATTTGATTAATAATGAACCACCACAGTACCCGAGTGGTTTAAACCATTTTTTCACCTTGTGATAATTTAGTTGTACATACAATAGCAACAATCCCCCATCCCAAGAGTAGCGAGCAAGTGTATTGGTATGCATCAATCACCTTATAAATTGTTTTGTACAATTATAAGGTAGGGTTTGGAGAATAGAGGAACATGAAGATGCTATACGACTTGCATTTATTTATTCTAGAACTAAATAATAGTTCCTCCGTCCCAAATTACTACTCGTTTTGGTTTTTCTAGGTACATAGTTTTTTATATGCACCTAGATATATACTATGTCTAAATACATAGCAAGGTGCATGTACATAGAAAAACTAAAACGAATAGTATTTGGGGATGGAGGGAGTAATTTATTACAGTGGTTGTTTGCTAAATATAATGATAATCCATTATAAGGGTTATCTATTTTGAAATAGTCATTGAAAATATTGTGTTATTTCATTTCACTAAAAATTGTTTTATTCTTGTGTCATGGAGGAGACTTTGTTCTCATATCTGGTGAACACCGTCGCCATTCAAATTTTCTCATGTGTATGGGATAACGTAGTGCTTCACATCTCTATATCTCAATGGTACATTAAGAATAGAATGGAAGTTAACTTTAGAATATCAACCTATCGTCGCATCAGTAGGTGGTGCACGTGCACAAGGACCAAATTACATGGTTGGAATGTCTTCCTCGAATAAAACCCTAAATGAAAGAATCAGATAAGACTGTACTCCCCCCATCTACCAATGTAAGTCCTATTTTGACTACGGAAAAGTCAAACTATCTTAGATTTCACCATCAATTAACCAAATTACATGCATGTCTAGTGCCTAAAAGTTGCACGGATAGATTTATACTCTAGTACTTTTAAGGTGGTCTTGTTTTTGTAGCTAGTGATAATATATTTTTTAAGAAATTAATGGTCAAAATGCACCTTGAAAGACTTATCCTCTATCAAATTTGTGGAGTAGTACACTTCAGTCTCGATCCATGTGGAGATAGGCATGCAGCTCAATTATCGGTCTGAGTCTACCAGAAATTGACGTGCACATGCCAACTTGCATCACATTGATGATCAGGGCAAAGACTTTCGCAAGCCGACTGATACAGCCGTTCGATCTGACAATATAGCACTATCGATCAGACATGAAAGACAGAAAGAGTGGTGGTTTGGCGAGCTAAGCATTTCCTGCTGACAGGCAGAGGCGGAGTGATTTTTCGGATTTTCTGTCCTGATATCAGTTTCAATCTGAGAAAGAAGCAGGCACGTGTGAAAGCAGCAAGCTTGACTAGTATAAATCCCTTTCAAATTTGTAGCTGAGTTCGTCGATTTTTTTTTTTTTGGTAGCTGTTGGCAGGCACGGTGAGAATCCAGGAAAGATCCAAGAGCAAGGTGAGGTCCTTGCATGTCAGTGTCTTCCTATAAAGACCGGTGATTGTTGACAGGCTCCGTTGCCGACTGCATTGCGCCGTCTATCATCCGGGTATCTCTGTCCACTCCTCTGAGTCTGAGCAATGGCGGCGGCGGAGCGGAGTTGACGACCAGGGCTTTTGCTGATACAGTGGGTTGATTAGACACAGTCACACAGAGATTTCGATAACCATTTTCTCTACGATTCCCATGATTGCACCAGCCATCAGTTTTTACTGAATACGACAAGGGCAAGTAAGCATAGCATGGGGTTCCTTTTTTGCTTTGAAAAGTATTCAGGATGCGTCATCTCCACAATTGGAGGATCCAATGAAATCTACTTGCATCGGTCCAGCTTTGAACTAGTGAAGTGAACTTCTGTCGACACAAAGAACTGAACTTTCAGCATTTCCCAGTGGCTACCTGCTTCTTGGCTTTGGCACGGTCGTCGAGGTAGTGCTGGTACACGTAGGACAGGAGCCCCCACACGCCTATGAGCATGGCCAGCAGCTTCACCCCTTCCATCCGGTCGCCGAGGAAGATCACGGCCATGACGGGCGCCAGCGGCGTGCCCGCCGTGCTGATCACGTTGGTGAAGAGCGACGACACCGTCGCGACCAGCCCCATGAGCCCCATCGTGCAGAGCTGCCACGAGACGGCCGTCCACGCCAGCGTCATCGCGTACGCCACCTCGCCCTTCTCGTACGCCGCCATCTCCCCGGCAATGCCGCGCCACTCCCCGGAGGCGAACAGCCCGGCCACGGACACGCACGCCGCCGCGGTGTTGCTCCAGAACTGCATCTCCAGCACGGCGGGGAGCGCGTCGCTCTTGAGCACCTCCTCGAAGGTCAGCTGCATCAGGGACAGGATCAGGGAGAAGAGCGCCGACGCCGACAGCGTCAGCGCGAACCCCGCCGGGAACTTGCCCTTCGGGATGGCGCTGCCGCTCCCGTCGGAGCCGTGGCTCACGCCGACCAGCGCCGCCGAGAAGGTGAGCAGCACGACGGAGTTGAGGATGAGAGCCCGGAACTTCTCCTTGTTCAGGAAGTAGGAGAAGACGGCGTTGAACGAGACCTGGCTCGCGGAGATGATCGAGTAGGTGGACACGGGCAGGTACAGGAGGCCGTACGAGTACATCAGGTTGTCGCCGGCGAGGAGGACGCCCAGGCCGGCGTAGATGGCGGCGAGCTTGACCAGCGACGGCCGGGAAGCCGCCGCCACGGAGGGCTTCCTGGATCGTAAGTAGATTAACAGCGGGATGGCGAGCGGCGTGCCGCAGGACTGCACAACCGTCTGCATCCACAGGCTCTTGCCGCCCTGGTCGTAGTAGATCCTGCCGAGGAGCGTGGCCACGCTCTGCCCGGCGAGGACGAACACGATGTTGACAAGAACCACGGCCCACCACGCGAGCCGTTTGGATAGCGCCGGCCGCGGCGCCGCGGTCGCAGGACATGCGCCACCGTTCCCAGCTCTCTGTCCCTGATCGTCTTCAGCTTCTTGGCCTCGGATACCTGCATGTCCGGCTCATCAATTCAGCTGTTGCTTTGCTCAATTAACCGCAGCATCTAGTACATAGAGAGAGAGAGAGAAGGGACCTGCGATCTGCAGCTGAATTTCACCAGCTTCACCCATCTTGAAGCCCTAAGAATGGCATGCAGCAAAGAGATTGCAATCAAAGATTTGTATGCTACAAGTTTGAAGCTCCGAATATGACAAAGCAACTACACATACAGCGACTGTCTTTAGGTGTCCTGCCTACAGGCTACAGCAGTTGAGGAGCTGATCTTGCGAACCCTGCGCGTGCTCCTCCGATCCCGTATGCTACAACTGAACAAGTGATCTGTCAAGAGATAGAACAGACAGCACGTTGCGCAGGAGTCTGGATTTGATTATTTGCTGTCAACATTCGCCTGACTCATTCATGTGCTACGACTGGCAGATATTTTATTTCCTACTGTGGTTCAGTGTCCCCTTCATTCTCACAGAAAATTTCAACGATGTCTGCAAGTTATTCCAAAGGAGGATGACGTTGATCGCGTGGGAATATCCAAACGGAAGCAAACTTATGATTATCTCCTGTGGCGAAGAATACAAGCTTTCCAATTATTGAGCAGCGCTAGGATTCCGCGGTGGCAGTACGTGTCCGATCTGCTGTACGAATTGTTGTACAAAAAGACAGATGCTACGAAAGAAAGGGGCGACTGAAATCGTTGTTCCCTTCGGTCCAAGGACGCCAGCCGTTGATTCCCGATGCTCAGCTCGTCCTGACGTCTCCTTCCTCCGGTTTCTCCTCTTCACACGATGGCTGCCCCCGCCGTAGAGCTTTGGATAGTAGTGGATTGAGTGGAATGGGAGGGATTGGAGAGAAACTTAGTTCATTTTAGATTCAATCCCCTCCCTTCCACTCCAACATTCTTCTATCCAAACAAGCCCGTACTAGTTACTGGTCTCCTCCAATTTCATCGGTGTCCTTGCTGCTGAATTGGAGCTCATGGCCGTCCGCCGTAGTAACACCCTATCCTGATATGGCGCAACGCAAGTCCTTTACCTCACTGTTGGTCCTTTAGTCGCCAGAAAGCTATGACAAGAATCATATAAATTATTCCCTCAGGTGTGCTTAAAAAAACTATTTCCTTAGTCGAACAACAAATTCAATTCTAAATTTGTTCCAAATCAAATTATTTTAGTCTGATCAAGTTTATTATCAAGAATAGTATCAGTATTTATGATACTAGATGCGGAGCATATCTGTTTCGTGGTGGGACTAATTGAGCATAGGTAAATCGAGAATCAATGTCACAACTCACAACCATGCGGACGCACCACCTCATATTCTTATCTAAGAAGACGCATTGTTCTGAGATTCATGCCTACGGGAAGGATACAAATACCCAACATCATATGCACTATATTTAAAGGAAAAACACATCTTGAGATGGAATGGGTGGTTTGTGATACTAGAGTGTGGTATGGTGTGTAGTTGTGTTGTTGATTTTCTTAGCTCCGAATTGGTACATATGACACATGTAGTAGTGCGCAGTTGAAAAACATGTTAGCTAACCTGGTAATTATTTACAAGGTTCCTATATCTATTTTCTACAAAGGCTGAAATTTATTCTAATATAAGTACTACTGCCGTTCATAAATACTTGATGGTTTGACCTATATGTATTCATGTAGTCAAACTTTTGAAACTTTGATTGCCAATGCCTTTCAAAACATTCAGTTTACAAAAATAAATTCATGTACGCAGATTTGTCTTGAAAAATATTTTCATAATCACTTATGTTTGTTAGACATTATAATTATATTTGAAAAAGAAAAATATGGTTTAAAGTTGCACATCAAAGATAATAAATTCTGCAACGTTAAAGAATATTTGATGAGAGGTATACCAAATCGCATGTATTTGATCCAATGCTTTGATAATCACGATTAAGACATTCAACTTGAGCAAAATTTACAAGGGGACAACAGATAAAAAGAATGCTCCAATAAAGACCAACAACAATAAAATTATTCACCAGCAAACCTATCATGATTTATTCCACCACACACATCCTTACATAGATGCAAAACAAACCAAGACCAATGATTTCTAAGAAAAACCTTAGCTACAATATAAATGCTAAAAAAAAGAGCTATAGTTCCCTCCTAGTGAAATGTATTTAAATTAACATAAATAATGAACACCTATTATCTCATAGCCAACAAACTAAATAGCATAGAACTTTCTACCGCAAGATAATTGTGGACCCTAGGAATCCCCCTCCCTATCCGCTTCTAGCTTACTTAACATCAAGATATTGTTGATAGACATATGAAGCAAAACCCCATATTGAAATTAGCATGGCTATGATCTTGACTCCATTCATCTTGTCATGAAAGACCATCACACCAAAAAGAGGAACAATAGGCAGAGCGAAGGTGCCGATCACATTTGAGAACAACGATGATACCTCAAATATCAAGCCCACCATTCCGATAGAAGCAACCTGCCAAGATACTGCTGTCCACACTAGTGTCATCAGGTAAGAGAACTGTCCTGATTGGAATCTGTCCATCTCCCCTTTCAAATCCTTCCATTCACCACTTGCAAATAGTCCAACAAGAGCAGCAAAAGTTGCCACGAGTGCAGTATATATCTGCATGTTCAAAACTGCCGAGAAGGTTTGCTTCTTGATCACATTCTCGAATGTAAGTTGCATCAGAGAAAGGATAAGTGAGTAGGTGCCTGACGCTCCTAGTGTCAATAGGAAACCCAGAAGATACTTCCCTCTTGAGACACCGGCTGGTCCATAAGATTCGTGATTGACTCCAAGGAGTAAAGCAGACAAGGTAAGCAAGACCACAGAGTTCATGATTAAACCGGTGAGTTTCTGAGAGTTCAAGACGTATGAGAAGATGACATTGAAGGCAAGCTGACTAGCACAGATGAGTGAAAAAGTTGAGACTGAAAGATACATCAGCCCATGGGAGTACATCATGTCGTCGGCGGTCATGATGAGCCCCAAGACAACATATATCATAGTAATTTTGCCGATCGGAGTTTCGCCGGAAGACGACTTTGAAGGGAAAAAGAACAATCCGAAGAACAATATAGGAAAGCCAGCAGTCTGCACAAATGCTGATAACCACTTGCTGTTGCCACCTTGGCTGTAGTAGTATCTCCCCAATAATGTTGCTGATGTCTGACCAACAATGAGGAAGAAAGCATCTGCTGCCACCACAAACCACCATTTCCAATTCTTGGCTTCCGGGCTTCCTGCTGGTGCTTCCTGAGCTGCTGGAGCTTCGCTTTTCGATGCTTCTGCGGTTTACAGTGGGAACCATTAAAGTCAACGGTGTAACAGAAGAAGTGGACAAGCAAATTGTTCTCTTTCATAGTTTTGCATTTAAAATAGAGTAACAGCTTCCCTTCTATTTCAGCAAAGCACTAACACTAGGGGGTGTTTGGATATTCACACTAGGGGTGTTTGGATACGAGGTGCTAAACTTTAGTAGGGTCATATCGAATATTCGGATGCTAATTAGGAGAACTAAATATGAGCTAATTACAAAACTAATTGCACAGATGGAGAGACGAATCTATTAAGGCTAATTAATTCATCATTAGCAAATGGTTACTCTAGCACCACATTGTCAAATCACTATTGTCAAACAGGTGCTAAAGTTTAGTAGGGGTATCACCCTTAATTAGTAGTGCCTGAATAAGATAGAAAGGTAACGTTGCTCGCTGGAGTTTCCCAAACTTTCCGAATTGAAATTCCTCACACTCCTGCAGCTAAAATGCTACTGGCACACAGCCCTGGTATGGTTTTGGAGGGGGATGGTACCCAATATACTGGTTGATCCACACTTGTAAGTTGTAACACTGTAAACACATTAATAACATGCAAGGGAATAGGAAATATCTAGACTATCTGCATTTTTCTGTAAAAAAAATCAGAAAACTTATATTCGTACTGATGATCATAGTGATTGGCAAAGAAAAAAACAGAGAGAAGAGAATGGTTTTGTAGTTGCAATCTACATCTAATTCACCACATCACTGAATCACAATATTTGTGAAAAGCTTTAGAAAATTCTAAAAATCAAAGTAACCGTAGAAAGCTAAAATATGCCTGAAATGCAAACCACACAGAGTATTCGCCCAACTTCTCCAAGAAAAATGTTTTGTACAGGAGAAATAATGCGCAAGAAAAATGATATCAACTGGCCGACAAAGAGCATAAATAAAAATGTGACGACCATCAAACAGCAGCCAACTGACCTGGGATTTGTATCTGAACCTCTGCGGTGTTCGTGTTGGTGCCTCCGCTGTTGCCACCGTTGTTGTCGGCCATTATTTTATTCGAGGCACTCTAAAAAACCTCCAGTGAGATCGTGGAGAACACAAGAGGAGGGAGACGACGAGACGAGAGGGCAGTGCCCAGGCAGGCAGAAGAATCGCGATGCCACGCGCTTCGCGGTTGGGGAGAAGGGGGTGGCATGCGCCTGTCGTCGGAGAGGGATAGATCGATCCGGATGAACAAGCTTGGTTTTCTAAAAATAGAAACCTTTCTGGGATGCTGACCCGGTGACCCCTGTTCCAAAGAGAAGACAGCCTGGTGGTGTTCACTGGCCAGTGGGAGAAGGAACGAAGAAGAAGCAGAGCCCCGCCCGTTAGTTCCTCCGATCCCTCGGCGGCGACCGCGCGGATGGCTGCGCTTGACAGTAGGAGCTGACGAGCTCCGCTCGGCTCCGTCCTCTGTGGCGTCTTTGCTCCTCTCGCCGCTTTCCTCTCGTTTCTCGTCTCCTCGTTGCGGGAGCGCGCGGGGCGCACGGTGTCCGGTCCCCTCTAGCTTCGCGGTCGCCCGTGGCATGCACCGGTGGTTTTGCATTTGGATGCCCTCCACGTCCACGGCTTTTCTCTCGCTACTAATCCATCTGTTTCAAATGATTTTTCTAGGTATATATCTAGATATATTTAGATACATACAAACATCCATGCACCTAAAAAAAGTCAAAATGACCTGCTCCTTCCGTTTCAAAATGTAGGTTATTTTAGCTTTTTTACCTACATAGATTTTAGCACCTAAGTGTAAGGTTATGTTTAGATATGTAACAAAATCTATATATTAAAAAAAGTTAAAACGACCTATATTTTGAAACGGATATGAAACCAACGCATATGATTATAAAGGATTATGAAACCCCCCTATCTTCCACCCTGATTCATATCGACGATCAAGACGACGCCTACAGCGCCGCCGTCACACTTAGCGCGACGGACGCCTCCTTGGTGAACTCCGCGTCCTCGGCGGCCAGCGGCGACGGCACGTGTAGCTCCTTGAACCCTTGCTCGCTGGTGCTGGGGGCGTTCAGCACCGCGCTAAGCGCCGTCACCGCGTCCTCCAGGCCGCTGGCCGTGCCAGAGGCGATGCCCTTCGCCGCCACGGCGATCTCGGACACCGCGCTCGAGTACAGCTCGGCACATGAGCTGAGGCACTCCAGCCGCTTCTTGTCCTTCTCGGAGGCCTGTAGCGCGGCGATGTGCTTGGTTGTGCTCTTGGAGGCTACCCCGGTGATCCTCACGGCGATGGCGGCGAGGCCGCCCTTGTCCGCGGCGGCGCTTCCCTTGTCGGCTTGGAAGAACTTGATGCAGTAGTCGTAGCCGAGGTCCGGGTGCTTAGCGGCGAAGGACTTGCACGCGTCTTGTAAGATGGTAGCGTTGGACGTGGAGCAGGCAAGGAGGAAGACGAGAGGATACAGAGCTTGCAATAGCTTCATAGTCTCCGTGGCTCTATTTCCTCCCGATGCAAATTGAAGTTCCAGTGTGTTTGGAATTACTGGATCCTTGACAGAGTATATCTAGTGCGTAATGTAGACGGCTATCGTTTGAACTGATAACTACTCCCTAGCCATAAATGACTTGACGTTATAGATATCGCCTGCCATGTAGATTTCATGAATTTTTAGAACAGTTTAAGCATGGATACAAAAGATGCATGTCCCTCAATCAGCAAGTGAATGCTTCGTATTTAGATAAGTTGTGCAATTAAATCCTTCCTATTTAGGTAACTAATCAACGTCGTAATTTACCGTGGGCAAGTACATTGCTACACATCAGCGGTCTCATAGATCGTCTCATGCAGTGCCACGTAGGATTTTTGATGATGTGGAGGAGAGAGAGCAAGGAGAGAGAAAGAGGTCGTTGCTTCGCGAGACAACCACCTCATGAGCTAAATTATAGGACTACGAGACAACTTAACAACCATTGTACGAGTTATTGTTACCGTGCAACTCATAATATTTTATTTTTCTTATGCACAAATTAAGGAATTATATACGACTACCAAACAACTTATAGGACAACCCATTGGACAGGTTGCCTATTGAATCGTCTCAAGATTACGTGTCAATGCATGAGACCGTCTATTAGACGACACCAATGTACTTGCCCTAATGCCTGCCTATTTTAATGGATTGTTGTGAGTCCTTACATTGGACAGATTTTGAAACCCAAGATTGGTTGTAATTTAGGAGAAAATCTTAGTAAAATTTTATGACGTTAGGGTAGTAAATCTATGCATAGCGATTTTGTTTATGAATGACCACTAAATATTGACAGAGTCAATACTTATTTCAGAATATTCATGGTCTCATGAAAGCACTTTTCAAAACATGTAAAAGAGTAAATAAATGGATTCTAAGTCAATTCTAAATAGAGATGAATATATAAAAGGATCTTTGAAGATCCTAACATCTATTGGTTTATGGAACTATTTCTTGAGACAAATATATAAATATCTATACATGTGTGCACATTAGTGACAAGAGAATAATAAAGATTCCATATCATGTAGTAGATCTTTAGGGAAGAAAGCATGTTACATAATAACTGGACTGGACACATTGAAAGAAGGAAAAAGAATCTGTGTTTTCTCCCGCGGGCTACCTACTAGGCCCAGCACTTTCAGCCCTCAAAAAAGGCAAATCAGCCTGCAAAAAGTCCATAACGAACCGCAGGCCTTAAATCCCGTCAGGATCGAGTCAACTTGGTAACTGGGCCTTTCATCTTGCCATTGTTGCCAAATCACCCACCCACTCAGGCCCGTTTGTTTTAGTGGCGCGCGCGCGAACGTGCGCGCAGCGGCGCAGGTGGGGCACACCGCTCCCGTAAGGCGTCAGCGACCCAGCATCGCGGCGGCGCCCTGCCCGCGCTCGCTCACCGGATGTCCGGATCCATCTTCATGATTCATCAGCACAACACACACACGGGATCCGTGGAACTTGCATTCCGGCCAGCACCTCCAGGCTCAGACTTCAGAGCAGCTCGCAAACTGCACAGGCCACCATTCTGCCGAGACAGGCCGGTTGCTCAACGGCTCCAATACTTCTCCGGGTCAGAGTGCGCTTTCTTTTTTATGTTCCCCAGTTTAATTTCCCTTGCGAACCATGTTGCTTTAGTACATACATAGATCGAAGCCAGGTACTACTAGTGGACTGCTATTACATTGATTTTTTTTAAAATAAAATACTCAACACATGCCGGCGTCCGTGCCTGTACCAACGTCACAGTTTTATTAGTGGCCAGACCAACAAGACCTCGTACTCGTATGCACGCTGCTACTTCTGCCTGCCAGCTGAATGGTATTGGTAAGCTGAACACGACGACGTGAACACATCGGGACGGTAGCATGTGACCGGACTCGCCCGCGGAATCGTTGCACCAAACCTTACGGGCGCAGCGCCGCTGTTTCCGTTTGTTGCCAAACAAAAGCAACGCCCGCGTCGTGGCTTCGAGCCTTTGACCACGGTTGCAGGCTTGCAGCAGCCCTGCAGGGGAACTCGGCGCTCGCCACGGTCCTCGTGGATAGAGTTGGTGACCAAACCACATCAGCCACTGCTGCGGTGCTGCCACCGCCGGCAGGACCCCGGGACGACGCAAGTTGACCGTCATCCACAGTGGAATGCCTTGGCCTTCAGGTCGCCGTTCCGCTGCACGGGGAACGGGTGAATCGAGGGCAATCAGTGTTAGTTCGATCTCATCCGGTCCAACGACTCGATCTCATCCAACTCGGTCCAACGACCGAGTCGGCCCTGATCGGGGGCACCCAACCGAACATGGTTGGCGGACCCCCATCGCACAGCACTATAAAGAGAAAGGTGGGAGCCGAGAACACGCATGCAAAGGTTCACTCGTGCCTACCAAAACAACCTGACAAACCTTCGACCGATCATCCTAGCGATGAAGCGGCGGGAAGCTCCACCACCCACACTCACCGTCAACGCCGCGATCACCACCATGGTGAGCTCTTCCTCCAAGCCTCATGGTCGGTGACCCTACTCTCTCTGTCTCTCTCTCACTCTCTCGGTTAGCCATGAAACATGTTGTTGTTTATCCTAAGATTAAGTTAATTACCCGCTAGATTCACACCTAGAGGTACAAGAAAATTCTATCAATGGTATCAGAACCTAACACTAGCGTGTAGATCTAATCAGGGAAGTTTTACACCGAAGCAATTAGAAAGAGGTGATTTAGAATCAAAGAGGAACAACCCTAACCCAAAGAAGTGAACGACGGCCATTGGACCTTCAACTGACAGCCACCGGTAGCAAAACCTAACCCTAAAATAGAAGGGGAAGAACCAGAGAAACAGAAAGGGGGTTGGGGAAGCTTACCTTCACCGGATCCACTCCGGGAAGAAGACATAGCTACCGTCGCTAGATTGATCGACGGTGGCGCGCTCGCCCTAGGGTGAGCGCGCGCGCCGGCGAGGGGACCGGCAGCGGCACCGCCACTTGAGCGCACCCGCCGGTGAGGGGGACCGGCGGCAGCGCCGTCACCCGCCACGGGCCTACCGAGGGGAAGCCTCGGGCTGGGGCTGCGCTGCCGACCTTCTCCCTTAGCGCCACTCCGCTTGGCGCCACCGCTCGCTGTGCTTACCCACGCTCCACCGCTCTGCCGCTCTCGCTTGCTCTCGCACGGTTGCGGCTGGGGGCGGACGAAATGGCTAGGGTTTGCGGAAGGGCGACCGTGAGCAGAGTTTTGTTCGTCCGATCTCAACACTCAGCCATCGATCTCAGATGGACGGCCAGCGCAGCCCAGGCGGGAGGAGAGATTGGTAGCCCAGGCCTAGGTTGTGGCCTGGGAGAGCGACGCGCGCGTCAGCACCAAAAAGGTCGGGCCACATTATCGCGTGGGTCGGCAAGATAGTGGGGTTTAGGCCCAGGTGGGTGTGAGGAAGCTGGCTCGCGGCTCCGCTGCCTTGCGCGCTGGGCTGCTGGCAAGCCGTATTCTTGGTTAGGCCGAATGAACAGTAGAGATTGAGCCCCTTTCCTCCGGCGGCAGCGCCGTCACCTGCCACGGGCCTGCCGAGGGGAAGCCTCAGGCCGGGGCTGCGCTACTGGCCTTCTTCCTCAGCGCCGCTCCGCTCGATGTCGTCGCTCGCGTGCTCACCCGTGCTCCATCACTCTCGCTCACTCTCGCACAGTTGCGGCTGGGGGTGGACGAAATGGCTAGGGTTTGCGGAGGTGTGGCTGCGAGCGGAGTTTTGTTCGCCTGATCTCAACGCTCAGCCGTCGATCTAAGATAGACGGCCAGCACACGCCGGGCCAGCTTTCAGCCCAAGCGGGAGGAGAGATTGGCAGCCTAGGCCCAGGTTGAGGCCTGGGAGAGCGACGCGCGCGTCTCCGCCAAGCAGACTGGGCCACATTATCACGTGGACCGGCAGGACAGTGGGGTTTAGGCCCAGGCGGCCGTGAAGAAGCTGGCCTGCGACTCCGCTGCCTGGCGCGCTGGGCCGTTGGCATGCCGTATTCTCGGTCGGGACAAATGAACAGTAGAGATTGAGCCCCTTTCCTTTTTCTTTTTCCAATGAGTTTTTGATTTTCTGGAAATTGAATTAAGGCTCAAATAAAATTAGTTTTAAGGAATTTTCATGTGGGTAAAATTCATGAATTAAGTCTAAGTCTCAGTAGCAACTTTTTGCTGAATTTTAAAGTATTTTTGCATCTATTTTTTCTAATTAAATTGGAACCAATGAAAAAATTTAATTGGAAAATAGATTAAGAGTGAGATAAGTTGAGAATAAGTAACGATATTTTCTATCATATATTCAAGTTCAGAAAATTATCATAAGCTTTTGTTGTGTTAAGTTTAAGATAAGTTGATTTTTAGCATTATTTTGACAATTTATGCATTAAGTTGAAGTTTTTGTTCTATTTTTTCTAATTAATTTGGAACCGATGGGAAATTTAATTAGAAAAAGTAAGTAAATTTTAGTATAATAATTTTATCTATTGACAATGTTGTTGATAAGATTATTATGCTAATAAGTTTTGTTTTATCATTATTGATTCTATTTCTGGCCAACGGTGATATAGAATTAATATTGAGAAGTTTCATATTTTAATTTGATCAACGTTGAATTAACTCAATTTTTTGTTCTGAATTTTGGTTTTCAGGCAATCCTTTGAGTTATGTCTCGTCCATAGAGCCCCTCAATGGAGGGAATTACGGCTCATGGTGACAGAAGATTGAGATAGCACTTGCGGTGTCAGATATTGATCCAGGACTGACTGCTCCCTGTCCCATTGCTCCTGAGGACCCCACGAGGGGTGAGAATGAGAGCGAAGAAGATTTCAACGCTCGAGTACGTGAGCATGCACCTGTTAGAATGAAGTACAATCTTGATCATGTGCAGTGGGATCAACCAAATTGCAAGTGCTTGATGGTGATTAAGAGCTCCATTGTGGAGGCTATAAGGGGAGCAATCCCAGAGTGTGCCACCGCTAGAGAGTACTTGAGGAAGGTGGAGAGTCAGTTTAGTGGCTCTTCAAAAGCTTATGGAAGTACTCTTATTAAGAGGCTAGTTACTAAAAAGTACATTGGTGGTGGGATAAGGGAGCACATATTGAGGATGAGTAACATAGCATCCAAGATGAGTTTGTAGTCCATTTGATCTTTGCCTCCATGCCCAAGAAGTTTGAGGCTTTTGTTGTTAAATACAACTCACAGCCCGACAAGTGGGGCAATGAAAAGCTTATTACCATGTGTGTGCAAGAAGAGAAAGAGAATTAAGGGCTCACGTGGTGATTCTATGAAATACGTGAGGCAAAATAATGGCCCGTTTGGTTGACCCTGCTTATTTTTAGCACGCGTCACATCGAATGTTTAGATACTAATTAGAAGTATTAAACGTAGACTATTTACAAAACCCATTACATAAGTGGAGGCTAAACAGCGAGACGAATCCATGAAGCCTAATTAGTTCATGATTTGACAATGTGTTGCTACAATAAACATTTGCTAATGATGGATTAATTAGGCTTAATAGATTCGTCTCGTCGTTTAGCCTCCATCTGTGTAATGAGTTTTGTAAATAGTCTACGTTTAATACTCCTAATTAGTATCTAAACATTCGATGTGACAGGTGATAAAAATAAGCAAAGGGAACCAAACGCCCCCTAAGAAGAGAAGCTATTATAACAATAATTCTAAGCCATAAGGAAAACCTCAGTGGGACAATACCTCCTCTTCTAAGGCATGTGGAAAGGCTCCACAAAATGATCACCATTAGACATCAAACCATAAAGTGGTGGTGGATAAGGACACTTACAAGTAGTGCAAGAAGAAGGGATACTATCAGAAGGATTGTGTGGATTTCATGAAGCATCTGTGTAAAAAAGGTGAGGATCTTATTACATTCGTATATGAGTCTTTGTATTTAAGTTATGAAAAATCTACTTGGTGGATTGATTCAGGTGCAACTAATCATATTGCATATTCATTACAAGGATTCCATACAAGGAGGACCTTGCAAAGAGGAGAAAAAAACATTAAGGTAGCAAATGGCGTCGAAGCTAAAGTCGAAGCCATTGGAGAACTCCCATTAGAATTAATTGATGGTTTTGTACTTTTATCTACGAGATATTCTCTATATACCCTCTTTGCGTAGAAATTTAATAAGTGTCTCGCGCTTAGACAATGATGGATTTTCTTGTCACTTTGGTGACGGACAATGTAAGATTAAGTTTAATAACACGTGTGTTGGTCTTGCCTTCAGACAAGATGAGCTTTATTTGCTATCACTTGGTGAGATTGTGAATGTTGTAAGCGCTGAGAATATGAATGCCTCCTCGTCTATGAATGTAAGAAATAAGCGGAAAAGAATTGATGACGTATCTTCGACATTATGGCACTGTCATTTAGACCATATTTCGAGGGGGAGAATTGAACGATTAATTAAGGAATCAATTCTTCCGCCCTTTGAATTTTCAGATTAGAGCAATGCATCAATTGCATTAAGATAAAGTATGTTAAAAAAATTAAGAAAGACACCAAACGAAATACAGGAATTATAGAAATAATTCACACAGACATCTGTGGTCCGTTTCTAGTGACATCTGTGGATGGTTATAATTCATTTATAACATTCATAGATGATTATTCATGTTATGGCTATATTTATCCAATTAAGGAGCGATCAGAAGCATTGGATAAATTTAAGATATTTAAGACTGAAGTAGGAAATCAACATAATTTAAAGATTAAGATAGTAAGATCCGATAGTGGGGGTGGGGGGAGGGGGGAGTACTACGGTCGACATACCTCATATGGTCAAGTTCCTGAACCTTTTGCAAGTTCCTTGCATGAAAATGGCATAGTTGCCCAGTACTCCACACCGGGTGAACCTCAGCAGAACGGAGTAGCTGAAAGACACAACCGTACATTAATGGATATGTTGAGAAGTATAATAAGTTACTCCACTTTACGGATTAATTTGTGGGTGGAGGCATTAAAAACCGTCATTCACATTTTTAATCGGGTTCTGAGTAAGTCGGTATCTAAAACATCATATGAGTTGTGGACTGGAAGAGAACCCTCGATGAACTTTTTGCGTGTGTGGGGCTGTCCGACTAAGGCTAAAATATTTAACCTAAATATTAGGAAACTAGATCCTAAGACAGTCAGTTACCATTTCATTGGCTATCCAGATAAGTCAAAAGGTTATCGTTTCTATTGTCCTGATAGACATACTAAGTTTGTAGAAACGAGACACGCTTTCTTTTTGGAGGATGAGATGATCAGGGGGAGCATGGTAGCCCGAGAAATTAGCCGTGAGGAGAAGTGGGTATGCATACCCACTCCGATGATTTAGGAACCGTTTTTCTCAATACCTGTTGCTGCTGCACCAATAGTGCAAGACACTATGGTAATATCACTTGCTGTTAGTTCTCCCATGGCAACAACAAATGAATATGAGGAACATGACCTTCAGGATCCTATAGAACCTGTTGTCACATATGAGGATGAGCTGCAACAGCCCCATATGGAAGATGTGTCAAATGTTGAGGCCCCTAAAGGACAAAGTCTACGTTAGTAAAGAAGTTCAAATGGAGGAAGATCCCACCTCATTTGAAGAAGCCATGAGAAGCGCTCACTCATCAAAGTGGCTTGAAGTTATGGAAGAAGAAATGAGATCCATGAGTAGCAATAAAGCCTGGGATTTAGAAGAAATTCCTAAAGGAGCCAAGACAGTAGGCTGTAAATGGGTCTACAAAACAAAATGTGACTCCAAAGGGAATGTACAAAGATATAAAGCGCGACTTGTGGCAAAAGACTTCACGCAAAGAGAAGAAATAGATTATAATGAGACAAATTTTTCTAGTCTCGTGTAAGGATTCCTTTAGAATCATTATGGCTTTAGTGGCGCACTATGACTTAGAATTACATCATGGATGTAAAGACGGCAGTTCTTAACGGGGATTTGAATGAAAATGTTTACATGGCACAATCCAAAGGTTTTGTCATGGAAGGAAAAGAACATATGGGATGCCGCTTGAAGAAATCCATTTACGGATTAAAACAAGCCTCTAGACAATGGTCTTTAAAATTTATGAAACTATAAGAAAATTTGGCGCTAGTAGTAATGTTAATCTGCTATTGGAGATGAAGAAATTTTTATCCTCGAATTTTAACATGAAAGATCTTGGTGAAGCATCGTTCGTTTTAAGAATTGAAATTCACCGAGATAGAAAAAAGGGGTTTTAGGATTATCGCAAAAGGCATACTTGGAAAATATTCTAGAAATATAGTATGCATGCGAGTAAACATACGCCTACTCCCTAGTCAAGGGCGATAGATTTGGAAATTTTTCAGTGTCCCAGGAATCAATACGAGATCGATCAAATGAAAGTGGTTCCATATGCTTCAGCTGTCGGAAGCTTAATGTATGCTCAAGTATGTACATGCCCTAACGCTTTTTGTGACTGGGATACTTGGCAAATATCAGGATAATCCAGGAATAGATCACTGAAGAATGGTAAAGAAATTGTGATATACGCAAGGCACGAAAGGTCTAATGTTAACATACAGAAGAGTTGATTCCCTAGAAATAGGAGGTACTCATATTCAGATTTTGCGGGAGATGTAGACGATAGAAAGTCCACATCAGGTTATATATTCACTCTCGCATGTGGAGCCATATTGTGGAAAAGGTCCAAGCAAACCGTCATTGCATCGTTCACAATATATGCCGAGTTTGTAGCATGTTATGAGATTACGGGATAAGCAAAATGGCTAAAGAAATTTGTACACAGGTTGAAAGTGGTAGACAGCATTCAAAAGCCACTCAAGATGTACTGCGACAATGAGCCAACATTATTTTATGCTCACAACAATAAGTCAAGTGGTGCTGCCAAACACATTGACATGAAGTTTTATGTTGTAAAAGAGAAAATCTAGAATCGTACTATTAGTCTAGAGCATATAAGAACAAAGGAAATGCTCGCTGATCCGTTCATGAAAGACTTACCGCTCAATATATTCAGAAAATACTTAGCAGGCATGAGTTTACGGGAAAGCCTATGATCCTTGGATACTAAGGGTCCATAATAAGAATATGTTTCAAAATAGAAAGATGTATTGTAGCTGTTGAATCTGATAGTACGTAACCAACTATTATGATGAGGCATGCTCTATACACTGATCTATGATGAAATGGGTGCTAAGTTAAGTATTCCAAGTTTAAGACTAAGCTTAAGTATAAGATGAGATCAAGAGGGAGAATGTTAGTTTCGATCTCATCCGACTCAGTCCACGACTGGACCGAACTCCTCGATTGCGCCTTGATCGAGGGCGCCCAACCGAACATGGTTGGCGGGCTCCCATCACGCAGCGCAACAAAGAGAAAGGTGGGGGCCGGGGGCACGCATGCAAGGGTTCACTGTGCCCACCAAAACCACATGATAAACTCTAGACCGATCATCCTAGCGCTGAAGCGGCGGGAAGCTCCACCGCCCCTGCGCTGCGCCGTCGCCGCCCACACTCGTCGTCAACGCCGCTATCACTGCCATGGTGAGCTCGTCCTCCAAGCGTGATGGTCGGTGACCCTACTCTCTCTGTCACTCTCTCACTCTCTCGGTTAACCACGAAACATGTTGTTGTTTATTCTAAGATTAAGTTAATTACCTGCTAGATTCACACGTGGATGTCCAAGAAAATTCTATCAATCAGGTCCCGCCTCCGGCTCCGCTTTCCCTCGGCCGCCGCGCAGTCGCAGCTGTGCGTGGCGGCAAGCGGCTCGTCGTCGTGCCGACGGTCCTGGGCTCAGATGGGAACCGGCTTGCATCGCACATGTCCGTTCCTGCGCGACGTGCGCCTGCCCGTACCTAGTGACTGTCAGTGCAGACGTGCAGTCCCTCTTCCAAAATCAGTAGGCTCGCGGGTACCTACACCATGGATGCGCCTGCCTGATACTCTAACGGACATCAATCTTGTTTTCAACTCTCTGATTTTTTTTTGAGGGCATTGTTGTCAACTCGAGCGTCTGCAAGACCAAGACCGGATGTTTCTTAACATTGATCAAAAACGATGTGCCCATTCGTCATAGGATTTGGAATTCTCGATGTGTTCGAGTAGAAGGAATCACATCCCCTGTTCTCACATTCATTACCAATGCAGTAAACCTTCTGTGCAGTCTACGCTACGCGGATGCCATCGCTTTGCCGTGCCGTCAGGCGTTACGTCCATGCTGTCACTTGCGACAATTGCCACGTTGTGAGTTGTGACACATGTATGAGTACATGGCAGATGACACAGCCACATGCTTGGAGAAAGGGGAAAAAAACTGCAGTTGAGAAAACCACAGAATATGCTACAAGTAGTAGTAACAGTTCTGCATGCACTTTTTCTAATCCCGGCGTCTTATCTCCTCGCGTTCCAAAATGCGAACTCCGAGGACCCATGAACTATGTGCAAGGCCATGTTTAGTTACTCCCCAACTCCCAATTTTGACACTATGCAAAAAGAAGATTCTCCATCACATCAAACTTGCGGTACATGCATGTAATACTAAATGTAGATGAAATTAAAAACTAATTGCACAGTTTTGTTGTACTTTGCGAGACGAATCTTTTGAGCCTAATTAGTCAATGTTTGGACAATAATTCGCAAATACAAACGAAATGCTACAGTGTGCTACAGTGCTGGAACAGGAATTTTGCATCTCCCAAATTGGCCAACTAAACAAGGCCCAAATGCCGATACACCGCTGTGGCTGACGCCTGCCACCATGCACCACAGTCAACACAAGCTTCCAAAGCTTTCGGATCACCTGAAGTCCTGAACTAGCAACATTGACACAGAAGCCCTCGTGATTAACTTTATGCGGCTACGTTTACACCCCGGCGATCCAGCGGTACATGACCATGAACGCCGTCTCCTCCTCGTCGTCCGACCCCGGCGGCGCCGACATCCCCGCGGCGGCCTCCGCGTCCCACAGCCAAGGCTCCTCCTGCCGCTGCTGACCTCCCTGGCTCCACCGCGAGCTCCACCGCTCGGAGAACGTGTAGGCCGACGAGGCAAGCCGGTCCACGTACTCCCGCAGCCACCCGCGCGAGGAGCCCGCCGCCTCGGCCACCGCTTCGCCGGGAGGCGACGGCGCCGGCGCCGGCGCCGACCCCTCCTCGGCCGGGGGTTTGTCCTCCTTGACGGTGCTCGATTCCCTCGCGGCGATGATGCGCGCGACGCGGGACACCACGGCCTCCACCTCCTCGTCGATCTGGTAGTTGAAGGAGCCGAGCGAGTAGGTGCGGCTGTTCCTGTCGCCGCCGCCGCGGGCGGCCGCAGGGGACGAGCCGCGGTTGCTGACGGTGCCGATCTCCACGAGGAAGCTCGACCCGGGCCGGCCCCTCTGCGCCGGCTGCTGCTGCTGCTGCGCGGCGGCGAGCATGGCGGCGGTGAGCGAGGGGTGAAGTGGCGCGACGGCGGCGCGGCAGAGCGGGCAGGACGGCGTGGTGCGGAGCCAAGCGTCCACGCAGGCGGCGTGGAACGCGTGGCGGCACGCCGGGAGCAGCCGCAGCTCCGCGTCGGGCGTGAACGGGGACAGGCAGACCGCGCAGTCGGGCGAGCTCTTGGGCAGCGCCGCCAGCGCCGACGCCATCGTGAACAGCGGCAGCGAGTCGATCAGCCGCTGCTTCTCGTCGGCCGGGGCCTCCTCCTTCTTCCCCCCGCCCTCGGCCGCGGCCGCCGCGGGTGGTCTCGGCGCGGAATCACCCGCCGCGCTCCCGGTCGAGCCCGCAGCTTCGCCGTCGCGGTGGGTCCGGGGGAGCGAAGGACCGGCGGACGACGGCGAGGAGGAGGAGCGGTCGGAGAGGAAGCGGAGCAGGAGGTGGATGGAGACGGAGGCGAGGAAGACGAAGGCGAGCAGTGCTGCGATGATCATGAAGGACGGGAGGAACGACGAGGACGCGGAGTAGGGGGAGGTGCCGCCGATCGCGGCGGCGGGAGGCGGCTGGAGAGAAGAGGTGGAGGAGGACATGATGGCGAGCGAGGCTGGGAGGACGATGGGTTTCACCGCGAGACCCGGGATGGGGTGCGCCGCGGCTTTTATTCGCGCGGGTCTTTGGAGTGCGTGGCTTGGCGCGGCGCGGTGGTGTGCAGCGGAAGCAGAGGCCGGGAGTAAATAGTGGTTGCGTAGCCTTGCCGGGTGCGCTCAGCTCAGTTCTCACTCCAAAGTCCAAATCCCTGCAGCCGGAGGAATGGAGTTCAGGTTCAGCAGCCTTCCAAACCAAACCAAACCACGTCTTCACTCTGCATTTGCAACTGCACTACTCCTGTAATGGCGTTTCATGTCACTGTCTTGGACTTGGACGACTGATCTCTACTCTTCCTTAACCACTCCCGTAATCCTTCCATCCCGACCAACTAATCACCGGAGGTGGAGCACTATACAGGATGCATCACGCAGAGCATGCACTGACCGACAAGTATTGATTGCAGTACATCGAGCCATCAATCCGACCGAATCCATCGCAAGGGCATCAGATCGACAACGATTTTGTTGATACAGTATACACCTCCTTTCTGATGGGGCCGCCGGCCGGCCATCTCCGGACACGGCAGCATTACTCCTGTAGCTCTGTACGTATGTACCGCACCGTAGATCCTCGATGCTGTACTGTATCCCACCAGCACCAAACCATTAGGGGAAGCGTATAAAAGCCGTCGGATCCAGGGACGTACGTACACGTACGTACCCGATACGATGCAAAGGTAGCGTAAACCGTAAATCGGCGTGCATATAATAGTGTCGACTTGCCATACGTATATGCTGTGACGTCGCAGATGTCGGAAAAAAATTCCATTTTCTAAAAAAACATACTACGGGGATTTGCGTGTGCGCGAGATTGTAAACAAGGATTTAGAACACGTAGCGGGAAGTAGCCCCTTGCCTCCTTATGATGAGCGATGGCGTGGCTTCATCGGGTGACAAGTTTTGCAGCACAACGATCAACGAGAAGATGACCCCAGGATGAGAAACGAGAATGAAAACGATGGGAGGAGGAGAAAACGATGAAATGGGGTAGAATTTGCTCGGAAGATGTCGCGTCATTAATTATACGAGGGGCGTGCGGCATTGCTAGGAGTGAGTTGGAGATCCATGATTACACCTCCGTTCGGTCACTTGGATCCACAGGCGGCAGCACATGTACATCGCCCGTGCAGATAAGAGGGGTATTGATATTTTGTACCCATCGGTAATCACTAGATTAGCAGTACTGGTAGTTGCCACTTGACGAGCATCACAAGGAATCATAACTGGTTTGCATAGTTGCATGGTCTGGGATGTCAGGCTGTTACTCCTATTTGAGCATCCCTGGTTCAGAACCACAGCATCAGAGTTTACTGATGATGACCAGCGGTCTCCTAGAACCATGCTTTTGCCAGTAAAAAGAATTTGCCCCAAAATGGAGGACAGCTGCACAGCTCACAAGGCTACTGTGAAAGGGGTCTTTCGTTAGTGCGCGAGAGATGAAGAGGCCCGTGCCTTTTAATCCAAAGCAAGGAATCACGAAAAGGCTTTGCTTGGCTTGCACACTTAGCATGCGCCGGCCGGCCGGGTCGGGTTCCTCAATTGGCCTTGGCTCTCCCGAGTCCCCAGCCTCCGTGTCGCCGTGGCTACAGTTGGAGAGCCGTATCCGGGGTGGTGTAAAGGACGGCCGCTTTGGTGATGAATTCCCTGCCTCATGGCGCTCACCTTTTGCCGCCTCAGTTATGATGGGCATGGGATGCACTTGCGCACTGTGTCCTGTCCTGGGTGCCATTTCTTTCCTACCCTTTCCCATCGATCTTACTGATGTCGCGCTCTCATGAACCATGATGGTGCCAGGCGCTAAAAACTTTCGCGTGGATGGAGATGGAGTAGCTCTCCAGCTCTGACGGTGGCGCCACCAGAATGGAAGAAATGAGCTCGAACTGTCTTGTCAGAGTCTCATTGTCGCCGAGCACCTGAGTTCTTCCCGTTCACCTTTACTCCTTGGTAACTTTGAAAACGACAGCATGTCGACGGATGAATTTACTGGCAAGAGTAAGAATCTAACACAAGACAACGCCGTGCGATGGCTGCAGCCACCAAACTCTCGCTAGACTGACATAGATCATAGCATGGATGTTGATTACCTGACGATGTGCCACGGGCTACTACTACTGATGAGTAGTCAATCCAGCTCAATGATGTAGCTTACACACTTTTTTAAAAGATGAGCTTAGCAGTTAGCAAAGCTACCTGAAACTCCTGCTGGGAGAGATCCAACCAAACCATACGTGTGCTGATACCGGTTGGCACGGGGTGACACCATGCGATCTCCGTGATGGTGCCGCGAGTGACCTAATTCGCCCGTGACATCACCCGGGAATTCTGTCGCGCGGGACGCGGCGCTTTCTTTGCCTGGATCCGCACGGAAGAAACCCTTCCAAGCTTCCATTTCGGTTGGTCCACCACGAGTTCTGGGCGAAGCGCGGACTCCGTGACGAGGAATCGGAGCCAGATCCGGCCAAATTTGTTAGCAGCTTGTTGTTCACCAAGATGACCGAAAAGCAGCGGCAACCTAACCCAAAACGTCTGCTCGGCCTCCGGCAGCGCACACGCAGACACGCAGTTGGTGCTCACTGGGACTCTGAAGCTGAAGAAAAGGAGGGCACAGGGAAGCAGAGAAGAAAGTTGCAAAGGGATCTTCCATTTTCGCGGCCCAATTATAATGGCCCAGTTACAGTTAACGGTAGGGAAATTACGTTATTTTTCGGCCCTAACGGAGAAAACGCAGGTTTCTGTTGGGCCATGAAGGCCAGAAGCCGGCGTTTCATGTACGGTAGGCTTCTCCGGGACGTCAACAATCGCCGACGTGGCGGCCTTGGACTTCCGCCTGCAGAGAGCCCACGCGCAGAGGCAGCCCACCAGCACCGCAAGGAGGCCACATGCGGCAGCGGCCCATCCTGCCACAAACGCGCCATTCTTCTTTTTCTTGGGTCGCGCCCCGCTGCCGTCGTCGTCCGCCGCCGCGTTTTCCGCTGGCAGCGGCGGGTTGGGCCCGGCGAGGCTGTCGGTGTCGTACGTCTGGAGCTTGAACACCTCGAGCCCGTTCAGGATGGCGTCGTAGTACTCCGGCAAGGTCTTCACGTCCGGGTACAGCGCGACCCACAGGTCCGTCTGGCCGGCGCCCGGCGCCGTGACGACGAGGTAGTCGACGTACGCCGGCCGGCCGATGCCGCCGCTCCAGGCGATCACGTCCATGCCCGCCTGCGCCGTCTGGTTGTTGATGTAGACGTAGAAGACGCGCTGGTTCACGCGCGTGATCGGGTACTGGATCTCGCAGAAGTGGAGCCGCAAGATGTAGTAGAACCCGGCGTCGACGGGGAGGATCCAGGTGAGGTTGTAGTTCAGGTTGACCTGCGCGGACGGGCCCATCGACCTCGCCGACGCGTACATGCCCTTCGGCGCAACGTACGGCGGCACCGACGGCGGGTACTGGATGGTGACGTTGCTGTCCTTGGGGTAGCTCACGCCGAAGGCCGCGCCGTATATGTAAGCGGAGTCCTCGTCCCACGAGCGGTAGAGGAGGCCGGAGTCGTTGCCGGGAGAGACGGCCGTGCCGCCGACGTTGAGCCGGTACATGGTCTGGAACGCCGTGTCAGCGCGGATCGGCATCGGGGCCGTGCGCCCGCCGTTGGCGAAGGTCGGCACGGGCTTCGCGACCACGTCGGCCGGCGTGGGCACGATCTCGATGCCGTTCACGAACGCGTAGTGGGCGCTGGAGGACGGGGTGAAGGTGACGTCGAGGCCGCCGGCGCTGACGTTGAGGGAGAACTCGCGCACGAGGCAGGCGGCGTTGAGCGCGAGCGCGGTCTGGGACGCGTTGAAGTCGCGGAGGAGCGTGACGCCTCCCGCGGCGACGCCGAAGAGCGCGTCGCCCGCGCCGCGGCCGCCGTAGTCCGCCGGGTAGAAGAAGAGGCGGAGGAACACGCGCCCGGGGCGCACGGGGAAGGAGTAGGTGTGGGCGGAGCCAAACACGCGCGCCGTCATGTACGGGACGGCGGACGGGAGCGAGGGGTCCTCGTACGGCGCGCCGGCCGCGACGCCTCCGCCCACCGACGGCGCGTCGCGGTCCCACGTCCGGCCGTCCGAGTCGGCGGCCGAGACGGAAGCGCCGCAGTTCACGCGGATCTGCCCGGCGACGGTTGTGGTGTTGTCGCCGCTCGCCGCGGCGGCGAGCGACACGGCGAGGGTCAGCAGGGTGAGGCGCGGGAGCAAAGCTGCGAAGGCCATTAGGTTCTAGCTGCGGATGGCGTGGAATCAAATGTCATGGGAGGCGCGAGCGTTCTTGCTCGTTCGGTGTGTAGTGAGTGCATCATCAGCTGGGAAGAGGATAAATAGGGCAGTGGCGATGGAGACCTTCCACTCTATTTCATGCGGCCATGGCCATGCCGACGACGAGGCGACGATGCTCCGGTGCGCGCGTGTTCACGACGCGGAGCGGCGAACAGATTCCACACCCCACCGTGTCACTTCCGGGCCTAATTCAATGCAGTCGGCGAGATTTAATAAATTAATTAATTAGTGGATAAACCATGCGTTGAACCGAGCCCGCGACCCAGTCAGGCAGTGACACAAACGAGTCGTGCCCCAAGTGCTGGGGATGAACTGTAAGCCACCGCACAGATGGCGGCTAACCCGGCATCCAGCTAGCCGCCTCCCACGAGGAGGATTCGAGCACAAACTGGCAGCTGAACGCGATCGATGTTCCTTGCGGAAGCCGGCTTGGGCGACTTGGGTCGTTTTGATCTTTTAACACGGTGCGTGTGTTCTGCGCACGACTGCTCGCTCGTCGGTGATCGATCCGTGGTCACTGGTGCTGGGTTGGTGAAACAGCATTCCTTGGTTCCACCATGGTAACAGTACGGACTACGGAGCCTTTGCCTCAAATCAAAGCATATTAACGCATCTCCAGTAGTAGGCAGGCCTTAAGGCATTGTATGTTTGATCCCTGCCTTCTGTACAAGTGGCAAGAACCTAATCCAGTAAGTTCCCTGTATAACCATCCGATGCTGTAACAGCAAGCTAGGACAAGCAGCGAATGAACTTCAATTATGAGAACGTATCTGGTGCGGGTCTAGAGATGAACAGGTGCAACCCGCACTATTGAAGTGCTGATTTCACTTTTTTGTATTTCCTTGCACAGATTTTTGTTGCATCTAAAATTTTGCATGAACTTAGATATTTGCATCGTCTATCCATCCATATTTTTGGTTGAATTTTACATGCACATTTTGGTTGGGTTTTTTTTTGTGCGGGAGTACGGGAGTAGATGAGAGGGTGGGAGTACAGGATATGCTCTCCTTCAATTATACCGTAAACTTACTCCAATGGTAAACCTCCACCCAAATTTGATGTAAAATGCACACCATCGCCATCTCCACGGGTAGACAGGCCTAACACATATGTATGTCTGACCTTTGCTTTCTGTAGGAGTGGCCAGAACCTAATCCAGCAACTTCCTCTGTACATAACCATCCAGTGATGTATCAGGAAGCTAGGACGAGCAGCGTGTGCACTGAAATTGCTCGGTCATTCCTGAGCGTCCGCTGTTGGATTCACCTGTGCACTCCCCGTGTTGCAAGTGGAGAAACGTGTCTCCCGAGCGCCGCTCTTCGCCGACGACGACGCGGACGATGAGTGCGCCGTCTGCTCACTAGTCGACGTCCGCCCTCTGCTACGGCCACTCCGGCCGGACGACGACGACGTGGTGTTGCTCGATGGGTTACCCCCGCCACCAGGCGGCCCGTACATCGCCACGGGCATCTCCAGCGGGAGCTCCGGCAGCGGCGCCTCGAACTGGAGCACGCCCATGGCCTGCCGGATGGACGGCCGGGCCGCGGAGTCCGGGTGCGCGCACCAGAGCCCCACGACCAGCGCGCGCTCCACCTCCGCCTCCGGCGCGTCGAGCAGCCGCGCGTCCGCCGCGGCGAGGAGCTCGCCGCTCCCGTAGAGCTCCCAAACCCACCGCACGAGCAGCACCCTACCCTCGTCCTCCTCGTGGATGACGGGCTTCCGGCCGCAGGCGATCTCGAGGAGGACGACGCCGAAGCTGTAGACGTCGGACCTGGTGGTGGCGCGGCAGGTCACCGCGCACTCCGGGTCGATGTAGCCCCTCGTGCCGGCTACCATGGTGGTGCGCGCGGCGCAAGTGTGGTCGACGAGGCGCGCCAGGCCGAAGTCGCCCAGCTTCGCGGTGAAGGACGCGTCCAGCATCACGTTGCTCGGCTTGATGTCCCGGTGCACCACGCACTGCTCCCACTCCTGGTGAAGGTACAGGAGGGCAGACCCCATGCCAAGAATGATGTTGTACCTGAGATGACGCCCAAAAGAGAAACTAAACAGATCATTTCTCTCTTTTTTTCCTTGCAGATTTAAGCAGCAATTCAACAAAGAGATCGACTAGTTCCTCATTTGGTTGACCATGTTCGTTCGTACCTGATTGGCCACGTCAGCACGTTGCTCGTGCTGTAGAGATGAGTTTCGAGGCTGCCGTTGGTCATGAGCACGTAGACGAGCAGGAGCTCGTTGCCCTCGTGGCACCACCCGACAGGCTGCACCAGATTGCGGTGCCTGAGCCGGCTTATGATGGTCACCTCAGAGATGTACTCCCTCCTCCCCTGCTTCGACGTCTTGGAGACCCTCTTGATGGCGACATGAAGGCCCTGATCCTGCAAGAACCCACGGTAGACGGAACCGAAGCCGCCCTCGCCGAGCTTCCAGTCGTCGGAGAATCCCCGTGTCGCCTTCGACAGCTATCTGTAGGTGAATCTCCGAGGCCCTGTCCCCTTCTTGAACTCATCGTCCATGTCTCCGTCTCTTGGTGCATCCTTTTGCCTTTGCTTGGTGCCCTTTCTTTTCTGGTACTCGCGGTAGAAGAGCCACGCCACTATGATGAGCAGTATGGCGGTCCCAGTGGATGCCAATCCGGCTATTAGGCCTATGTGTGTCGTCTTTGATGTTTTGCTTTCTGTCATTCAAAGACAGATTCAGTTAGCAACATATGGTGACTGTTAATCGTAGGAGCGACACAATTACATAACCACGAAGACCATTGCAGAAGCTTGTAAAAACAGTGCATATAATTCGCTGATGATGAGCATACAGGATTCTCGGAGTGATTTTGCAGATGATAAACAAAGTTCCAAACTTTATTTATGGATTAGTTATGACCAACACAACACAAATCACTAGAGAGAACGAAGAAGAAGAAATAAAACTAAGAAATGGGGAAGCCACTTGCCGGCCTTGTTGACGACGGCAACGTTGGCGAGAGTGGACTCGAACGACCAAGAAAGGATCTGATGGCGCTCGACGTAATCCCCGGTGGCCGCCGAGAAGCCCACCGCCGCCTGCTGCGGCAGCCCTACTGCCCTGAAGTCGACGGGGGCGCTGACTTTGTAGAGGCCCAGCAACCCCGGCTGATCGTCGAACCGGAGCGTCGCGGAGAGCGTGCCCGCGTCGGCGTCGTACCTGACCCACGCCGACATGGTCCCGTTGAAGCACCCGTCGGGCAGCGCCGCGTATGCCGCCGACGCGATGCCGTTGACGTCCACGCCGACGTGGTTCACGGTGTTGTTGGGGTCCCAGACGTTCCTGAACGCGTCGAACTCGACGGCGACGGTCGCCGGGAAGTAGGTGTTGGCCGGGTTGCCGGGGTTGTTGACGAGCCCGAGGAAGCCGCCGTTGGAATCCTTTGGGATGAGCTCCATGCCTGAGAGGTGTTGTTGTGTGGCTTGATGACGAAGGTGAAGTTGGAGGTGAAGCTGGCGACCTTGCCGGTGTTGTCCCAGAGCTGCACCGGCAGCCCGTATGCCACGCGCCCCGTGCTCCAGGCCGTGTCCTTGGTCAGATCAATCCGATCGCCGGCGGCTGTGGCGTTGGACATGTACTTGAGGTCGGGACTGGGTGAGGGGCTGAGGGCGCCGGGAGTGGAGAAGTCGAAGTTGAAGCTAACCGAGGTGGCATGGGAAACGGTAGTAACACACAGCAGGTAGGCGAGGCTGAGCCTGAGGAGAAGGTCTTTGGGACCTTCTTAGCCGTGGCCATGGCGGCTAAAGCTTTCTGTGCCAACAAAAATAGTCAGAAACTCTTGTACAATCAACATTTATCAAGCCGTCTTTCTTCTTGACCATGGACATGGCGGCTAAAGATTTCTGTCCGCTGAAGGGGTCGTCGTCGTTTTTGGTGATCTTTATCTGCAAACAAGTTGCTAAGCAAGCGTGCGTACATTCCACTAATTTTAGTTTACGCGCTAAAATGAGCATTTCCACGTCATATAAACTTAGGGGGGAGGAAAGTCCCCACCCGAGTGAGAGTTTACAATAAACGCCGGCAAGCCGGCGATGATAGCACCGCTACAGCGGCATGTCTAATAATACATCGATTTAATTATATAGTACCTCTATTAGTACTGTTATGTCATCAATAGCCATCTAATACCACACCCATACATTAGTTTGGTAGACACACGCTAGTTCTCTCACAAATTTTAGAATATGTGCATCGCTGGCTACAAGTTTGCAGTCCACTTTTCCTCTCTTTTCTCCAACTCAACACAAATCTACTGTCGGCATGAGAGAGAGACAGAGAGAGAGAGATTACATGCTAAACAATGTACGCCAGGCATGAGACGGCATGGGGTTTGTTGAAACTCTCTCGAGTATTTGCCGAACGGACCGTAGCTTAGTCTTTTGAATTTGAGTCGTTGACTTAGTAGAATCAACGGCATTATCTTTCAATGGTTGACGATGTGCGTGCCCATTGGAAATGAAATGCCTGTGGTGATTTCATCACTCTTAAGATTTGTTAGTCCAAATTCTCGAATGTGCTTATAGAGGGTAAGTACCCGTGTGTGTAGTGTGAGAGTGCGTTTGTACCTGATTTCAGGAAAAAAAACTTATACATGTGAAATCACATTACCGCATCAAACAAAAATCAAGAAAAGTCCAAATGCAAGTAGTCTAGTGCTTCTCCATTTTATTGATGTATAGATATTACAATTTGGGCATCCCCTCTCCTCTTATGTGGAGGTGAAGAGACCCAACTTACATTGCTAGCTCCTTAAAGGCCAGGATAAGTGTCCAAATCAGTCCTATAGGCCTATTATATCACAACACTCCTAGGACACGTATTCTAACGTCATGCTCATGTTTCAGAAACTCCTTTCTAAAACCCAGGGAAAAAAGAGTAGGGGGTGTTTGGGAAACACCTGTTAAAGTTTAACACCTGTCACATCGGATGTTTGGATGCAAATTACGAGTACTAAACGTGGCTAATTACGAAACTCATTGCCTGCTCGAGGATGATTCTCAAGAGACTGTCTGAATGCAAAGGCGGTCTTACATGATAGTTGAAGGAGGAACTATTCGGCAGCGCCCCTATGGCTGAGGGAGTTCCAATATCT
>NC_028456.1:28297890-28463794 GCF_000263155.2 Setaria italica | reverse complement strand
CCCATTTGTGAGTTGTTTTCTGAAGCAGGATTTTTATCTCTACATCTCCTTTTCTTGTGTCATGGTCTTTAGCGGTTTCATCCAGTCACAGTATGTCAAGCACAGCCTAGTTGGCTTTGTAATATTCGTCTCGCGAATTAGCACAAGGTTCTGCAATTAGTTTTATAATTAGCTCATGTTTAGTCCTCCTAATTAGCATCCAAACATCCGATGTGACACTGTTAAAGTTTAGCACCTCGTATCCAAACAGCCCCTAAGGAGAAAAGAGTACATAGCCCAGGTATCTTGGCATGCACATGCCTCATTGACCAGGCTGTCTATTGGTAACTCGAGTGTTTTGGCAGCATGTGGCACTCGAGTGCCAGATGTGCCCAAAACACTCGATTTTGCCAGATCTGACAAATCGAGTGTTTTGGCAGCAGCCAACACTTGATTATCTCAACCACCTGATTTAGATCTAATGGCTGGAATTTGTGCACATCTAATTTACTATTTGAGACACATAATTCACAAATAAAACTTAGACAATTAGAATCATACAAATTCAGATAGAGAATTGAAGCATAAAATTGGCAGACAACTTAAATGATTGAAGGACAAAGCATACTTAAAAATAATCATATTCAAATATTACAAACTAGAATTGCAGTTTGAGAGTAACATTACAAAGCCAACTAGGCTGTGCTTGACATACTGTGACTGGATGAAACCGCTAAAGACCATGACACAAGAAAAGGAGATGTAGAGATAAAAAAAAACAGCTGGTAGTAGTTGATCTGTGAAAAGTAATTGATCTGCAAATGATGGAATATAGAGTTAGAACATAAGCTGAAGAACACATGATGAGTTACATGTCAGGAAGATGCAATTTACATATAATTTCCTAGTGTAATAAAGGTAACATAACCGTGTAACTGAAACTAAATGATAGAATCCGTATGGAAAAAAATTGAGATTGAGACAAGAATAGAATCCGTATGGAAAAAAAATAAGATTGAGACAAGAATAATAACCATGCAACAGCTAAAGACCATGACACAAACAAGGAGATAAAAACAGCCACTAGCAGCTGATTCATGAACAGCAACAGCAATTGATGTGCAAATGATGCAATATAGTAAGAACAGAACCTAAAGAACGCATGATAAGTTACATGTCAGAAAGATGAAATATACACAAATTTTCTAGTGTAATAAAAGTAACATAACCATGTAACTGAAACTAAATGATACAAAGTGTAATTTCCTAAACTGGAATTGCAGTTTCATAGAAACGCATATTGATCATATTAATGATATGGACAAATTGTTCAATATGACATATCTCTTTTCAGTAAGCAAAATGATACTCCCTCCATCCCAAATTATAAGTCATTCCAAGAATCTTGGAGAGTCAAAGTATCTCAAGTTTGACCAAATTTATATGATAATATAATAACATTTATGGTGTCAACTAAGTGTCATTAGATTCTTCATCAATTATATTTTCATAGTATACCTATTTGATGTCATAAATCTTTATAATTTTCTCTATAATTTTGGTCAAACTTGAGATGCTTTGACTCTCCAAGATTCTTGGAATGACTTATAATTTGGAATGGAGGGAGTACTTGATAGGATTGAAATCTGTATCAAGGGGAACTAGCAGTGGTATGCATATATTAAATTGTTAGATCAATGGAATGCAATTGCAAATAATATGTAAAAACAACGGGCCATGTAGATGAAAAGAGTGACAGGAAATGATCTCCAACCAAGAGGCACATCAGGGACAAGGTTAAAATTACTTTGTAAGAGAGTTAACCTTGCCTTCAAATGCTATATGACAAGATTTCTATTAATGAGATAAGCAACCTACTTGGCAAATTTGTTCGGAATAAAGCACTTATCAAAGTGAAGCAAGGACACAATTTTTTCAGTAAACTGTCAAACAAGTAAAGAGATCTTTTACAAAACCCCAGAAATGCAGGTTGCTCAGAGACTTCAAACCTAATTTCTATGCAATGCAGATTACCAAATTAATTTGGACAATCGATGAAAACCCCAAAATAAATTCAGAGCAGAGTTCAAACACTAAAAAAGTACATTAGCAGATATGTCTAACAAAATACAAATAACTGTACAACTAGCCCATTATCATCACATGTTTGAAACTTTGGAGTACATGTCACCTAGATGAAAAATACATGAGAGAAGCATGGAATTTGCATCTCATTAGTTAGTGTAATAACAATATTATCAAGTTGTATTAACCAACTGGATGTTTAGGTGGCTACAGACTTGTACACACACTACCAGTATTCAGGGAGAAACAAAAAGGACTGATTTTTCTGATAAAAATAGTGTCAACCAGAGCGATGACAAGAAAGTACGATAACCAATCACTATATATTAACTATTAAATTTAAACTTATTTTATTGCACTAAATGAATCATGAATAGGAATATATTGCAAGTCTGACTCTACAAGACCACATAACTAGACATACAAAACCCCATAAATGCAAGTTGCTCGGAGACTTGAATTTTAATTTCTATGCAATGCTGCAACCCCAATGCAGATTGCGCAGATGTCTTAGATTTCTCAGAAATTATATGCAAACCAATCAAATTAAATAATTTAGATTTCTTTTTTATTGCATACAGATTAACACATTAATTTGGGCTGTCAGTGAAACCCCCAAAGACAGATTGCTCAAATTTTCCCAAAATTATCTACAGATTACTCAAATAAATCAGATTTCTTTTCCATGGAATGCAGATTAACAAATTAATTTGAGCGGTCAGTGAAACCCCCAAAGAAAAGCAGATTGCTTAGATGTTTCAGATTTCACCAAAAATATTAACAGATTTCAAAGATAAATCAAGTACACTACAAGGGTGAATTCAGATATAACTATAGAACTGGCACAACCCTATACCAACTTTGAACAACATAACAACCATATACCAATCTACATGTCGAACATATAGAACTTACACTTGATAAGCTAGTGTAACAAGACTAATGACATTATGTAAGTGATCCTAATGCTCAAAATTTAGCATGTAGGATCAGAGAGAATACTTTGGAAAAGAAACAGAGGGATAACCTTGTAGGGGCAACAGGCAGTAGAAATTCCAGAAAATTACTCTATGGACAGCCTAACAGTAGATGCCATGAGAAAAAAAATATCTAGATCCAGAAATATAAACCATTCAGATAACATATACAAATGCCAAAAAGATGATAGGCAGCGCTTGGTAGAAGACTATGGGTACATAAAGCCACCAAACAGTAGCAAAATTTGTGATGATCAGTCAAGATTTTCAGGAAGTACTTTGTAAAGATTTATACCAAATAGGTACTTGTATTTTTTATGCACCAGAACATTACAAATCGTTGGCACATGTAGAAATGGTATTTATAACTGCGGCAGTAGTGCCAAACAGAGTTAGTAGCATTTCTGGTGAACCCCAACAAGAAAGTTTGCTACCAAGACTACAACTGGACAAAAAAAACATCACAACTCAGAATTTGTACATAACATATTTGTCGGCAATGTTCTGGAACCTATATGCTATATAGTTACTATTCTCTATTCTTAGTGCCATCAATAAATCATTTGACAGTAAAAGGAACATCACCATAGAGAAAACCTATCGCATTCCTATCCATAATGCAAACAAGAATAGATCAAATCACACAGAAAAGAAGAAAAATGAGATCTACCTTTGCAACCTTGATATTGTCCTAGAACTCATGAAGGCAACTACAAAGGGAGATATCAAACCTTAGAGGACTACGATCGAAGTAGCAACTAGTCAGAGCTCCAAATAGACACATCATCTTGTGCGATTTGGGATCCACATGAGCATTTGAACCAAAATCAATCGCGCACAAATCACCACGGATTTGTTAGGCCACACAGTACAATCATACTACACAAATAAGACCAAATAGAAGTAGAGATCAATCAGAACTACATTTACAGATATTAACTCAATCAAATCGAGATCTAAAATACGCAGTCAAATGAAGAACTAAGCAGTAAAAAAGGAACCAAAATAGCATAGAAATGACAAATGAGCACCCAAAACTGCAGGTGGTTAGCTTCTGTGGGACGTCGAGGAAGGGGCAGGTGGAGACGTCGAGGATGGCGAGCTCCGGGCAGTAGCAACTTGAGAGAAACCTGGGTCGGCAGCGGCCGTCGAGGGAAGGCAGTTCGTGGCTGCAACGGCGGGAGCGGAGCTTGGCGCCCGTCGTTGAGGAGGGCAGCTGCGGATCTGGCGATTGCTGTCGGGGTAGGGTCAGCGGTAGTCGGCGCGGAGGTGAGGGGCTGCAGCGGCTATCTTGGTGAGAGGCGGCGGCAGAGGCAGCTTCGGCGGCGGCGGCGTGGAGTTGCGACAGCAGCAAAGCGGAAATGACGAGGGAATGCCGTCAGCAGTGAGGCCCCACATGTCAACAAACAAAAAAAAGACCAGAATGAACTGTAGATCGGAGGGACAAGAGCAGATGACAGAGCAGATCAGCGGCTCAAAATCGAGCGCTCGCAGCGTCTAAAACGCTCGGGTGCCGTATAACGGCGTGTTCGCTTCAGCTTATTCAGCCGGATTATCAGCCACCAAATAGTATTTTTCTCTCATAACAAATCAGCTGTTTTAGCTTTTCAGCCGGTTTATAAGCTGAAGCGAACAGGAAGTAGATTTAAGGAAACCTAATAGGAAAAAAAACTCAATCAAGAGGAAAGGAGATGGAGATATAATAATTTGGGGCTTGATTGTGATCCTGGCAATCATTTATACGCTGACTTTTTGGATCATGGGCTCATGGCGATGGCGACCGAGCGACTTATTGTTAAATAAACATTCACTAAAGTTCAAAAAAATTTGCCGATCCCCTTAACGAATGGAAGAATAGCGTATTTAAGTTACTGGATTTTTCCCTGTTGTGCTGAAACCAAAACCAGGTCTTTAGCGTGCGAATTCATATGTAAGATATTCGCTCTCCTTGTGAATTAGCCGATCTGCTTTCAAGGCGACAGTTGAAATCTTCTTATTATCCCATATCTCATTGTTTTATAGTCACCCTTTTGAATAGGTGCGTGCAAGCGATGATCTTATAACCTAGATTTTCTACATTTTTTAGGCCATTCTCAGTGGGAGATTCATGAAGAGTTCGTGAGCATTAAATTATATACCACATCAGCAATGTGCTTACTTGACAAGGTATTTATGAGGAGAGAGAAGTAGAAGTTTCTTCGTATGTGAAAGAAGTTTCATCCCCGTGATACTCAACCAGCACTATAACCTAACTCCCCGTCTTGATAACCGTACAGTAAAACTGTGCATTAAGACTAGTCTTATATTTCATTGTCCCTGTCACAGCCGCGAGAATGCACAATTTATAAGCGATACTTAAATGTCATTTAATTTACCCGTTATTTATGCCACTCATTGACCACGCTGAACCAGTTCGCTCCGACTCCCTGAGTGTTCCTCACGAAGATGTTCGGTAATAGATCCACTACCTTTGCACATGTATTTAAACATACCACCAATGACCGATCAACAGAGCCTGCATGGTCGATCCCAATCTCCTTCGTAGTGTAGTGCTGGTTCTGGTTGAATCTGCAATCTGTTTCCGTCGCACACTTCTGCTGCCATGGCGTCCAAAAACACTTCTTCCTCCCCTTCCCCCACCGGCAGCGCCACTGCCCGTCGACCTCCCAGATGGTGAGCATCCGTTCCCATCGACCCTGCGCGTGCCGCCAGCCACGACGGCTCACCGAGGTCTTCGTCTCTACGACATCGTCACACACGCTCCCATTCTCCTAAACATTCACCACGGGCAGCAGCACGTCTTCTATTTTTTTTAGATTCCTTTCCGTCAATTATATAGTTATATGCTACTGATGATAAAAATGCAGGACAGAAATACATCGAGCAGCTGGAGAGCTACTCATTGCCATCCATCTCTATTCGAGTGATTACGGAATTTTCATTCATGCAAATTGAGCACGGAATTGAGTTTGCAGAGATACATCCTGTGTGCTGGGCCCCAGCGGCGAAGTGGGGAGAGGAAGAAGAAAGGAGATCGATGGATCACGGGCCACCCACGAAGGGCAGGAGTGCATACTAATGGGCCGTCATTTAAGTGATGCTGTCGCTTTCAGGTATGATGGTGTTTAGCTAAGCCCATGTACTATTGTTGGCTTGTTGCATGCACCAGCACGAGTAAAAGTTCTTGCTTCAATGCTATATATGCAAATGATCAACAAGAGTCTTCTGCACAATCTCACACCCTGGTACCACAGTATTCAACGATAGATGAATCAGATGCATTCACAAATTTCACTTCAGATAGCCGTACGATGCAGCTTCTTTAATACCGTTCCCGGTATAAAACTGCGCGAGCTCATAACATTATCTCAATCAGCGACGTCGCCAAGTCCTAACACATACACTCTCCCCCCTCCACCGTCCGGGGAAACATGTTATCTTTAAGTTATACAGTATATAACAGTTCAAATCCCCCAGCACGCCAAAATATGCATCAAGTACACTTGTGACAGAAGGGTTCGTATGATCGTGTCATAGCCCAAGCCACATGCGGTACCCTGAGAGGAACTCCCACAAAGGTGTATGACTCTCATGACCTTAGCCTTTTAAGGTCCCTTTCATCACGATCATAGTTCCGGTGCTCGTGTGCATCCTTCCTCTTCCGATTGCCATGCTCCGGGGAACGGTATTCCTGACTGTCCATGGACAGCTCGCCTTCTTCAGTATTATCACGATTGGTGTTCTGGTGATCCTCCCGGTGTGAAGGATGAGGCCAGCTCTGCCTTCTCTCCTGCTTGCTCTTCTCATCCTCAGCAGCCAACTCCACTCCATGTTCCAGCTCCCTCTCAATGAGGTCATCATCATCCATGACGTCAACCTTTCTGGAAACATCACCTTTCGACTTCCTCCGTTTCTCCAGGGCCGCTTTCACCTTATCCTTGTTTATCTTCTTCATTGCATCCATCATCGAGGATGACACATTGGGGCCTTCGTTGCTGTTTGCAGCGCTATCCCTAGCTTCACTATGAGTTACTCTATTGTTTTGCTTCTCAGGATGAGGGTGGTCATAGCCATGGTGGCCTGACATGTTTTGCTGGCTCGATTGTCTGGGTGCTTGGTGATGTTCATGAGCAGTAGGTTCATCAGCTGCCCCTGGAACTTTACCAGGAGCACGTTGATTAGCAACACTTGCAGAACTCCCTTCAGTATCATTACCTTGCGATACTGGTGGTGCAACACGGTTTTGCTCATAGAGCTCCAACATTTGGTTGCTAACCTCTGAAAGGAGTAATGATACAAAGTGTAAGCATGTGTCTTATAAATATAATTATTACATGAGCATCAAAAGTGATATTAGAAAGCACAGAAATGACTAAAAGAAGTATCAATGGTACCAAACAGATATATAGCAAAAAATGCAAGACTGAAAATAATCATGACTTCCTGTACGTGGCACATTCACAGAACGCATCTAAAGTCAAATGAGATTGCCTTGCGCATAGGCTACGGTACTCTGAAATGGCTTTCTACCGTCCATTTAGTTAGATCTGGATAACTAGGGTACCAAACAGAATTGCGAATGCTTTCTACCTAACCTAGTTCTGCTATCATTTTTGGAGAAACAAACTATGTTTGGCTGTCCAATTCCATGGGATTCCTAATAGCTAACTAGTGGGAAAATGGCAAGTGCTCCTACTTCAAGGTTGCAGAAATAAATCCTTATGAAAATGAATATCACAGTAGTGAAGTGCAGGTACACACTGCTGACTTTGCATCTAGAGACCAACCTTCCAACTGCCGCGGAGTTACATCAAACTCTTGCCACCAGACCTTCTCGCCATCTGATGGAAGCTTGACTTTGAGAAACTTCGCAGCCAGGAAGATTGCGCCAGCCGCAATGTGGTGCGGTTTAAATTGCAAGCAAAGCGACGTGCGGAGCCTGTACACCCCTTTTAAGGCGTTGTAAATAGGCATGTTTGTGGATTACTATTTGTAACAAGAACAGTAATTTTAACATACCCATCATTGACAAAATTCCAGGCAACTTGAGCAAGTGCATTTTGAGCGACCTTGAATTTTTTAATTGCTTCAACCAAGGGCTTGTAGGGATGGTGCACGTTCAAGTCAAAACCAAGTGTTACAAGTACAACACGCTCCCCAAGCAAAATAAGTTCCTTCTGTTGCTCATAAACTTCCTAATGGAGACAAAACAAAGTAACAAACAGCCTCACTTATTGTTCTGTGCCACAGTAATCTGGAAGAAAAATTGCATAAAAGCAGCAGCCCCAACTCTCTCTTTTTGAATAAAAAATTAAGATCATAATGAAAATTGTAAACAGTACCATATGGGTAGATTACCTAGAACAGAAAAATCAAGATAAATGCTCTAAATCAAATATAGCACCTTCTGCTTTATTCGCTGAACTGCAGCAGGATCCTTTTTGTGGATGATCTCATATGAAATGAGTATGACATCCTTCAGAGGTCTGGGTGTTTCTTCAACTTTTCCCGCCAAGAACATACACACTGTTGCGATTGTCTGCATGTAATGAACTCCAATACTATAACTTTTAACTAGCAGATGATTAAAAATAACACTACCGAGGAAAAATAAGCAAGCAGCATGACACATGGTCCATGTCAAAAAGAAAGAATGTATTACCAACCACCTAAGTTTAAGAAGAATATAAGGAAAAAACTTTTCTTTACATCTAATAAAACATATGATCTATGTCACGGCAAATCATTTTTGTGTCTTCAACATATAGTGGATGTAAAAAAGCTATTGCTGGAGAGTTACCACCTACTAAGATTGCAGTGAGTGCAACGTACACCAAATCATTTACAGATAGAAAGGAAAATACTCTCTGACATAAGTAATAAGCATCATTTCTACAATCATGTTATGTACACAGAGAGATCAAAAGTTTTTTTTTTATAAAAAAGCACATAGAAGACTTACCCTCCTGTCATTTTTCGCATGAGATTGACGAAGAAAAAATCGATGACAAAACACTATAGCAGTAGCAATTGTCACTTGAGGCCTACATTACAAAGCTATTCGTCATTAGCAAGAAGAAGGTTACATATATAAAGGTTTCAACTTGAACAAGAGACCATAATCGTGCAATAACATACAGAGATGTTTGCTGGCTTGTAGACAACCAAATTGCAGTTAAAGGTTTAAACTCAAACAAGCGACCATAATCCATTTGGCACTCTTGTACTTATGAAGAATTATCAAGTTATTTTTTCTGTTCTTTCAATAAGAAGAGCACTGCTGTGCAACCTTTTATAGTTTGATATGTAGCAACTTTTATAAAACATTAAAAAAATAAAAACTGTTAACTGACTTGTATATTGGCAATCAACGTATCAAATCTATTTGGCACCAAATGATTTCTCAATGCAGGCACAAAAACTGCTGCATACAGAGCTCACAAGGTCCATGGAGTATGGACTATAAGTGAAAAATCAATGAATAGACCATGTCTGTCACAAACAACTTATATTTTGGATCAGAGGGAGGAAATAAAAGTAAATACAACGATGAAGAATGTGTGGTATAATAAATACTTACACTTTAAGCCTCATTCCCAAATCCTGAAGAAATGTGCAGTATGACTTGCGAAGATAAGCCTCTTTCTTCAGATCAATGCCATCTCTCCTAGAGAGGGAATTCTCCTCTATTTCTTTTCTATTAAAATACCATGAAGCACCAAGTTGGCCCCCTTCTGCATGTCTATCATATGGAACTCTATATGGGCTGTTTTCTACAATTCCATGATGTGAAGAGTCACTAGTTTGCATGATATCCATGCTTATGTTCCTCTTATCAACAACCTGAAGTGATGAAGAGAGTCATATAATAGCTGGTTGCAAAATCAAATAATAGCTGGGTAAATGACTGGGTACACAATATCAAAAAAAAGAGTCTAAACGGACATGCTTAAACACTAGAGCTGAAAAATCACACTTAGGACTATTATATTATTCCAGGAGGCCAAATGCTTCCAAAAAATTTCTAGATGAGCAGTGGTAACACTAAATAAAAGTTATCACCTTAATTATACAGCACGCTCATCATTCACTGGACAACAACCTAAAAGTTAGGATTTCTTTCTACAAGTGATTTCTTGGTTAAACCAAATGGCTATAGAGATCGTGCTAATCAAGTTACTGGCCTTATGATCAAATCACACAGTGACATCAATCATGCATATTGCTATTAGCTTTCTGTTTTTGACCAAGAGAAACACAATTTTGCTACAGGTACTGCATCACTAATGTATTGAGGTTAGGTCAGTTGCTGTTCAAATATATTCACTTGTCTTAGGATAAACAGGAGCACACAAGAGGGAAATGAGGCTCAATAATTGTTGTTAGCTTGGTAAGAACATGTTCTTAATTCTCAGTAGGAGTTTTCCATACAGTTACTCTACACAATCGTGGTACTGTAGCTTCAAAGAAAACTAATTCCAGAAGGGGGGGAATACGCCTTAATAAGTAGTAGGAAGTAACAAATTGCATGCTGGGCTGAAGGAATAGAGAGAATTCGATGCAAATAATAAGACCCATTAGCTTGCTCGTGTCATCTTTGCTTAAACAAACTTCTTGAAGCACTGAAATTCCACGAATGACTGGAAATTCACAGGAGCCGCACGGAAATGCGGATTTCCCCCCTCGCTGTTTATGCAGCCAGGGGCGGACCCAGCATAGGACATGGGCGTGTACACTATGTTACTGCAGCTTTGCTTGCTGCCGCAGCCAGCAAGCACTACCGAACAGGCTCGGTAAATTTTGCAAGCAAAATCGAAGCTAATAGGGTCAGATCCGAATACAGGTAGCTTACTCTAGGGTTTGGAGTGCTCCGTTTCGCGCACCAGGAAGGGAAGATAGGAGGCGGGCTTACCTGGTGGGTGCTCGTCGCCGGCAAAGAGGGCGGCCGAAGACTTGGCGAAAGGCGCCGCCGCTCGCCCAGTCGTCGACGCCAGGAAGGGAAGGCCAAGCGAGGAGAGAGACAGAGAGAGAAGGGAAAGAGGGAGTGGCTTGTCGTGAGGCGCTGGCCGCGGCCGTCGACTCTCGTTCAGTAAGCTGGACGGAATACGGGATCACGGGACTGCCGGACTGGGAATACTGGGGCTGGCTCGGCTCGTGCCAGCTCGTTTGGATACCGAGCTCTAGCTCGGCTCATCTCGGTAAGCAAACGAGCAAAAAATATCTAGCTCGGCTCGTGCCAGCTCGTTTGGATACCGAGCTCTAGCTCGGCTCGGTCGGCCAGCTCGTTTGGATACCGAGCTCTAGCTCGGCTCGGTCGGTAAGCTAACGAGCAAAAAATATCTAGCTCGGCTCGCGAAAAGCTCGAGCTAGCTCGTTTCATCTCGCGATCTCCGTCGTATGAAGAGGTTGGCCGACACAGTGGTGGCCAGGCTACCGAGGTCAAGCCAGCGGCGGCCGGCGGGGCGGTGGCTGCTGCCTGGTGGACTTCCTCGGTTGGAAAAGGAGGAGCAGAGAATAATGGTTGAGAGGCCGGTGCTGATATGGGGAAAGAAGAAAAAATAGAGTTTCTGCTTATTTGCAATTTGCATCCCCGATTGAAGAGAGATGAATTGGAACTTGGAAGGGAGAGCTTGCCGGTTGCCGTGCGGGCGGGGAGGCGAGGCTTCCTTGCATCCCCCATTGGAGATGGCCAAGGTCGAATCCAGATGGTCAGGCGGGAGTCCGCGTCTCCGCGACCATGGCCAAGCAGTGGAAAAGGTTTAGCCGCTGGGGGCATCGGTGGATGGAAAGGCCGGCCTGCGGCGGGCCGGCATGACCGCAGGAGCTGAGACTGACGAGAGGGAGATGGAGAGACTGACGAGCGGGAGATGGAGTCAGGACTCAGGAGGAGACGAAGAGGGAAGGGGGCGCAATATTCCGTAGACCTGTGGTGGGCTTGCGAATTCGTTTTGGGGCCAGGGCCAGCAGGTGAGATGAGAAGCAAATGTTGACGATGGGCCGAGTGGCCTCCGTTGGTCTTCCTGAACTCGCACATAGCATCCAGCCCAATTGTCGCAAAGGTAAAAGGCGTCCAACCACAATGAGCAACTGACATGAATGATTGTCTCTCTTCCTTGGGGGAAAAACAGAGTTACTGGTTGAAAGGTGTTCTGTTGGGAGGCCGTCGCGGCGTCGCCAGCAACGGGCGCGTGTGTTTTACAGCGCGGTCAGGCTCGGAAAGTTGGGCTAGCAGCGGTAGACTAGCACGTGAAGTAGCACTGCTGCCTGCTGCGCCATCGAAGGACCGCTGAACCGGCGGAGGAAGAGGAAGCAGCAGTAGCACCTCGTACCCTCCAGCACTGTCGCACTGAAGCGATCCAGCTGGTCGCCACGTCAGGATGAGTCCAAGCCATGCCATACACAAACCCAATCTTGTCGTGTTCTACCTGAGGTGGGGCCCACAGACAGCAGCCACCTCATGGGGGGCACGGCAGCATGGCCTCGGAAGAATTGGATTAGCAGTTGCGCTTGCGCGTCACGGACCGGGAAGTAGGCATTGCGAGCTTAACCACTGCTAGGGAGTGGTTGGTTGGGCATGCTATACCAAAATAGTGGGTATGCCATATCTAATAGGATTTGATTGGTTGCTAACCAAATGAGTGTCAAAGTTTATAGGCTTACCTCAATTTTGGTATGGCAGATTTTGGGAGCCAACCAATCAGACGCTAAATCCTACGCGTGCACTACACTACTCTACTCAGTTCACTTACCAGTGCATGCGAATACTGCAAAGAGCAAACCCGACTTCTGGTATCAGCTGAAGTAGTCAAGTTGACTGAGGATACACAATCAGCACAGCCGGGAGTGCTGAGCAGGAATACCGCCGTGTCTACCAACCAGTCCGGTTTGGCCTAGCTGTTCGTGGCGGCCGCTAACTAGACCGTCGCGTCGGCCCGGCCTGCTGGTTCCAGAACCACCCACGGTTTTCTCTCGGCTTTTCCTCTCCGGTAAGCTCCACGTCACGCCCGCTTGTCGTCTTCCTCAGCTCGCAACGATAAATACCCGCCCCGTCCACTTCCCAGCGAGCCAAGCTCTCTCATCTGAGGATTAGCACACCCTCCCGGTCTCCCTTCTCCCCCAATCTCTCCAGCAAAGCTGCTTCGCTGAGCTCGGAGAGACGACCTGCGCTCCCCAACCAAACCACACACCAAGAAGATAACAGATGGCGGCGTCCGTGGCTTTCTTCTTCGACGCGGAGCCGCTGGGGGAGCCCGGGCGGCACGCGCTGGACGCCTGCGCGCTCTGCTCCAAGCCGCTCACCCGCAACAGCGACATGTTCATGTACAAGGGCGACACGCCCTTCTGCAGCGAGGAGTGCCGCTACGAGCAGATGCACCACGACGCGGCCTACGCGCGGCAGGCCGGCAGCCGGCGGAAGCAGCAGCAGGCGCAGCGGGGCGGCGGCAGGCACGAGGGCGGAGCCTCCGTGCCCGCCAAGGCCGACGTGTCCGTGGCCAGCTACTAATAAGCAAGGAAGGAGGAAGAAGAGTTTCTTGGCTGAAACAGCTACTACGAGAGATCCGGTCATGGAGGCGCTCCTGGCTGCCTGGAGCTACGCGGAGCCCGGGCTTTGGGCAGAGACGAAGCTAACTTGGGGAGGGGATGGATCTGAAGATCGGAGAAGGCGACAAAGGCAGATTTGACCTAACCTTGGGGTTAAATCTGGGCAGTGCGTCGGGTTTTTAGTTCTCCCCTTTTGATTGGATCTTCTAGAGGGCGTGTGTGCTAGAGCATCATCTCGATCTGTAAATGTATGAGGCATCTGAAAAAGTTATGCATGCCCTGCAATTTTGATCCGTTGATTGGTATACAATCCCCTCGCACCAAAATCACGCAAAGTGCATCCTGGATCTGAACGAAGGGCCTGTCCTTTAGTCCTCAATGTTAATTCTCGTCACGAATGTTTAGATAGAAGTATTAAACATAGAGATAAAGCTTAATTCTCGAGATAATCTATTAAACCTAATTAATTCTCAAGATAATCTATTAAACCTAATTAATTCATGATGAGCACACATTTTCTGTAACATTATATTATCATATCGAGATGAATCTATTAAATCTAATTAATTCATGATTAGCACATATGTACTGTAACATTATATTATTAAATCATGGACTAATTAGATTTAATAGATTTGTATTGTGAATTAGCCTCCATCCGTGCAATTGATTTTATAATTCGCTTATGTTTAGTCCTCCTAAATCCATGGAACTAGAAGTTGTGAATAAAAAAGATTTCCTGTGATGTTCCAGATTATTTATTCGTTTTGACTTTATTAAATTTATAAATTTGATGCATAATAATAAGGAAAAGCTATAACTCACTTAAAAGTGAAATCTAACCTTTCTCACTCCATTTGGGGGCAGTTGATCAGCTCATTTTGTGATCGGGCTGCTCCACCCATCCCCTCTCGGATGTTATTCTTTTTGTTTCGCTGACTGGTGGGCCCCACCTTACAGTGACGGGAAGTGTTTGATTTTTGGAATCCGCATCGTTATTTTATCACCTCTTCTGCTTCTCGTCTCCTCCACTTCGTCTGCCTCACTCCGTTCCCCTCCCCTCACTCTCCCGGCCGGCGGCCTCGCCGAGGATGCGAGGCGATTATAGGGTTCCACCCGTCCCGGTGAGTTTCTCCCTTCTCGTTCCATTTCGATTCAATAGATAGGATGTTTTAATCGCGTTGTTCTCCCGTTGTTTGCTTTGTTTGCTCGATTTCCCTTTCTCTGTTCTATTTTCTACTATCCCTAGGACCTCATCTAGAAAAATCAAAATGCTAAAACGGAGGGAGTATTAATGAAACAACTACGCAACTGTGCTAATTGCGTAAGCAAATCACTAGTTCTGGTTATAAAATTATCCAGACTATATTTCCGTCAGTGTCAAGCGGGCTACGAAACACTCCAAAGTGGCCGAAATCATTGCTCCCACGTCAGATCCGTTGAATAGTTCCATTTTTCTTTTCGTACTCCCTTTTCTCACCATTCATCGCTGAGTCACCGGGGAGTCAGTCCCCCACTCATCAATCATCAACAGCCGGGCGGGGCGACGTCACGTCACTCGCGGCTCGACTGGAGAAAAGGAAATCAAAGCCACGGACGCGCAGGCCGCCCAACATGTGTCGAGTCACCCGCTGCCTTGCGGGCCGTGACTCACCCACGCGTGCGCCGCGGCAGCAGCCGTGCGCCAGCGCCGCACGTACGTATGGCCGCCGTCCACGCCAAAAGCGTCGCGCACCGGCACGCACTTTTACGCGCGCTCCTCCACTCCGCGGCCACCAGCTGTGTGGCGGGGAGCGAACGGGACAATCTTTCACCATGCCGCTGATGCGATGCGAGCTCGGGTTTTTGGTTTTGTTGTTCATGGCATGCCGCAAGCGCATCACCGGGCATGAGAGCATCAATGGCCGTGCAGCTTCTCTCGCCCGGCGAATATGCCCGATCGGCTCGCGTGCCGCGCACGGGGCAGCGTGATCTTGCGTTGTTACGCTTTGGACCATCCGAGAGCTCCAATTATCAAGCGAAAGAGCTTCTCCGTGAATCCAGCGACGGAGTAAACAAACCGGTGCGCGGATCTCGAGAAATGATGCTCCCCCGGGCGAGACCTGCCTGCCTGCCAGCCTCACCGATGGAATCTCGGGCAGTTCGCATCTCCGACTCCAAGTAGCCTGCACTCGCAAGGCGCTTCAATTCCATGCCGGAGCTGAAACCTCTCGCGATTACAAACAGTATTCAATTCCATGCCGACGGCGCCAACCTCAGATCTCCCGGTGCGTGCGTGACCAGGTCCCGGCAGACGCGCTGCTCACGCGCCACCTGCCCACGGTCCCCTCTGCCGCGCACAGAGCGCTGCCTGGTGGCGTGCATGCACCGCACCCGCCAAGGAATCTCCCGTCACGAACAAGGTTTGTGTTGCGCCCATGCTGAAACCGTGAGGGGAGGGCGCAAGGCTGCTGGCCGCCGCAAGCCTGCAACTGGAACTTGCTAGCACAAGTGCCCTCTATTATATGCGGGGCCCGGCCTAACCATGTGGGGCGCTCGCATCGTGTGTTTGTTGGGCAAAAAAACAAAAGGCTGGCGCGCCAATTATCAGCACTAATGAGGTGCTTAGCTTAGTTTAAGCCAGAGTTTTGGACCAGCATCATATTGGTGTTAGTAGATTTGGTGCAAATTGGTAGTGCTTCCCGATTGATCACGATGCGCCGGAATATTTACCTCTCGATTTCGCCGAACAAACCGGAGCAAGTAGCAGTATTTGTAACCCACGAGTGCAAGGACAGACTCGATACCCTGGCCGTGGTGGCAGCACACGGTTTTTGCTTTGTAACGGAGACGCTTTTGTTTCCTGGCGCGGTCCGGTCCCTGTCGGAGTCCGGAACCCGCCACCACGTCACACACCGGGGGCCCCGCCTCCTGGCTTGTCGTTCTCGTCGCTTTGGATCCGGGCGCGCGGGCCGCCAAGCCACAGACACGGGTGCCGCCATCAAGCCGAGTCAGCCAGTCGCTGCGCCATGGCCCGCCACGAAACAGAGGATGCACCGGACCGAACCACTTTCTCCCGGCTGCGCGGTGCGCGGTTGGCCCCGTCCGGCTCGCGCGCGGTATTCCCCGACCCGTGGGCGGTCTCGCCCTCGCCCGACCCCGACCGCTGGGCCTCCGCAGACGGCGGGAACGCAGTATCGCCGTGCACCCGTGCCCGTCGCGGTCCGTCCGCCTTATATACCCCGCCCCCAACCTGTCGAGCTCAGCTCAGCTCAGCAAACCACAGCCTCGCAGCCCTCGTCCCCCTGCACCGCAGCAACGCACAAAACCTTTGCTAGGAGAAACAGCAGCTGCGCCTACGCACCATGGCCGCGTCTGTCCCCTGCGCCGGCTTCTTCTTCGACGCCGAGCCGGCCGGCGAGCCCAGCGCGCCGGCGCTGGACGCGTGCGCGCTGTGCGCCCAGCCGCTGGGGCGCGACAGCGACATCTTCATGTACAGAGGGGACACCCCCTTCTGCAGCGAGGACTGCCGCCACGAGCAGATGCAGCTCGACGCCGTCAGCGCCAGGCGGGCCGCCAGGTCCGCCGGTCGGAGGCACCAGCAGTATTCGTCGTCAGGAACGGACTCTCCTCGTAGGGGCCAGGAGTCCAGGAAGGTGTCCGTGGCGAGTTGACCGGCCAGAAGGAGCCTGGCTTGTGACTGAGCTGTTTGATTCGTGCCAAGAAGATTCGGAGATCCGCTGATCCGATGGGGCAAAAGATGGCCAGAAGTTCCATTTCTCAGTCACGATTCGTCGGGCTTGAGCAACGCGATGACGCCTGTCAGAGCCGGAGAAGGGTCGTAAAAGTTCCAACTCTGCTTGGATGAGACTCCGCCATCTGAGCCGCCCACTGGCCACTATGCAGTGGTATTGCAATAGTCGCTTTTGTGGGCGTTTGAGCCACAACGTAACACCACCGTGTACCTGTAAACACTGTTCACCGAGCAAATTTTGAGGGAAACGAAACAATCTCTGCGGAGAGCAACCAGTCTTGTCTGACGAATAATAGCCATGATATGGCATATACTATTTTACTGATTTTAGAACGCAATATCTCGCCCTTAGTCAAGCGATATTTCATCCGACACCTCACCGCATCAGAAGATAGTGGGGTTGCATCTCTAGTAAAAAAGATGCATCGCCTTATGAAAACGGTGAACAATTCGAAAGCGTATTTGTGCCGTTGTGGCATATAGGCAGCACGGAAGCATGGGATGAAGAAGGACGATTGCTTGAGAAATGAGAGACAGGGGGAGCCAGAAGTAAGAACCCAAGTACCCAACGGTCACAGCCATGCACGGAAACTCCTATCGATCTTTTGGTCAACTGGACGAGAGTACCTCCCTGTTCACTGTGCTTAAAATCGATCGATCACGGAACTGCTGAAGTTTTCTGATTGCCTAGCTGCGCAATCGTCCATCAAGTGACTAAACAAAAGACCAAAGCGAAGGGAAATGATCACTCCCACGTCAGATTCCACTAGTACGTCACGCGCGCGCACAGACTACTCATGGCTGAGTCATTGGAGAGGCCCACGCCAATGACGAGCTGCGTCTGCGTCGTGGTTTGGCTGGAGAAGCCGTTGACGTACGACCGAACATGTGTGACGTGTCCGCTATCTACCAGGCAGGGGCCGGGGTGACTCAAGCGCAGGAAAGCAAGCAGGGAGTACGGTCACCGTCCGTGGGATCAGTAACCCCCGCACTTTTATGCGCTGTCCACCACTCTGCAGGGAACATCTGTGCGGTGAGCCGTGAATCCTACCAGTCGAATTTTGGATCCGAGCATCCCATTATCCCAAACAGTTTTCCCCATGCGGTGCGTCCATGCTCTCTGCTCTGCTGTAATTTGTTGCTTGTTCGCATCAATCGCTGCATGTACACCCCTCTCGGCGAATATGCCGATCCACTCACATGATGCCGCTAAACTCTAAGCTACGCACGGGACCACGTAATACTAGCCAAAAACTTAAACTAGAAGTGCGATCTTTGAGCCCCAAGCCCCCAATTATCAAGCGCAGTGCTTATCTGTTCAGCCACCTACTAAACAAATGCCCAAGCTCGTATCTCGAGGAGCGCTGCTGCTCCCCCGGGCGAAACCTGCCTGCCTGTGGGGTGGAAATGGAATCCTGAGCCGTGCACCCGCGCTGGCCACGGGCGCCAGCATGCTTCGCGTCCTCGTCCCGCGGCTCCAAAACGCGCACGGCTGCCTAGGCGAAACTTGCGGCAACTTCCCGGTTAGACAACGAGTTTAGCGGCGACGTCTACAATTGTGTCACCACAGGCGACACAGGACGCAGCCAGCCAGCCACACATCGCGTGCGGTGCGCCACCCGGCCCCGAGACCGCTTAGCATAGGCGAGTGCGAGTGCGAGTGCAACCTGCTGAAACTGCCTAGCGCACCATCTCCCTATCTTCCCGTAAGAAAAAGGCTCAAAAAGGTTTTACAAAAATTCGTCCACTGTTGTTTCTGTTTTGGAAAAAAAAATCCCCACGGATAATATTGCTAGCGCACTAGCTTGTCAGTGGCTTGTCCTCTACTCCGCGCCTCCGCCTATCATGCTCGCGCCAAACCATGTGGAGCCCTTGCCCCCCGTACGTTGGCGAAAAGGGTGGCGCCCTAATTATCAGCCCTAGAACGTTTTCATTAGTTGAAACAAAGTTTAGGTCCCTCCCCAAGACAGTGTACTACTACTGGTTGCTTTTGTGCGAACCATTATGGCTGCGCTTCTCAATTGATCATCGATGCCAAAGAATATTACAGTCCCCGCACTTGCCGCACAAAGCGGAGCAAGTGGTTAGTACCCAGTTCTTTTTTCTTTCTGCTGTGATAGGCGGATATCACACAGTTTTTGCTTACGGTAGATGCCCTGGTGTGCTTCGCCCCTGTTTCGTTCGGAAACCACAGCCGGACTGGTCATGCCAAACCAGCCTCCTGTCATCGCGTCAGTCTCGTTGCGTTGGAGGCGTGGAGCCGGGTGCCATCAAGCCTTGGCGTTCAGTGCATGACACATGCGGAGAAAATGAACGAACGCCACTCCAAGCTCCTGGCTGCGCGGTAGGTCCCGGTCCAGCGCACGGTTTCGCACGATCCGTGTGCCGGATCTCGACCGTGCCCGGATGGCCGGAACCCTGTTTTCCCACTCCCGCGCCCGGGCAGCACCATGGCCTCATCTGCCGCCTGCGCCTGCTTCTTCTTCGACGCCGAGCCGCTCGGCGAGCCCAGCGTGCCGGCGCTGGACGCGTGCGCGCTCTGCGCCGAGCCGCTGGGGCGCGACAGCGACATCTTCATGTACAGAGGGGACACGCCCTTCTGCAGCGAGGAGTGCCGCGATGAGCAGATGCAGCTCGACGCCGTCCGAGCGAGGCGGGCCGGCAGGCCGCCAGGTCCACTGACCGGCGGCAGAAGTACTCGTCAGGAGCGGACTCTCCTCGTGGGCACCACCAGGAGTCTGCAAAGGTGTCCGTGGCGAGTTTACCGGGCACACAAGCGTATGTCTGACATTTTGAGAAGAGTTTGCACAGTTCGTTTCAAAGAAGATCTGGACAACGGTAGATGTTGTGGAGACAGGAGATGGAAGGAATGTCATTTCTCTCTCCATCACATTTGGCGGGCCTGAGGGCTGAGCAAGGCGACGGCGCCCATTGGAGGGGGGAAGCATCATACGAGTTCATATGTTCATTCATGATGCCTCGGCCATCCGATTCTGATAACTGATGAGCCTCCCACTCTCCAACAGCGACACTGTCCATGCGTGCGTTTCATTCAGTTATACTGCAAGTCTGTAACACAACGCCTTGTCGATCCGAAGGAATTTTTTTTTTTGACGGTCAACGGAGGGGGAGAGAATTCCCCACCTGATTCATTTTGATTATGGCCCCTAACCGGCCCGGATGATAGGTTACAAAGTTTGACTTTTAGCTTACAACAAGGGTTTGACATTGCGTTGGAGAACAAAAGGCACCACTGATCAGAAACACTCCTTGTGTCGCGCGGTATCCTACTCCCCCAGAGGCGTGCCTCCTCTCTGCATGCTTGTAGAGTTTGACGCATTGTCGTAGATTCATTCCGGAAGACAAACCAGTTCCTACGCTTCCATAGCTGCCAACAGCAAAGGAGGGCGAAAGCTTCGAAGTGCTCCGTTGGAACGCCAGCCGCCTTCGGCGTCTGGTGGAAAGTGCTGACACGGTGGGTTGCAGGCAGGCTGAACCCCAGTGCTGCCCAGAACGCCTGCGAGTACTGGCACTCGAACATAATGTGGTCAGCTGTTTCGATGCTACTCCCGCAGACTTCGCAAGTAGGGTCCTGCACAATCTTCTTCACCTGCAATCTGTCCCTGCTCTGGACGCGGCCGTTTGTGAGTAGCCAACCAAATAACTGCACGCGCGGCGGGGTGAAGTTCTTCCAGACGAAGAACTGGGCAGCATCGTCGTGATCACCCTGTGTTGTTCTCAGCAGCTTGTAGATCGAAGAGGTGTGCAGCTTCCCGTCAGGCCGCAGGAATGGGCTCAGTCGAGTATCAGGGGCACTGGAGAGTGTTGTCTGAGCGATGATCTCCAGCATCGCCCTCAGTTCTGCCTGGGCAGTCGGCGAGATCCGCGACACCATGTACAGCTCCGGGCCATGAACCACCATGTCGTGCACCGTTTGATTGGTCTTCCGGAAATGGGTGAGGAGAGCTGGGAATTTCTCTGACAGACAGTCATCCTCATACCAGACATCAAACCAAAAGGATGTTGTGCACCCATCCCCGATTCGAACCGTGGTGATGGCCTGGTAGGTTGGCAGTAGTGATTTCAGGACACCCCAGTGATGTCCTTGGAGTTCTCCCTCCATAGTCGCAATGCATGCGTGCTGGCGCACCCAGGATGACGCTGTGCCCTGATGAAGACGGTGAATTAGCTGCAGGAGACATGCGTTCTGCACGCCAATGTCCTTGATGCCCAGACCCCCTTGATCTCTGCTGCGCTTTACAGTGTCCCAAGCAACAAGACAGCTAGCACCAGTCCCTTTGTCTTCACCTGTCCAGAGGAAACCTCGACGGCGTTTGTCGAACTGGGCGATAACGCCTGGTGGCAGCGAAATTGCGCTGATGAGATAAGAGAGTGGTCCATCCAGAACTGAGTTGATCAGCACCGTTCTCCCCATTGGATTCAGTAGTGACGCCTGCCAGCCAGCCAAGTAACGATCCGCGCGGGCGATGTATGGGTGGAAAGCCGTAATCTTCAGCTTCTCACAGGACAGTGGCAGGCCGAGGTAAGACTGCGGGAAGCTATTTTTCCAATTCCGAGCAATTTTCGGGGAAGCTATTGTGTTTTGTAAGCGTAATAAATGATACGTATCCATGAGTTCTACTGTCTTACTCCAGTTGATAAGGAAACTACAGTTCTGAGTATACTAATAGTTCTGATTGCGTAATCCGTCTCTCCATAAGTGACTAAACAAAAGTCCGAAGTGAAGGGAAAGCATGCATCATCACAACCACGTCAGATTCGGCGCCGAACGATCCAATTAGGCCCTGTTTAGTTACTCCCAACTCCCAACTTTGACACTATGCAAAAAGAAGATTCCCCATCACATCAAACTTGCGGTACATGCATGGAGTACTAAATGTAGATGAAATTAAAAACTAATTGCACAGTTTTGTTGTACTTTGCGAGACGAATCTTTTGAGCCTAATTAGTCAATATTTGGACAATAATTCACAAATACAAACGAAACGCTACAGTGTGCTACAGTGCTGTAACAGTAATTTGGCACCTCCCAAATTCCCCAACTAAACAAGGCCTTAGTTAGTATTTTCTGTACGTCATACTACTCATCGCTGAGTCACCACCAACGAGTTCCCCTCCGATCAACTGATGCGCCCTGGCTAAAAAACAGGATTGTGATGGCCGGAAAAAGAACGGGTCCAACTTTTTATCATGCGCTGTCCTCCATCTGCATAGACGGTGAATACTTCTAGCCGAATTCTGAGCCGAGCATTGCAAAAAAGTTTTCAGCAGGCGGTGTGTATATATTCTCTTCTGTAGTTTTGTTTCTCCGTCCCCGTCTGGCCGTCTGTCAATGTATCTCTCGGCAAATACGTCGATCTACTAAAACAAACTACGCTCCGCGCTTTGCAAACATTTGACTATGCTTTGAACGATCTCTAATCTCCAATTATCAAGTGCCATGCTTCTCTCTTAAGCCACCTTAACAAATTCTAGACGCCGATCTCGAGAATAAGCTGCTCCCCCGGGCGAAACCTGCCTGCCTGACCGCTGGTCGACGGAATCCTGAGCCGTGCACCTGCAACTTGCACTGTATCTTTTAAGGGTGGTAATGGATCAGGGTACTTATGCGTCCTTCACAATTTAACTCATATCTGTTTATTTTTAGCTCAAAATCATATATTATTATAGTCCGGTTTTTATTGAGCTCGATCCTTAAATTTTTTGCTAGGTTAAATTTGAGGGTCATTTGCCACCCACCCTTGTCAAGGTGAAACCTTGCAACCTCTAGGTTAAAAGTATTCATCAGGTTTCATAAGCCGCTCCCATAATTGTCTCCAAAGTTTTCATTGTACAAATTAAAATCACCAGTAGTTGCCAGTAGACGCAAATGGTTATGTCCCACCTAGCTATCGGTCCCCACAGTATAGTTCACAAGCAGCTGCCTGTTTGGCGGATTGCAAACACCACACTTCAAAATATTCCCCTAAGAATGATGCGCTGAGAAAACTAGCTAGTGCCCATGCTAATATTTTTGTGGGCAAGTGCTCTCTATAATTTGCGTGCCTAACATGTGGGGTTATGGTCTCGTTTGCTGGCAGAAAGGCTGGCGAACGAATTTTCAGCCTGTAGTTCGAAAAAGACTTATCAGCCCCAGGACCTTTAGTTTAGATTAGAGTTAATTGCATCCACCATATAACAACTAAACTCGTTAAGTGGGTGCAAATTGGTCCAACAAGCTCAATCTAGTACAATAACTTGTCAGATTGGTCCAACATCTTATAAAATGCTCAATTTAGTACAATAACTTGATAAATTGGTACACCTACGGTCCAAACGTCACAACGAGAACGTAATAAGCAAAGTAGATGGGCATGTAAATTTTATTCCAATCAATAATCCTTACATTTTAACAATAAAAGTCATTAATCGTGACCTGACTGTTGCTTCTCAACTGTGTACATAACTTATTTGTTCATTAGTTAAAATTGAATAAAATTTTAGAATTACGCCATTGGTATTACCGAAATATTAAAGTCCACAAGATAACTGTGACCTTAGATTTCTTGAATGCTTCTGTTCATGTATTGAACAACTGTACGTATGTTTCTACTTCACTTAGCTTAACAAGTACACGTGGCTTTAAACAATATTTACATCAAACTTCTAAAAGGTATCGTTAGTATGCATTAATATATTGGTTTTTTTAGCTGAACAAAAATGCATATAATCAAAATGTAAAACATTGAGGGTGAACTTATCAATATTGAATATAAATTAAATATTTCTAATTAAAATGAAATCATCGTATAAAAATAATTAATATGAAGATATAACATTAAGGTTTTAGTCCTGGCTAAATATGTTACCCTTGCGACATGAATATCAATAGCAAATAATGTTCAATAACTTGTTCTGATGTGAATATCCTCTGGCCCGGCATTAGCAAATATGTTGCTTGTTACAACATTTGGACTACAGATGTACCAATTTACCAATTTAATGCACTAATTTGAACATTTTACAAATTCTTGGACCAATCTGCACCCACATGCCAAGTTGTTGTATGGTGAGTGCAATTTACTCTTTAGATTATTATAGTTTGGTGCCTGAGTTTGGGGCCTAAACTAACCCTAATTATAAGCCAAAGGCTGAACCGCTAAAGTTAATTTGGGGCCTGAGTAATGGTGTTGATCCCGTGCAAGTTGGTATGCTTTTCCATGGAATATATACTCCTCGCAGTTGCTGCACTCGTTCCTGCTGTGATGGCCACGGTTTTCGCGTGTAACGGGGACGTTTTTGTGCGATCCCGGCCGGTCGGTGTGTGCTTGGAATCTCCAGGACCCCACCTTCATCAAACATGGCCCAGCCGCCTACTCACGTCCTCGTCGCGGTCGCGGTGGAGCCGAGTCAGCCTCGTCCGATTCCGGGCCAACCCGGCAACCAGTCACTGCACTGCAACATTGCCCATTTGCCCGTCCCAGACTCCCAGTCCGCCAATATATACCGGCCCTTCTCACTTGAGCTCGGCTCAAATCATCCATCCCGTCCTCCGTCCTCTCTAGCTTCGACGCTCTAGTTCCAGCAACGCGCATAGCAAAACCAAAGCCATGGCGGCGGCAGCACATCTCGCTTGCGCCTTCTTCTTCGACGCGGAGCCGCTGGGGGAGCCCGGGCGGCATGCGCTGGACGCCTGCGCGCTCTGCTCCAAGCCGCTGTCCCGGAACAGCGACATCTTCATGTACAAGGGCGACACGCCCTTCTGCAGCGAGGACTGCCGCGACGAGCAGATGCAGTTTGACGCCATCCGGGCCAGGCAGGCCGCAAGGTCATCAGCTGGCCGGCGGCAGCCCTACTCGTCGGGAACGGAGTCGCGGCGTGGGCACCAGGAGAGCAGGAAGGTGTCCGCGGTGGCAAGCTAAACAGCCGGACGCCGCGCGCACATCCGGAGACCTGATTAGCGAGGCGTGGTTTGACTCCAGAAGATATACGGGGAAACGTCGACCTGATGGGGCACAAGGGAGATCCGTTTCTCCGTCACGCTTTGCCCGGCCTGAGCAGAGCGGTGATGGCCGTCCACGGCGGAGAAGGATCCGTGAGATGATGGCATGAGGCACTGGCCTTCTCAGCCAGCGCCTCCCGCTGCCCAGTGTCCAATAACAGCTCCTTTGGGTTGGTTTTGTTCTAGTTCTAGAGTGCCGTGTACGGTGATCAGTGTATGATCCAACCCGATCACAACACCGTGATGTACATTTGGAAAGCTTGGTTCCAAATTCCAAGCAAATTTTTTGAGGAAAAAATCATGTATCGAGGTGAAATGAGTTTCGTCTGGAAATAAATTGCCATGAGATGTCGTGCTATTTTTATGTGCCTGAATTGGTTGGGAGAAAAAAAGTAATGCACGAGTGGTGCTGATCACGTCATCTGTGTAGTTGCCTCAACTGTATGGCAAATTGGCAACTTCAGGCTTCAGATGTATAACCTGTCAGTCAAGTGGCTAAACAAAAGATCATAGTGGAAGATCCACATCACCACGCCCCCATTAGATGCGTTGGACATTTCAACTCCTTGTTCTTTTTAATTCCATGCTGCACGCCTCACGACTCATCGCTGAGTCACCGGAGATCCTCCTTGCGTCATGGCTAGGCTGGAACCAGTGTCTAGTGGGCGTCCGGCGGTCGGCGGAGCATGTGCCCTGTCAGCACCAGGTAGGACGTGACTCACCGCTTACGCAGCACGTGTGGACGCCGCGCACGGGCAGCAACCAGCAGCTCCCACGCTTTCCATGTGTTTTCATCTCCTCCGCAACAAACACCACCTGTGTGGTGGACAGCGAGTACCCGAGTACTCCCACTACTTCCAAACAATTTTATTTGCACGACCAAGCATTGCGAGTTGCAAGCATTGTTTTCTATTTGAAAACATGTTACAAGCATTTTCCCCCCCAAACCCTGCAATGCATACCCTCTGATTTTTATCTGGCCGCATCAGTCGCTTTGCCTGTTTGCCAGGAGCAGATACCAGCAGGCTGCAGGTAGAGGAGGTAGTCCGACTCCAGTTCAGTTTAGAAACGCGAAATGCTTCCCTCCGAAGCCACTTTAAAAGTTGCAAACCCGGCGCAGATCTCGAGAAAAGCTGTTCCCCGGGACGAAGCCTGCCGGCCGCGACGGACCGATGGAATCATGGAATCCGGCAAAACGCAAGGTGCTTCGCCGCTACGACATGACGTGCCCGCCCCGCCAAGGCGAAACCTGGCGATCTCTCGGTTTAAACAACCAGTTTCTCCCCGATCCTCCAATCTCCCTCGAGCGTTTTTAAATCACCAGCCTCAGATTGCGTGCGGCAGGCGGTGCCGGTGCGTGACCAGAATCATCACCGCGGACGCAAACGCCTCATGCTACCCGCGGCGTCGACGAGCCAGAGGGTGCCGCCTGGCGTGCATGCACCACACACATCCCCAAGATTCCCGTAATAAAAAAATATACTGCGAGGGCACTGGTTGGGCTTGGGCACAGCCGCACAGGGCAGTGCTCTCGATCATTTGCGTCTCGAGCCTAACCATGTGGGGCCAGTGGGGGCACGGGAAGCACCTGCATCCTTATGTTGGCAAAAGGCCTGGGCGTTTACATTAGTTTAAGCCAAAGCTTGGAGCTTTGCCTAATCGCGCAGATTTGTCGCAAACGATTCCGACCTTCTCTTTTCCGTTGATTAATAATAGTCGATGGGAATTATATGTCTCGCACACCTTTTCCCTTTATGCGATAGTGGTATTTCTAGTCCACTAGCGGGCGAACACCTTTGCCCTTTATGCGATAGCATCGCACACGGTTTTCGTCTAGCACCGGGACGTCCAAGTGCGGTTCCGCTGTGTGCTTTCGGAAACCAGAGCCCGTCCCAGCCACGTCGTGGTCACCGTCGCCCCACGTCGTTCTCGTCGCGGTGGTGGAGCCGGGCGCGTGGGCCACGCGCGCAGCGCAGGCACGGACACGGCGGCAATCAGCAGCTCGTCGGGCCGATCCAACCGCTGCACCATGCCGGGAATAATAAAGAACCAACCACTCCATTCCGTTCCCCCGGCCCGGTTCGGTGGCTCCGTCCGTCCGGCGGGCGGTATCGCCCGACCCGTGGGCCGTCTCGCCCGCGCCCGACCCTTGTTTTCCCACCCGTGCACTGCACTCGCCGCGCATTGCCTTGCCGTCCCCGTCGCCCTCCACCATATATACCCCGCGGCCTCCGCCTCCCCAACTCATCTCACCTCCCCAAGTCCTCCTCCCGTCCTCCGTCCACCCGAAGCAGCAGCGCAACAGGCAAAGCCTGCCAAGCTCAAGGCCGCGGTAGCTAGAGAAGCAACACCACCAGCACCGGCATGGCCTCCGCCTTCTTCTTCGACGCCGAGCCGCTCTGCGAGCCCACCGCGCCGGCGCTGGACGCGTGCGCGCTCTGCGCCAAGCCGCTGGGCCGCGACAGCGACATCTTCATGTACAGAGGGGATACGCCCTTCTGCAGCGAGGACTGCCGCCACGAGCAGATGCAGGTCGACGCCATCCGCGCCAGGCGGGCCGCCCGGAGGCACCAGCAGTACTCGTCCGGAACGGAGTCCCGGCACCAGGAGTCCAGGAAGGTGTCCGTGGCGAGCTGAACGCCAGGCAGCTGGAACCTGCAAAGCCCGCCGGAAGATCTTCCGCTTGTGTCTCAACAAGATTTCAGCACCTGATGAGAAGAATCGTCGACGGAGCTGATGGGATAAAGGAGTTTGATTCCTCCGTCGCTGTTGCCCGGCCTGGGCATTGCATGCGCCGTTGCCCATCGGCGCCGGAGAGCGAAGAACCTTAGGAGCAGGGGGAAGAAGAACAACACTACACATCTGATCTGCTTGCTTGTGGCTTTGGCTATCTGAGCCGCCCGCAATGATGCAGCAACCCTTTTCCTGCGCTCTGATTTTTGGCTCATCGGGTGTGCGCGAGTGTTTTTAGCTTGGTTTGTACACCACTTTGATCCTTCTGTAAATCCAATGCAGTTGAGAATCATGTTTTCATATTTGAGCAATTTTTTTAGGGAAACCATGTCTTGTCTAAACGTTTCCTGTTCTCTGTTGATCTGATGCGGTGGATCGCTGAAGCATGTATTGTCGCATCCTATAATACGCACGGAATCGAAGCTGTATAATTTTTCCGAGGAAATTGGTACGGCAATTCGTGCGTTCCAACATGCATGCGTGAGCATCAGAAGCATCACCGCGTAGATCCGTATCATCGGGAAAGCCTTGCTGCGCAAAATATTCAAGAAAATGATAAAGAGAACGGCTCCGGTACCCCTCTTTTAACTTTTAGCACAAATCTTTAAGTAAACCACTAATTAATTAATTATTTTCTTAATTAAATTTCACATGAGTTCCGAATGGGCTTCGCCTGACCCTTCCCCAGCCCACGCCCGCGACACCCATGATCCATTCCCATTCGCTTTCCCCACTTGTCTCGTCCTTTCCCCCTCGATCCCCTTCGTCGGCGCTGTTTCGTTTCGTTGCCATCGGCTCGAGCGCTCCGCCATCGGTGCCGTTTCATTTTGCATCTAAACCAAATAAGATCACGCATCGCACTCCTCAACTCGCCCGTTGCATCCTGAAACGAAACGATTGCTGCCACCATAGAGCGCTCGTCACGCACGTGAAACGAAATGGTTCTGAAGAAGAGGATAGAAGGAACGGACTAGCGGGGAAAGCGGATGGGGATGGATCATGAGTTGGGGGAGCATGGGCTGGACAAGGGTAGGGCTGGGCCCATTTGTGGCCCGTGCGAAAATGAATTAAGGAATTAGTTGGTGGGCTGCTTTAAGATTTGTGCTAAAAGTTGAAAGAGGAGTGCCGGAGCGGTTCTCAATGATAAATTGCGTTTAAGCTATCACCACCTCCCCTGATCTGATCTCATTGTAAATTGAATAGGCCTGAGATCATGTCGTAGGCAAGTAGCAGCGCCAGTTGCAATGCAACGACTGCCAATTGTGGATTCCAATGTTATGCCTTCCCTACGCTACTTTGCGATACGTATAGAAGAGCTGCAGAGAACTTGGTGAAATGCCCAGGAAATGAGGAATATGAATATATGATGACTTAGTAATAAGCTGTGAAATTCGGAAACTGCGTACTACGACACAGAGAAAAGAAATAGTGGAAGAGATACATTTTCTGATATTGTTGACACGATCTTTAGAGAGGAACCTTGAGGCAGCACGATCGGGGGACACGTCATGCCCTGGCTGCATCGGACGGACGGGCCCGGTGCGTGAACCTAACATGTGTCAGTTGGCCACGGTAAACAGCCGTGACAGCGCACGTACGGTACGGCGCGCCGCCCACCCCCAAGACCCAACGACTCGTGCGCCCTGGTCAAGGCCTTGCAATAGCATCACGTGGCCGGCTGGACACGTCGTCGAGTCAACCGGACGCCCCGGACAACTTTTGGAGCCCTTCGATAACCAATGCTTTCCGTGCATTGTATCCGGCCATATGCGTGCGGGAGACCTCCCTCGGCGGAAACGTCCGCTCCTGCCTAGCCGAACAGAATCCGCGCTGTAAAAAATGGCCAAGCGGCAGCGCAGATCTCAACGAGGCCGCCTCGGCTGCTTCCCGGAAAGTGGCCTCGCCGGCAGCGAAGCCTCCCACACGGGAGCGGCAACGAACGGGCAAGCAAATCACTCGAGAGATGGTCCCCAAAGCAGAACTCGAGCCGCGCGCGCGGGGTGCGTGTGCTTCTCCCCCAAGCCAAAACGCATCCGCCGCGTCCGTTCCCAAGGCGCAACCTGGCACGCTCTCGCGGCCTACGCCTAGACAAACCCGTCCGTTCCCCTGGCTTCACGACCAAGCTCGCGAGCCGCGACCCATCCCATGTGACGTGAGCGATTACGCACCCACGGCGGAAAAGCGAGCCCGGAATCAGCCGAGGCCACCGCTGCACGCTCCAGTCGCGGGGCACGGCGTGCGCGCCAGCACCCGCCATGATTCCCGTCGGGGGGAAAAGGAAGGGCAAATAATAATCAGTGGAGCGGAGAGCTCGGCTCCTGCGTGGCCGGCCCGTGGGACGACGGCTGTGTTGGCGTGCCTAACCATGCGTCCATGCATGTGTGTCGCTGCCGTCCCATAGGTGGGCAGAAAGCCCCCGCGGCGCCCCGGCCATGATGGTCGATCAAGCTTTGCGTTAGTTTAACCCAAAGCAGAGCCTGCCTAATGGTGGTGAAGATGCGAGCACATGGCTCCACGGCCTTGCCGCATTGTATACACTCCTCTTTTGTTTTGCTGGTAAAAAGAGCAGCAAGCCGTGCTCATGCTTGATTCCCATCTCGGCTAGCAGTTCGATTTTTAAAAGGGGGGGTTAATTGGTGTGCAAGGAAAGCATGGAACTGGTAAAGTGGTAATGATACTGAGAGTTTGATTATTGGGGTTGTTTAAGCCGCCAGCTCGAGTACACGTGTGACGGTTGAAGGAACTTGAGATCCAGCGTCCCTGTGCACGTGTATGCGTCAGCTACGAGTGAGTACTGTCACTATGAGCTGCTGTTTAGGAGCTGTTGGGAATGTGCTTAGGGAACAAACAGCTGGGTCGTGTTTGGTTCTTGCTGGTTAATCATGCGGCGAAAAGTCAAGCCCATGCAACGCATGGGCCCCACCAGTTCTCGTTCAGTTTGAGGATCCATCTTCTCATCGTCTCGTCCGCCCGGCCGGCCCACGGACTCACGGAGACGGGGCTGCAGTATTAACTGGGGTGGGAATGATTAGTTTGTCAATGCCAGGAAATACTCTGTTTTGTCAAAGCTTGCTTGGGAGCTACTCTGACAGCTACTGAAAGAGAAATCATTTCTGCATCTTCTTGTTTGGTAGTTGAGGCGCTGAATCCACGGTTTCTGGTGGTAGAATTTTAATCTCGATAGTTCCTGTCAGTTGTCAAAGGAAACATCGAGACGAACGGAATTTTATTTTGCCTCCTGTTAGCCGTTAGAAAAATTTAGGATGGCTCGGTTTCTGAGTGTTCCCATTTGTTTTTCCTCCAGGGACCTTCATCGGCCATGCTGTGATTCCGTTAGGTGTTTTGTTTACATGTTTCTGATAGGAGACAAAAATCAATCAGGGCAATATTCTGGCGCCAAGATAATGACGTTGCTTCAGAATAATTCGGTGACTGCTTTGTCGTACGAAAGGTTCTTGTGGGTTTCTTTTCTCATTTCTCTGAGAATATATATGAATGTTGTTCTCTGCACAAATTAAGAATCTTTCTTGGTCACCCGTGACTCAGCCAAGCCTGCATTATTGTACCCCCATCTAGTTTTCTCTTGCAGGAATCTAGTAAATGGCCATGCGAATTTTCTGTTCAGTAAACAGGGGACTGAATTCAGTCATCTGACCGTGCTAAGTCAAGCAGCGTGACCACATGTACTGACCACTTGTATAGTGATATAGTCACAACAGGACGCTTTCTTTGACCGGGGGGGTCGGGGAGCAGTTTGGTTCAATCATCTTTGATCTTCTCCATTGAAAATGAATTCGCCCATCACACTCCTTTCCCTTCCATTGCCACCTGCAACATTTTCCTGCCTAGTATGTGCAGTTCAATTTGACTCGAGAGCTTACAAAGTAGTAACACACATGCTGAAAGCTGCCTGTTCTGAAGAAAGATACTGTCAGAAATAACCATTCGTCAAACTAGCTGGTTAACGATGCTTACTATGTCTTGAACATTTTTTTATCATCAGGACTCAGGAGCACGGGGTTCCCGTGCCAAAATTTACGGCCGTCCAAGAACAGGCGGGGCCCAGCACACACAGCTCCATGGCGGCATGTCGGCATGCTGCATTTGGCTCATCAGGGGCCGCCCTTTTTTCCCTAGGTTCCCTGTGGTGAATCTCGCGATTTGCAGGGTGACGATAGCATCCACGTCGAAAAGGCAAGGCACAAGAAATCAGCGAAACACAAAGCAACAGCGGGGACGGGAGAGGAAGAGGAGTGTCACTGCCCCCAGTGATGGCGACGGCGACTCCGTCGCACGATACTGCGTGCGCTGGCCCTCCGGCCACCGGCCACCGGTTTCATTTGCAGCAGAAAGCGACGCGCCCGGGCCGGAACAAAACACGTATCCATCAGGCCCGTTCGATGAAACCACCGGCTGGTAATCAAATGTTTCTTTCGTTCGTCTGTATAAACAAAGCCTGGGGCCGGACAGATCCTGTACTAGTTCAGATTTAAGAGGTGCCGTTTTTTGTTTATGGAGGAGCGAGTGAAGTGAGCAAAGAAAATTGACTAGGCAAAACTGATAAAAGAATACTCAATTATTGGCATCATTAACATGGAACCTACTCCCACTTATTTAAGGTGGTTGATGACTTGAATTGCCCTGATCAGTCGTTTGTTTTTTTTAAAAAGAAAAGGAAAAAAGTATAAGAAATGTTGCCTTCATAAGAGCTTGGTGGCGAAGGATTCTTTTTTGTCATGACAGGTTCCATCCAATGTATTGGGTGTCAAAGAAAGCGACCTTGACAGGGCCATACCGTATATATGATGTATAAGCAATCAACAGAGACCTCTTCTTCTTAAAAAAAATTGCTATTTTGCAGAAAGGGCCATTAACATATGTATTTGTATCTGTCCTCAATTATCCTGTATTTTTACACTAGTCCTTCAATTGTAACCGTAGGAAGGAATAGAATTGTGTATAATAGATTGATTGGTTGTATTGCATAGAGCCTCTCGACCGGTATATATTGAGTACACAAGACTTGGGGGGCAAGGCTCCCCCGGATACATATGACAGTTTACGATATATATATCTACAACCACCAAATATACTCTAACATTCCCCCACAGTCACAACGGGAGCACCACAGACGGTGAGACTGGAGAAAGAAGCCGAAGGCAAAAAGTTGACAGACTGACGTCTCCCTGCAATGATAACGTCGGTGCGGTGCGAATGCTGCGACTGGAGAGAAAACCGGCGAATAACTCATGCAGATGATAGCCCTTTGTGCTGATGTCGAGGTAGCCGAGCAGGAGGATGAGTAGCCGTGGTCGAGGATGCCGTGCGTAGAGTAGCCGTGGTCGACATAGCAGGCAAAGTTGTCGAGGACGAGGGAGCCGCACATGAAGCCGTGGGCGCATGAGGAGGCGCCGAGAGGATGGTGACGCATGCAAGAGGACACCAAAGACGAAGACGGTGACGCGTTGAGGCAATTAGAGAGGGGGAGGGGGGTCGATGCTGAAGTCGATGCAGCCAGGCCGACGTAGACAACAGAGTTGGCGTCACCTAGAGCACCGCTGGATGTCCCCAGTCACAGACCGAGTGATAGGGTGTGGAGGAGCAGGAGGTGGTGACAAGGAGGGCGCGGGCACCGCGAGCACGGGGGGAGGGGAGGACCGTGGGCGCTCGCCCGACCGGTCGGAACATTCACCGGTGCGGTCAGGGTGCTTGTCCGACCGATCGTAGCGTTCGCCGGGGCGGTCGAGGTGCTCGCCCAACCGATCGGAGTGCTCGCCGGTGCGGTCGAGGCGTTCGCAGAAGTGGTCAGGGCATGCGCCCGACCGAGCGGAGCGCTCCCCGGTGCGGTCGGGGTGGGTGCCCGACCGAGCGAAGCGCTCACCGGCGCGGTCGGGGCGGGCACCGGTGCGGTCGGGGTCGGTCGGGCGCTCGTCGGTGCGGTCAGGGCGCGCCGGGGTGGTCGGGGCGCTCGCCCGCACGATCGGGCGCTCACCGGTGCGGTCGGGGTGCTCGCCCGCGCTGTCGGGGATGATGGCAAGCACCAGTGTTGTCAATACTAGATGACTTGTAGTGACGATGAGGTCGTTGATGTGGTCGGCGGCGGTGAGGACGCAACGGCGAAGGAGACCACAGATGGCGCTGTTGCAGCCCTCCATACTGGGGGAAGAGGTGCGTAATACGAGGATGAACGTCACGGGAGCCGGGTGAATCACGTACATCGGCTGATCAGACCGAGTATGCGCGAGGCAATACGACGATGGGCAAAGTCGGCGGAGGCGACGACGAGCCGGCGAAGATCGACATGCTGATAAAGCAGTGAGGAGGGTGGTGCACACGGGCGTCCCTAAGGGCGTCGTCCATCTCGCCAAGCCACACAGTCGGAGACGATGCAGGAGCTGGTGAAGTCGACGCCGATGTCGAAGTAGAGGCAAGAGGTCGACGGGCGGTGGGCAACGCAATCCCGATATCTGATCGGGCTAAAGAAGAAGACGCAGCAAGAGCATCTCGTGTAGAACCTCCAGGGGTACGTAGGCAGAAAAGACGGAGCGGCGCACGAAAAGGTGGTGATGAGCGCGGCGCGAGGGAACTTGCAGCGCAAGGGATGCGCGGCCAAGGGCAGTGGCTCGAGGAGCAGCGGCGCGTGGCCGAGGGTGGCGACGCGAGGAGTAGAAGGTGCGCGGAGCAGAGGCGCGTAGCCGAGGTCGGAGGCGCGTGGAGCAGAAGGCGCGCGGATTAGAGGCGCGGGGCCGAGGTCCGAGGCGCGAGGAGCAGAGGCACGCGGCCAAGGGCGGCGGCGTGAGCAGCAGAGGCCTGTGGCCGAGGTCGGCAGCGCGAGGAGCAGAGGCGCGGGGCCGAGGGCGGCGGAGACGAGGAGAGAGGACGACACCCGGGTGAGTTTCTTCACGACCTGATCTTGCTTGACAACGGAGGGCGGCGGATTAACTGGATCCGCCGCGGAGACGGAAGGCGCTGCCCTTGACGGAGGTCATGGGCAACCTCCTCTCCGAGGGCACGCTGGATGCGCGCCGTGAAGGACAGCCAGCGGCGCGCGGGAGGTAGAGAGGACGAGCGGAAGCGGAAGGTTTGGCCTAGAATCTAAAACCCTAAACTCGTGATACCATGTAGGAAGGAATATAATCGGGTATAATAGATTGATTGATTGTATTGCATTGAGCCTCGGCCGGTATATACTGCGTCAAGACTTGGGGGCCAAGACTCCCCCGGATGCATATGCCAATCTTCGATACATATATCTATCACTACCAAATATACTCTAACAGTAACACTCCAAGCTAACTCGCCTAAACAAGCAATCCAACCAATAATTATATAGAGAAAACAGATGGTAAAGGGTAACAGTGATACAAGGGAGCCAGCAATTGCTCAAGTCGTCAAGTACCACGCTGACCCAATCTGCAAGCTTGCAGCCAGGGGGGTGTCCTGCTCAGAGGAACAAATGGTAATGCAGCTTAGAAAAGAGATTAAACAATTAAGGGTGAAACTTCAAATGTTTGACTTGGGTTACGGCTCCAACAGGCCGCAACATGTGATGGGGAAGTATCGTTGATTTTCACTGAACTTTATGCAATCTGCCATCGAGGACAGAGATGAAGCGATGCTGCGATGGCATACTACAATCATTGTTCTGCCATAAATCACAACTCTAACGTCAAATGTTGCATCTTGGAATCCTTAGAACGAACAATCACCGGTCAGTTTAAACATAATCACGTCGAAAAGTTTATGTGAAAGGGTTTTTTTTTTTGTTTTGCCGGCAGTATACTAGGAGAGAAGCGTATTCTCCCAAATCAAATTCTCGTGGCAAGCTAGTCTCCCTGTGTAACTGAACCGTCTCCCAATTGGATCCTAAACATCATCTTAGTTTATGGACGAATCTGCTGCGCCATCTTACACTCCATTCTGGCCTGCAAGTAGCTCTTCTTAAAGACTAGGCTAGAAACAGACGAATCTCCTCTCTCCATCAAGTTCATAGATTTCAGGTAACAAGCAACTCGATCAACCCACTGGATTGGATCACCAGTTGTTGTGGAGCACCCATCCCCCGCAACACTCGATCCGATATTCGCCCGTGCAATCATGCACCGGTAGCTTTATCGCGCTAGTTGCATGGCACGCCTAAAAAAGTGGCCAATCAGCGACACGCCGCCCACACGCCACACAGCATCATACGACACGACAGGACGGAGGAGAAACGAAGCGGGGAGGTCCTCTCCATGCAATTGGCCGGTTTCTTTCGAGTAAATTAAGCTCTGATTGCAATTTGGATCGCAGCCTTGAAGCCTTGTAGGATCGGCGTCAAATCAAGCAGCTAGACACCAGGAGAGCAGGAGGCAACCACCGATGAGAGCGAGTGGCGTGCGGGAGCACACCGAGTCGGGATTGTTCGATCCATCAATCAAATCGGATGTGACGTGCGCTGAATCGAAATCGCCAAACCAACCGGGCCGCCGGTGAGCGGAAAAGCGGAAGAAATCAAATTGTCAAGTGGGTTGGTTTGGACCCCTGAGGCCATGAGATCGCTCGTTGGAACAGTGCCGGTGCAAGCCCCACCACGCCATGCGACGCCCCGGTTTCGCTTGCCAGGGCACCTTGATTCACATCAGGATCCAGGACCAGGGAGGCTGGAGGAGGCCAGCGGCCAGGGCAGGGCCAGCCTTTGCGGGTGGGCTGTGCAACTTGGTCATTTGCTTAACCCCACCTTCTTCTAGAGAAAGAGAGCAGCGCTCTGCTATGCGTGCCAAATCATTTCCCGCGAGGTGGAATCATTCGAGCAAAGAATTCGTGTGCGTGTGTGGGTGTCAAGTGTATTCAGAAATCGTGACGAGAATCTAGGAGTAGTATATCTTTTGTATAAAGTACTACACTCCTTACTTGTACAAGGAGCATTTCCGTGTAAGAAACCCAAGGTTATAGGCCCCTTTGTTTTAGGTGGAGTATTTTTGTTCCAAGTGGCTCTTTACTGTGTGTGTCGCTTTGTGCGTGAAGATTCTGTGAGTGCTATGTATGCTTAGGCATTTTATAAAATTTGACACGCTACTAGTTTACTTATAGCAGTTAACATGAGTTACATGCCACCCAATAGAGTTGTGTGCTCAAGCAACTCAGATAAAATCCACGTAAACCAGTAAAGATATCATAATGAAGAATGGGAACATAGTTAACTCACACCGAGACGGTAAAGTCCAAATTGGAATATGTCGTCGATTTCACCATCTAAAACGAACACAAACTTACAGAGATAAATTTGTAGTTTTGCATAAGGAAATAAAATGGTGCTGAACCATCCAATGCAAATACATGCATTCCACTTGGGCTAAAAGAAGTGAATGGTGACTTTCTGAATTTCAAAAAGAAATAGAGGGCCAAAATGAGAAGTGCCACGCTCCCCTCCGCATCTCCCTCCAAAATATAAAGCCCCTCTGTCTCGTCTTCCCCGCACTCCATCGCTCCCTTCCCCCTCTCCCAACCGGAAAAGAGAAAGCAGAGCACCAATTCGCCGAGGAAAACAGAACCAGAGCCAAAGGAAATGGCGCACTACAACCCCGTCTCCGTGGACGCCCACGGCGACCTCGAGGCTGGCTTCTCCGGCCACCCCGGCACCCCGCTGAAGCCGGCGGCCTCGCCGAGGCGCCCTGGGCGCATGTTCTGCGACCCCTGCGACGACGCCGACGAGCTCCACGGCCACCACCACTACCTCGACATCTGCTTCCGCTGCCGCAAGCTGCTCTCCGGAAACAGAGACATCTTCATGTACAGGTAAGCAGCGGCGCCGTGCCGGCCTGATCGCTTGAGATCGCTCCTTCTCTCTTCTGCAAGAGATCTCTATAGAGGGATCGGGATGAATCTTTTGCTGACGGTGGTGTGGTTCTTCTCCTATTGCAGAGGTGACATGCCGTTCTGCAGCGAGGAGTGCCGGCAGGAGCAGATCGATATCGACGAGGCGAGGGAGCAGCGGTCGAAGCAGACGGGGAGGGCCGAGCAGCAACTGCAGCGGCAGCAGCAGAAGCAGAGCCCCCAGAGGATACCCATCTGGGCGTGGTGATGAAACAATTTTGAGCACCAGAAAACGTACTAGGATTTAGCTGTACCTCAAGAACCGAGCTATCGGAGAGCACGATGAGTGTGGAATCACGCTCGGATCACCAGCTCGACGGGCAGAGAGAGAGAGAGAGAGAGAGAGAGAGAGAGAGAGAGAGAGAGAGAGAGAGAGAGAGAGAGACGAACCGGCTGCGTCTTTGTTCATGAAATCGAACAGCTCCTCCTTTTGATCTCTGAAAGATGGAGGTGGAGGGGTTGATTTGAGCGTGAATTAGTAGGCGTTCTGTTCCTCTGCACAGTTGAGCTGAACAAAAAGTGTGGGCGCGGGGTCGTGTGTGGGTTTGCCGTGTAACCTGTTGATATGAAACAAGCGAGAGGCACAAGAAGCTCTCTCGGATTTCTCATCAGTTCAGATGTCTTCTACTTTTCCTTCCGCTGAATTAGTGATCTTTCGCTTGGATGTTTTACAGTTGAACAGGATCATATGATTTGGTGTGAAAAAAAAAAGTTTCGGAGCTCTTTGTTAAAGGTGACAGCTGAAATGGCCAATTGTTCAGTTGTTCTTGCGAACAGAATCCCGTCGCATGCTGCAGAAAACTCAGATGGGTCACCATCGCTTGATGCTGTGCTGCGCACAAAGAGTGCAGACCTAATAAGGGCACTGCTTTTGTTGGGGGCAAGCTGGGCAGAAAAGCCATGGTCCCATGGAGATTTCTCAAATGAAAAAAAGGAAACGAATCAAATCTAGGGAGAAATTGGTCTTTGAGTTTCTTCCTGCTGAAAAAATTGGCCTTGAACTTGTGAATCTAACGGTTGCTCCACGAAGAAAAGGAGCACGGTGGCAGTAATTAAAGAACTCGCAAAGCAAGCCGAGCATCATGTCACCCATGATGCCTGTTTCCTGGAAGCTTACATGCCTGATGTCACCCCACTAGTTACCACCAACAATGGCGAATTTTATACCCAAAATGCAATGTTAACTCTCCCCGTCTTCTCTAACACATTCATCAACTCCCTAGCATGTGGACCCTCCGGTTCCGGGCCCACATGTCAGCTTCTACGTACAAGGACAACGGGGAAGTTGCGCCCGTACGTCTAGCGCCGTCCGTGCTTCTAGAGCGCCTGACCTCACGCTCAAGTGCTCAACTGCGCCCCTCACCGTGAACAAAAACTAATCTACGCAAAGCATGTTGGCACCGGTGCTTAACAAAATCTTCCTCGGCCAGGCCGTAGATTTCATCCATCTCACCACCGTCTGCTGCCCGCGAATTGGCGCCCATGTGCCGCCGGGAATCCTTTGCCAGTATATTGTAACCCTACGTGAACTAAATCACCCCCTCATCTACAAAACCAGATATTTAACCTCTTCATCTTTACCATACCGTTCAAATGACCTCCAAAAGTGGTTTTATATAGTGGTTTTGCCACCATGGCGGACTGAGTTGACTCAGTTACTCATGTGGAGATATTAACACCTGGGTCCCAACTGTAAGCACGCAGCCGCTCATCCTCATCATCTCCATCGCGAAAGCGACACTCGGCTGTTGGTCCCCATTATCCCATCGTTTCCTCGAGCTTGTCCCCCTCATCGACTCCATCCTCGTCCGCGTCGACTGCATCATCCCCGACAAGCCCTCATCCTCATCCTCACCATCGATGCCGTCCTCTCCCATAGTCTCCATGTGGCATGTGCATCTACGGGGTCTTCTCACAGATGGCGCGATAAGCTCTGCCAAATCCTCTTCCCGGTCAACTCTCGTCCAAGCAGTAGGAGTCGGCCATGGAATTAAGCTCGATCCGTGGGGATTGAGGCATCAAGGTCTCAATCTGTGTCTCTTGGACGGACGACACAAAGCTTCACCTAAATCCCAACTCACCCTAATAGCCTCCGTTGCGGGCCATAGCTCAGAGAGGATAAGGAGGAAGATGGTTGTGGCGTCGTGTACGAGGAGGCTGAGGTGCAGAGGAGAGGTGCGGTGCCACAGGATCCGATGCGCGAACGAGCGAGATGAGGATGACAACACGGATTGAGGGTGGCGCTCCTCTAGCGCGGCACGGGGTTGTGAGCTCCTCGAGCGGCGCACATGGCGGCCGATGTGGCACATGACGAGCTACTTAGGGCGGACCGGCACATGGTGAACGACGGGGATGGGGTGCGACGCACAGGGCGAAACAAGGATCGATGTGGCGCGGCGCAGCGTGGAGCTCCTTGGGCGACGCACATGGCGGCCAGTGTGGCACACGACGAGCTACTCAGGACGGATGCGTGGAGCATGGCGAGCTGTGGCCTCCGCACGGCGGATAACAGGGGTTGGGGGTGGAGCGAGCTGCGGCCGACGAGGACGGGGCGTGACGCACAGGGTGAAAGGTAAGAAGGAACAGACTGACTAGTGGGACCAAGTATGCTAGGTGGGGCCGTATATGATGTTTTCCCAGTAAAGGTCAACAATTTTCCTATTCATACGTGGGGTCGGCCCACTATGAGAGGTCTGCTTCAGCAACTCGGTCGAACTCAGTTGCCATGGTGTCAAAACCACTATGCAAACCATCCTAGGGGTTATTTGAATGGTTTTGAAAAAAATGAGAGGGTTAAATATCTGATGTTGTAGGTGAGGGCTACAATAGATTAGGGGTTGCATAGACTTTTTCCCTTAAACAAACGACTCGGATTCCGTCCGCCACGTTATGCCACCCCGGCGCGCCCCGGCCAGGCCTCCGCTCCCTCCACGCTCCACGAACGCATCGCGTCGCCCGGCTGCCTTTGGCCGCAAGGGAACACCGGCGCGAGTGGCATCTCGCCCGGTGCCGGTGGTTCAGGGGGCACCCACGCCGGCGCCGCACGTGCCGGCGCCGCGCCCATGCCATGCGCTAGCCGTGGCGGCCTCGGCATGCCGTTCTGGCGTCCCCGGGCGCGCACCAGCGCTTGCCCCCTCCGCCACCTACACGCCGAGGACCGCGCACCGGCCACCACGTCCATGCGCGCATGTGACGCTAGCCTGTGGATTCGCGTACGGTACGGCGATGCCATGCCCGGGTCGGTAAAGGGCGCGGTCTGGGGGATGCCAGGAAGAAGACGAGCACGGATGTCACTGTGGCGCCGGTTGTTGATGTCCCGGCGTTGGACGGGAGTGGGCCGTCGACTTCTTGGGGGGTGGAAATGTTTGAACAAGCTGAGGTCCCGCCAGTGGTTTTTAATGGCGTGTGGCGCTTCCTCTTGTCGTTTGGACAGGTAAAAGACGGGCGGTGAGGTGACAACTGACAAGAATGTTTTTTCAGAGCAGAGATGTCCTCACATTTCGTGTTGCAGTAGACAGTGACCTGGGTAGTAGGAAATTTGGGTTCGTACAATCGTACATGTGGAAGACCTGTAATTTCTTCTTGTCTGCGTGTAACAGAGGCATTGACATGGCCAGCTTGTCGTTTCACTACCGCATGCCTGCATGACACGTTTGAGCAGTGCCAATCTGGCAACGCAAGAACAGGTAAATTTTACGTCCTCAATCAATTCCTTTATTTCCATGGCAAAAGCAAGGATGCAATGAGTCATTGATTAATTTGGCCATGGCACCTGTGACCTGTATTCTGCTATTCATATCTCCGGCTCTCGGCGACCGTGAGCATGCAGCCACTCCATGTTTCGCTCGAACCGTGCTAAGAATAGGCGCGCCGGGGGGCAGTATTTGTACGCGGCGGGGCCACCCCGGGGAGTCCCCGCAAGCTAGCCGAGCTCCTTGGGATCCGTGTGCCCAGGCCTCGCCCTCTCGCGGCGGTGCTCCCTCTTCGTTCGTCCCCCAGCGACGCAGGCCGGCGGACATGAAGGGGAGCGGTGCCATGAAGCCGTCGTCCATGTTCTACGTCCACGAGGCGGACGTCGTCCAGATCCACCACTTCCTCGAGGAGTGCTCCCTCTGCGCCAAGTCGCTCTCCGGCGACATCTTCATGTACAGGTCGCCCTTCGAACGCATATGATATCGTCTCAGCACCACAGCCTTTTTTTTTTTGTTCTTGTTTTGTTTTGCTTTACATGTGCCGATGCGCGGTGCACGGAGGCTTAGCTGTTGTCGTACGTGTGGCTGTGTCCGCGCAGAGGTGACACGCCGTTCTGCAGCGAGGAGTGCAGGCAGCAGCAGATCGAGGTGGACAGGGCGAAGCACCGGCGGAAGAAGCGCGCGGCGGCGCACGCGCTGTCCTCGCGCAGCAGGGAGCACAGGCAGCACCACCACCACCCTCACCACCACCACCATCACCACCACCAGCAACCGCAGCCGCGGAAGGCCGGCATGGACACCAACCCCTGGGTCGACGGCGGGTTCCCGAGGGCGCCCGCGCTGCGCGTCTGAAGAACACGATCGCGCCGCGCCGCGCCGCGCGGGGCCATTCGTTTTCCGCGAGCTCTGCGAGCATCACGAGACGGTTTTAGGGATCGGTTGCACTGGTAGTACACGGCCGAGCGATTGGCTCGGTTTCTTTTTGCTACTACTTCTACTACGTAGTATATCCTCCGAGGCTAGAACTGAACTGTAGAGCCATGGCCACTGGATCAGATGATTCGTGTGGCGTCTCCTCCACTCCTTTTGGCCTCGGATTTTGGCTGTAGTTCTTGCTTTCGTGGAATGGAATACGTACGGTACGGTTTCTCCTCTACCAGACTAGTAACTTCATACTCTGGATGTACGCTGCATGTATAGCCTTCTGTCATAGGAGGCGGCAGCACAAAACTGTAAAAGATACGAGACAGAACCTAGTGAAAAATACGAACCGAACGGAAGAGTGTTAGCTCGCAAGTCACAAACTGTAAACTTTGGGGATCAGAACACTGGCAGCACTGCAACTGAAGATCCCAGTTTCTACGGTCTCCACTCTGCTGGCGCTCTTGTGTTCCGAGTTGTATCCCCTTCGTCGCTTCTGTAATCTGTGCTCGGTACGCCGGGCCTTCACCAATGCACCCAACAATCAATGAATATAATGTAGGTGGGGGATCCTACACCCCCAACATTGTTCGAAATGAAAGTTCCTCAAGATCTCAACGACCGCAGCATGAAAGTTCAGGAAATGAACTCACAAGTCTCTGCATCTGTCTGGTTAGTACCTTGTACCATGTCACTGATTCAATTCACTAATTTTTGCTGAGCATACACCGTAACACATCATCTGAAACAGAGGCCTGTAGCTCATCAGAAAATACGGATGCAACGCAGCTTCTGTAGGAGCTGCAGCCTCCAAGGCTCACACCAACGGATTCGCGTGCCATCTATACTATACACATACACATCTCAAAGATGACAGTGGCTGAAAACGCATCTTGACGGCATCGATGTGAATACGACAGTAAGTGCCGCAGCATATGACTGTGACGCGTTCTAAAGAAATCGAAAGCTGACCACGGGGCCTCGAGCAACTGATGCGAGGCACTTTTAAAATACTGCATTAGCGGTTACTAGATCCGTAGATGGGATGCCGTCGCCACTGAGGGGGAATAAGATCCAGAGCCATGGATCCTCCGCGAGATTTTCCTGCCTGGTTTCCTGGGCATCTTGCCTGGCACGCCGGCAGCCAAAAAGCATGCGCATAGCATATTCCCGTGAGGCAGTGCACCTCCGCTACTAGCTTGATCCTGTCTTTGATTCTCCTTCTGATGTGCAAGTTTTTTTAACCACCACAAACTTTCTGTAACTCTGACGATCTACCCCAACACTTTTTTTTTTTTGAAAACATCTACCCCAACACTAACATAGTGACATTTCTCGGATCGTCTCGTCAGTAGAGTCAGTAGGTATCCAAAGATTTTCAGAGAAGCAGCAGACCTCTCGGTGCTCAAACTCAAACCGGGTCAATCCTTGCGAGCCCCAAGCGTTGAGATAAACAAGTCACAAGTGCCCACCTGTGTGTCCCCCCAGCGTGAACCCCGGGCCGGTTGGAATCCAGGAGACCATGCTCTTGGCGTCAACCTCCCCTCTTTACTTTACTTCCTCCCATGGCTGCTAGGACGAGTAGTTTACTCGCAAGATCTACGCTTAGATCTCATTTTTCTAGACGCTCACTTTGATTAGGGTCTAGTACATGGATTAACTAACGAGTGCTGCTACATTCCAAAGGCGTGACCACAGTCCACAATGACACCGAAACCCACTCGATTAACAAGCGCCGCCCGTCGCCAATTATTCGCCGCACTTCCGTTGGGTGCTGCGGTTCCGTGACCGGGAGAATCGGATGCATGATGATAGCCAACTCACCAAAATACTAGTATAAACTAGTGGCAAGTAGAGCGAGACATGGGAGCCGTGCATCCTTGCTGGCTTGTTTACTCGCGTTAAGATGGCGTACGGAGTATAGCTCTAGCATTGGTGGTGGACCAGCTAGCCACCGGCTGCCGGCTGGCTCAAAAGTGGCTCAATGAGGTGGGGTACGTTGCTGACTGTACTGGGGCCTGTTGGTTGGTGAGGAGGCATACGATCAGAGGGGTGGTTAGCAGGGCAGTGAGTTCACCACGGATGCTCGCTCTTGGTGCATGGACAGATGCTTATGCCAAGCACTGGAGTTAGATGACGCACTGCCCCCGCTTTCATTATTGACCTGTGGGATGTGGCTGTGCAGTGGTGGATTACCTAATCATGCTACGGGGCGTCACTAGATTATAATAGCTACTCCACCCGTAGAGGAGATTGGGATGTGAGAGGCACTGCTTGTCCACTGGCTAAGTACGGTACCTTCGTTTTTTAAGCTCTGGACTCGAGGGTGGTCGAAAGTCATACGGCATGGGCTTCCACAGAAGGTTTGGCCCGGCCCATCTAGCAGCGCGTCTTACTTTTAACCTTTCACAGAAGTCCCCCAGGCAGGCCTTCTCTACAGTCTGCTGACAGGCCAGTGAAATCGAGAGCTGTCGGCCAACTTTTTGAAAACTGAATAGGGTGCTCTGACAACGACAACAGCAGTTCTAGGATTTCTAGGCCTTAATACCTCATGATCACAACTGTCAAGGTCTAGGCTTTGATGACTCGGTGTTTCGAACCTTGGCAGCTTGGGGATGAAACAACAATCAAGGCTAAGTTGCCCGATTTTGGACAACCAAAATCACTGCACTAGCACTGTAGCATACTGTATCGTTTCGTTTGTATTTGTGAATTATTGTCCAAATATTGACTAATTAGGCTCAAAAGATTCGTCTCGCAAAGTACAATCAAACTGTGCAATTAGTTTTTAATTTCATCTACATTCAGTACTCCATGCATGTACCGTAAGTTTGATGTGATGGGGAATCTTCTTTTTTACATAATGCCAAAGTTGGGATTTTATGGTTACTAAACAAGGCCAAGGCGTCTGCAACTTTGCTGACTTACCACCCCCGCTCATTCAGCTTTGGCTAGTTTTCCCTTTTGCCACCACAAAAGGTTGGAAACAAAAGCGAAACGTTAACCTTTTAGGGTTCGATGCATCACCAAGATTGCAAGATATATGAACATCTTCTCAGCCCTTTTCAGCTCAAATTTCAGACAACTGCACCGACAGGCAGGCGCTCGAGTTATTTAGCTGAGGCGCCTCTTTTTATGACAGTGATTACCAAGCGAGAACGGTTAAGTGAGGTCACTCTTGGGTCAGCCCAGCCCTGAGCCCTGGATGCGTAGCCCGGACCAGTTCTCTCTACTGTCTCGCGCTTCTCTCCAAATCGCTGAGAGAATTAGTACACTAGAGATTACGAAATGTCAGAGGGGTCCAAGGAAACGTACGCCTTGTTCTTGTATGATGTACAGGATGGATGTGTGGCAGCACTCCCATCTGATGAAAACAGCGCATCGCTGCTGCTACTTTCCACCTAACTCAGCATGTGCGGCAGGTTTGCGAACCATAATAGCGACTGTTAGTAAGTGACAGCAAAAACAAACACACTAGTACATGTATACAATGGAGTACTCGGTGTGTTTAACCATGCGTACAGAAAAAACCCACGCAACGTAGGGACAGGAAAAGGCCATGGACCTACGCATTGCGAATTAGTCTTCTGAACATGTTATATTTCAAAAGAATTGAGCTTTAGATAAATATCAAATTTCCGTATCAAATAATACCGATTTTAGGCATCTCGGCGCACATGCTGTCTACAAATTACAATGAAAAGAATGACATGTTAATTCATTAAATACCTCTAAAAATATGAGGGTAAACATGGAACCCTAACTGACTCAGCTACGCTAGTTTACGTTTTAGTAGTAATCAACACCCCACTAATCAGGTGGACCAAAAAAGGGACCCTACTAATCAGGTGGACAAAAAAAAAAGGGATTGACGTTATTGAGAGCAATAATACTTGTGTTTGAATCCATAGACTAATTTTTAGTTCGAGTCACATCGGATGTTTGAATAATAATTAGAAGGATTAAATGTGAATTAATTACAAAACTAATTGCGTAAGTCATGGCTAATTCGCGAGACGAATCTATTAAGCTTAATTAATTCATGATTAGCACATATTTATTGTAGAACCATATGTTAAATCATGGACTAATCAGGCTTAATAGATTTGTCTCACGAATCAGCCTTTATTTATGCAATTGATTTTGTAATTAATCTATATTAAATACCTCTAATTAGTATCTAAACATTCGATGTAATATAATCCTGTCTCCAAATGAGGCCTTAACATAAAATCAGTGAGATCGATGGTTGAATACCGCGGATCCGGTACCTCTCCACGCCATCGGATTTGCCTCTTCTTTCGTAGTCCTACCGCAAAAGCCATTAAGTTACGCGAGAAACCATAAATTTGTACACACAGACTAAACAGAATTAAAATAAAACAAGCATCATCTCAACGTAAGGTAGCAGACGAATCACACTGCTTCCCATTTCATAACGACGCTGACCTATCCAAAATACATGCGACCAAAATGTAGACAGCAGACGCGTATAATTTTTTTAAAAAATAGACGCGTATAATTTTCGTGTCGACTCGCCCGTATTCTACAGTACTACAAGGCTAGCGCTGCTATGACGTCCCAGCAAAAATATCTCCGCGCGTCCATCTATACCGGTGGTGTGGACCACACCGAGGCGCACCCACCACCTACACGCGTCGCGGGCCCACCAACCGCGCGCACGGGCCCTGGAAACGGTGCTGCGCGGCCCGCACCGCACCGTCGCTTTCGTAGCGGAGTGAGTTTTCCACTGGCCATTCGCAATAAAAACGCCCGTGACCTTTGCTTTGGCTTCGTCCCGCAGTCCCTGACATGCGGGCCCCCCGGTGCACTTTTCCCTCGGTTTTATGTTCGCGTCACGTCCTTTTCCCGTTTTCTTTGGAAGCTGACGTCCCGGCGAGTCAAGCTCGCCATGGAAAATTGGGAATTTTTCTCCCCGGTGATGCAAGTCGCCTACGGGTAACAGTTTCTGCGTTAACAGCGATGGTAAACGGCGACTGACTGCTGTACGTGCATGCACAAACTTCTTTTTTTTTTGAAACGATACGATGTAGTACTAGTATTGTTTTTAGTTTGCAAGTTAAAATTTTTCAAATCATGTACTTATGGAAGCCTCTAGGTCATGAAGGAGTACTTTCAAAAATTGCTGTAAACGAACACAAAAAGGCAAAAGTGAAGGTAAATGGTGCGTGACTGCGACACTGGATTCAGAGCTTCAGTCATATTTTTGAGGAACTTTTTTTTTTGAGGAACAGCTTCAGTTATATGTCCCCAAAGTTTGTTCGTGTGCTCCGAATCCGAACAAATCCAGCGCCACCCGCTACGTGACCTTGTCTGAACTGCGACCCGAAACGTTTCACCAACCAGAAAGTCCGGCGTACTAGAGGGCTAGAGGCTAGTTGTTGTAGTTAGATTCAGATTCGGGATGTGAAATACATGCACCTAACCGAACCGCTCTGCTTGTCAGGCACACACTGGCTGAAGATCCAAGGAATCGAAAAGGGCAGAGGAAAGGTGCTCACCAAACACACATTTTTGGTTTTGCTCTAGCACAAAGTGATGAACCTGCTAGCTACAAGGAGACCTGAATGTCCTTTGTGTTGTGATGAAATGAATCGAAAAAGAATGGTCGTGTAAGGACAGCGGTTGGAGTTGATTGAAGCGAGTTCTTCAGCCATTTTCCCTCGACATTTCACATTGCGATTCCCTCTTTTTCGGACGGCCTTTAGTTTTACCTTCGCCGATGTAGCACATCGACCTGCGAGGCTGAGAAGGCAACATCTCGAGACACCGTCAGGCACGGGGAGCCAGGGACCCCGTGCGCGCGTTCTCTGAACACGACGTGTTCCCTACCGCATCCTTGCGAACAAGAAAAGTCGTCCATGAAAAAACAGGCCATGGATGGTAAAAGAAGACAAGCACCTGCTCCAGCACAGATCTATCGTCTGAAAGTACCTTCGTCAAAGATCAATCGAGCACAAAATCATGGGATTTGCAGCATATTTCCCCCCTGAAGGACGGGATTTACTGCATATTCAGGTTACGGTACGGTGTACTGAAGTCCCACAGGTTCTGCAAGGTAAGATACAAGTCTTGACATCTCTTCAGCTGTTCTGAAGTCCGAACGATACACTAAAGCAAGCATAGTCAACAGTCATGTAGAGAATAGAGATTCAGAATCAGCACCTCACTGAGACAAAAGCCATGGGTGCTTGTCTGCCTGACACCAGCTGCAGGGCTAAAGTGTCCTCCTAATAACCATTTCCACCTCCACGATTTGACAGGGTAACAGGCATTCGTCGGCCGTGTACCCTCACTTTTTTCCTTCCCTGTCGTCACGATCGGGACAGCGCGTTTCACTGTCCCTCGCCGGCACACCACACCGCACCGCAGCCAGAAACTGCGGTACCGTCAATTTCGTCAAGACAAAAGTTACTGCCATGTCTAGACTTTACGTTTACTCGCCCGCATCAAATGATTTCGGCGTCAGTCAGTACTGCCCGAGGCAGGCCGGCGTAAAGGAGACAGCGAGGTTCATGTCACTCCGCCATCACTTCCAGTTAAACACGGCGGTAAGCCGGTAACTTGGCTTCCAAGGGCACCGCATCGGTCGTAATCCCCGATTAACTCCCCCCATTGGCGTGTCCGCGCCGGCCAATGGAGCCCTGGTTTAGTGGGGAAGAAAGGAAACGGAGCACACCGCGCACGAACTCGGGAGGGATTCCGGTGCGTCCCGTCGCTCTCACCGGTCGAGCTCGAGCATATGGAACATAGAACCCTAGCTAGCTAGGATGGTTGCAAGACTAGCTAGCTAGTTTGGCCCATCCTTGCGTTGCGTCCGGCGAATTCTCTCCTCTCGTCTCTCTTCGTCGAGCTCATCATCACCCGGTCTCCTAAATGTGAAACAGGAGCCCTACTCCGCCGGGAAAGATGAAGCACGAATTGTTCGAGTACGGGGCCCAGGACTAGCAGTTCGCCGGCGTCGTTGATCATGGCGTGGAAGAAGCGTCGCTTAATATAATGCAACCAACCTGTTGATTTGCATGGAATTAACATGGTCAAAGAATGGGTTCGTGCTTTGGAGGCTGGACCGTACGTGCTCGGACCAAAGCTAGAGGCAATACAGTTGGTTGGTGAGAGGCTGCCGCCGGAGAGGATCGCCGGTTGACCGGGGGAGTCAAACGGCCCAGGTAGCATGGTCTACGGAGTAGACGCCGGCTGTGGAAGGCTGCGCCCTGTGTTCGTCAGGCCGGCGTGCAAGTTGATCGGACCTGGCTGACGGGCGGCTGGCGCCTGCAGGGTAGCGTGCCGTGCATCACCAAGTCAGCAAGCCGAGCCGGGCCCGGACCCGTCCGGCCGTCTGGTGCGTTCAGCTGAACAGATCGATGGGAGCCGGGAGGCGTGACGCCGCGCTTGCGCGTTCGCCGTGAACTGGTAGCACGATGGCTCGCGATCCACCGACCGAGAGGGGACGTGACATGCGTGGATTCAATGGCATTTGCTGCTTCCAGGACCGGAGGGAGCAACCGCGCTCTGCTAGTCTGCTCCATCATAAAAACTCCCGTGAACGCAGCGCGGGGGTAACAGTGTTATTACCGATCTGGGCTGGGAGTAATCCGAGTTACTGCAAACGATCTAGGTCGGGCATTGCACGGCGAAAACTAACAGAATTTTCTTTCGAAGAGAAAAGCCTGAAGAATTTTCCCAGTCCTCGTGATTCGCCAAGACATGCCACTGTGATGCCCGGTGCCGAGGGCACCCCGTGTTGCAGCAGGTGCCGAAGCTGCTAGAGAGATCCGTACCCAGAGACGCAGGCGCAACCGCGCCAAACCTCAGAATCATAACGGTGTCGCTGTCAGGTAGGCCCGAATCGAGTCGTCCCCACCCAACAGTGTCAAATAAGGTTCACATGAGCGTGGCAACGGCACCAGGCCCACGGTCCCGTTGAAAAAGAACGCTCGAGAAAACCAGAAAAAAAAATAAAGGGAAAGCAGAGGCTTCCCCTGCTCTCGTCGAGGAAAGCAACCCGGGGAGTCGAGCCGGCAACGGATCCCACAACCCGACACCGCCAAGTGGGCCAAATATGGGCCCACGGTGGCCCCACCACCCATGCCCCCACCCCCACCCCCGCCTCTTCTCCCCGCACACTTCATAAAACCACCTCCACCACCTGTCCCCCCTTTAAACACACACACCGAAACAACACCACGCCGTCCCCCCCTCCCTCCACCGCGTCGCGCGGACACGAACGCGCGAGCCACCGAACCGAGCCGGGCCGGATCGCGGCGTGGAGGTGGATCCAGGCGCGGGCTCCTCTTCGCCGCCGCCGATGGACCTCGGCCTCGGCGGCGCGGCGGGCAGGGCCGGCAGCGGGGGAGGAGGGGCCCGTGGCATGAGCGGCAGCGGGAGCGGGGGCCGGACCAGCACGTTCGCCCTCGGAGGTGGCGGCGCCTCGGCGGCGGCGTGGACGCGGCTGGTCAGCTCCGGGGTGGAGGACGAGTTGGTGGTGTTCGCGTCGGGAGGAGGAGGAGGATGTGCGGGCGCGGGACCGGGAGGTCTGCCGCAGGGCCACTTTTTGGAGGCCTGCTTCCTCTGCCGGAAGCCCCTCGCCAGCAACCGCGACATCTTCATGTACAGGTTCGTCCCCTTGCCGGCATGGCTACTGCTGCCTGGTGCCTGCCCGCGCGTTTAGCTTTACGCTCGTTGGGTGGAATGGTTTTGGAATTTTCTGCAGTGGGTCCCGGGGTATGGACATTTCCAGCGTCTTTGGAAGGTGAATTTTTCCTGGGAAGAACAGGAAATTTGACCGCCGAATCAGCTGCTGGAAAAGTGGGAGTCGGCGCGTATTTCTCAGAGTTTCCTTTTTTTTCCTGCGCTTTATTTTACTTTTAGGTACTCGTATGCGGCCCGGGAAAAAAACATACTAGCATGGAAAATCTTGTGGGAGCCCTTTTTCGATTTTCCGATGTGTTGTTGGTGCGAAGGTTTTGTCATCTTTGATGCTGTTCGTCCGGGTTGCTTTTGCGCGTGAATCCATTGAATTCTCGGGGCCCTAAATCGGTGCGCTTATTTAATGACCATGCCGTGAGCTCCTGCCAATTTACCACAGCACCATCTGTCGCTTGCTCTTTATGCGTGGAGTTGGTAACCTTGAAAGCTTAGCTGCTAAGCACGGGCGATTTATCAGTTCGGTTACCTATAAGTCGGAAGCAAAATTCATCTACTGCTTTGACGCGTTGGGTGTTTCATGTCCATGAATAGAATTGGTGGGCAGACTGAAGCTACTGTTGTCGTCAGTTCCATGAGTAGTTCAGCTCTATTCTCCCTTTTCATATTTCATCTTCAGACCAAGAATTGGTTGGCAGTTCAGGCATCCAAAGACATCCATCCTTTCTTTGTACATCCGTTTCCATGTGAAAATTCACGCGGTGTCAGTGTTGTCCCCGTCACATTCTACTCGGGGTTTTCATGGCTTCCAAGCTTTGTAATCTTATGCATGGCTTTGTCTCTTGTGTGCAGAGGTGACATCCCATTCTGCACCGAGGAGTGCAGGAGGGAGCAGATGGAAATGGACGAGGAGATGGAGCGGAAGGAGAACAGCAACCCCAAGAAGGTGGCGGCTAGGGCGCCATCCCACGCGGGCGTGGAGTCCCCGCCTAGGCCTCCGAAGGCCCGGGCAGGGTCAATCCTCGCCGGCTAACACCACAAAAGGAAGCTCAGAAACGAGCTCGTTGTGTTATGATTCCCCTCCCCAAAACCAAAAGATCAGATCCCCCTCTTACCACCAGGAACTACCGCTTACAGTTACCTATAAGGGTTTGTGTTTTTTGTTTAAACCCCTTGCGCCTCTGGTAGGTGGCGCTGTGACCCTTTCACTGTCAATGCCTGCCGGCCTACCTGTATCGCTGATGATGTATAGAGATGGAAGGAGAGGAGGAGAGTGCTGTGCTGGTGTTTAGGACTGCAGGCTGCAGCTCTAGCTTTGTGCTGCTGCTGCTTGCTGTGTTCGTTTGTATGGGTGTTCTGGTCTTCGTTTTGGGGGATTTTGTGAAATTCTCTATGTGGTAGTAGTTGGTGATGGTGTTAGGCTTAAGGTTTTCCTAATGCTGATGAAAACATATGGCTATAGAAGAAATAGACATATGAATGGACCCTTGGGAGTCCATGACTTTACTCCTGTGTCATCGTGCTTTTATTTCTTCAGAGATCCTGTGACTGGCAACGAGTCACAAGAGGACGGTCCAGCTAACTTGTGATCGTCTTTGTTCGTGTGAATTGTTAATTTGCTATTGCTGTGAAAATGGTTAATAAGTGGCATGTTCCACGTATTGCTTTTGTTCGGAATGCTTAAGTTCTTAGATGAACGTCTCATGGTCCGGTTTACTCCTCCAAGAACATTCCCTTTTGAGCAATATTTTCAGAATATCCCCAAGAATGGTCTCTGGAATGAGGTTGCCGCTTCATGGCGCTGGTTGTAGCAGTGCGTAGGATTTGACTAGAAACATAGAGCTTTTGTTTTACCCTGCGTACGGTACGGATGTGTCAGCGAGAAAGGGTCGGGGAGGGAGAGCTAGTAAGCCAGCTCATAGAATTTTTTAGGGGGCGTTAATCGATAAGTAGTGTATAAAGTGAGGAGCCGTTGTTTGGTTGCTCGAGCTAAATTTTAGTCCGTATCACGTCGAATATTCGGAGGTTAATTAGGATGATTAAATATGAGTTAATTATAAAACTAATTGTATAGATGGAGGCTAAACGGCGAGATGAATCTATTAAGTTTAATTAATCCATCATTAACAAATGGTTACTGTAGCAGCACATTGTCAAATCATGGACGTTTAATATATTCGTCTCGCCGTTTAGCCTCCATCTGTGTAATGGGTTCTGTAAATAGTCTATGTTTAATACTTCTAGTTAGTATCTAAACATTCGATGTGCTATGAGATAGGTACTCCTGTTTTTCACCCCCTCTCTCTCCCGGCTTAGAGCAGGGCCTAATGTACCGGGAAAAGTCGATTCGTACCTGCAGTGCTGTCCTCGCCGAATCTACAGCAGAGGTACTCGCGCCGCAGGCTTTACGACAGGAACTTGCAACCTCGCCGAGCCATGGCGCATTGACCCTTAGGTCCGTAGCCCTTTTTGCTCGAGCTGTTCCACTTCCAGTTTGCAGGGTTTCGGGTTTCCCCTCCAGACGCGCGACGCGAGCATTGTAGAAGAACAGCACACTGGAATTGAATGCCCACTTGACGCGAGAGCGGAGTAGATGCAGAGCAGGTGAGTGGTGTGAACAGCACTGACGGGAGCTACCAGGAAGCAGGCAAGCAGCACTGCAGCAGCAGAGAGCAAAAGGGTTAATGCCCCACGAAGCTCGCCGGCTTTATGGAAAAGTAGCGTGTAGGAAGGGTCCCTGTCCGGTGGCTGGGCGGGCCCGCTCGTCAGCCTCCGCCGACCTTCCTGCTTCGCACCACCGCTTGGCGCGCCTGCATCCATCTCCTTTTTCCTGAAGGACCGCAGCGCTTGGAAGAAAAGCTTCCGGTGCGGGAAAGGAACGCCGACGGCCATGTGCGCCCGTGCCCGCTCGCTCGTCACTCCTTGGCTCGCCGGAGGAAAACGATGGCGCGGCGCTGGTTTGACGCGAGCGAGATCGGCCGAGGCCGGCTCACGGCGTGGCGAATTGATGAGGATTCGCAGGGAAGGACTGTGGTCGGTGATGGCGCCTCGCTCGCTGACTGCCCAGCGCCCTAGCCCACCGCTACTTGGCTTTGGCGTCCGCTGCCTAAAGCGACCAACGAACCGACCCCAAAAAGGCTGCCCCGTTTCGCGTCATCTGCCCCGGCTTTCTCTGTTTGGGGTAATGGGGTGGTTGGGGGAGGCAAGTTGCTTTCACTGTAACGCAGGCCGGGGTGTCACACTGTCACCGGTGGTCACCCACAGTGACTGAGTCAAACTTGTTGAACAAAAGTCAAATGCGACCATGCCATGTGGGGCCGGGGCCCATGCGAGCATGGGAACAAGGCCAGGCCAGTCTTGAAAGAACCGAGCTGATTTTTTTTTCAATGGATCGGGCCGAGTTACTTACAAGGCTGACTCGCTCGGCCCGCATAATATAAAAAGTTGCGCAAGATTTGGGCCCAGCCGTTCGCGTTTCTTCCGCGGCCCAAGACGGCTAGTGGACGAGCAACGTTATACGTGTCGCACTGTTGAAAGCGTAAACTTTTGCTTCGATGCCACTTGAAGGCGGAAAAGACTGTTCTCACCAACCCTGTTGGCCTGCCTGCTTGCTCGCCCCCGCCCCGCTCTACTCTATGTCTCTATCCCTCGCAACGCCAACCCCGATGCTCGCCTCCACCGCCGCCTCCCTCCGGCCGCCCCTCCGCCGCTTACGCGGCGGCGGTGCGTACCCCTCGGGCGCCTCCCGTGGAGGCATCTGCGGGGCTAACCCTCTCTTCCCCAGGCCCAGGCGGCGGGCGCTGGCATGCCGCGCGGACCTGCAGCAGGACGCGCCGTTCGCGGCCGCCATCGGCGCCTGCGTGCTCGCCTCGCTCGTGCTGCCCCCTCCCACGCCCCGCGGGGAGGCGCGCGAAGAGGTGGAGGAGGACGGGGATTTCGGCGCCACGGACACGAGGATGGGCGTGATGGGGATCATCTCCTTCCTGCCTTACTTCAACTGGCTGGTGAGCGGGACCCAAAGGGTTTGCTACTCCTCCTCTCCGTTGTTGTTTTGATTTGATGGGATTTTTGGTGTTTTCCTCGTGCGACTAGAGTTGGATCTTTGCGTGGCTGGACAGCGGGAGGCGGAGGTATCTCGTCTATGCTGCCGTCTACTTGGCTCCTTACCTCAGGTGGTTTGTAATTCTGAATCCTGAGATACCGAATTGTGTTGCCTTTGTTATGCTTTGGATCAGTTTATCTTGTGTTCTATATTGGTGTACTTTGGAGTATGGACTTTCTTTTGTAAAGCTTGTATAGCTTTTACATCTCTGTATGGCCAGCTGCCTGTGACTCTTCGTTGCTGTGAATAACTTTTGCTGTGAAAATACATATATGTGCTATTCGAGTTGTAGAATTCACAAAAAGATGATTTTTTTTTGTGTTTGAATTGTGCTGCGCTGGCGGCATAAGAAATCAAATTAATGGTTATATTGAACTGTTCTCAAGTTGCATTTCTTGAGGTAACGTAGGCAGCCGAGGAATATGTACTTTATTAACTTCATTAGCGTAAACTCCCAGCCCCCCCCCCCCCCCCCTCCCCCTCCCCTGTCGTGCTGCATTTTCAGTAGGCTTTCTGATTCAATCGAGTATTCATTAAAAAATCCTGTTTTTTAATCTCTGTGTTGGAGATTGATAAACTCAGACATTCTTTTTCAGAGCTAACTTATCAATGTCACCTGATGAGAGCTGGTTACCTATTGCTAGCATCTTTATCTGCATTTTACATATTCAGGTCAGTGCATAAGCTTCCTTGTAACCATTCAATGCAAGATGAGTCCTTTTTCCTGAGATGCTTCCTTCCTTTGCAGTTAGAAGCAGGCATCAGGAGTGGTGACATTGAAAGTTTCAACTTAATCGAGAGAGCTTGGAAGCTGGTATTTCCTAGTTCTGTTAAAGAGAAGGATGGTCCCCATGGAAACAGGAGAGACTCAATTGGAATGGTCCGAATCAAGGAACTACACATCTTAGGCTCCTGGAATCTTTGTTCAGCTAAACTTTGATTGTCATGTTTTGTAATTTTTCCAGGGAGATGGACACAATAGGAGAATACCATCAGCGCATGAATCTAGAGAAAGGCTTCGCAATTCAGATATCTTCAAGAGGAAGCTTGACGAGCCCAATGAGGAGAAGCAAAAGAAGTCAGATTGGAACTGAGAATAACAGTGATCCTGTCCTCCTATACTTTCCTGAATCGCCTGAAAATCGTTTGGGGAGATGCATGTATTTGTAGCGAGCTGAACCTACAGCCAAACCTGAAGTGGAGTTGTAGCAGCATGTGGTTTCAAATGGTCCGACGTCGTCTTTCTTTCTTGTTTTGAAATTAGATCTTAATTAGTATAGCTATAGCTTCCAACTTCCATTCCATGGTAGTGTAGAAACAAATTGCCAATCTGGTTTATATAGGTAGGACACATGGTGGTTTTGAAAGTTCCTGATATATCTTTCGTCCACACATCTGAATGAAAGTTGCATGTACTTTGCAGTGTTTCCGTTTGATTAGTTCCAAGCTGCTGGAAGTGGTGAATTGTAATCGGAACAAAAGCTGTACCTGAGAATGTAGCGAGCCCTACAGTTGATATATTTCACCGGGTAAATTCTGATTGGTATACAAGCATTCAAGCCACAATTCAGCATACGAAATCAAATAACACTGACACAACTGCGGAGTTTCTCGACTTCACCAAATCTCATAAATCATACATGATAGATGATACATGACACAAACTCAATAACAAATACGTGCTGCAATTAACGGTGTTTTCATCGGCTAGATCCTGATGAGTACAGAAACGTAAGGCCGCAAGTAATAAATGAACACGAAATCAAATGACTCGAAGAGACACGACATCAGTGTGTCCAGAAGCTTTAGCGGGTGTTTGGATACTAGGTGCTAAACTTTAGCGGTGTCATATCGGATGTTCGGATGCTAATTAGGAGGACTAAATATGAGTTAATTATAAAACTAATTGCAGAACCCTGTGCTAATTCGCGAGACAAATCTATTAAGCCTAATTAATCCATCATCAGCAAATGGTTACTGTAGGACCACATTGTCAAATCATGGACTAATTAGGTTTAATAGATTCGTCTCGCAAATTAGACTCAATCTGTGCAATTAGTAGGAGTATCCAAACGGAACCTAATTAGTTTGTGTATTGCAGTTGCAGGAGGCGTCTCAGATTCAGATGAGAGGAACCAGCCGAATAATGTTGAAGGCCTTCACTGTTCATCATCGATCTCTGTGCTGATCAATGAGATTTCATCAGCGAAAAATACAGTGATGGAAACCCTTCTTCCTGACGAATGAGATTTGACATCAGTCACTATTTTGAGCATGTCACTACAGATATTAGAATTTTAAATTTTAACTTCTAGTTTCGCCCACCAAATCTCATGCCATACAGTACACGAACTCAGGAACAGATAGCAACTGCAGTTAATGGTGATCTCATCAGCTAAATCCTGATGGGTACAGAAACATTCATGCTGAAATTAACAATACGAAATCAAACAACACGAGACACAACCGCAGTGTGTCTACTCATTCCGATTCCACCCACCCAACGAATCGAATTCGAACCCCTTCATCATCATGATTCACAACACCAGCGTTGTTCCTCCATCACAATTCGCTCAAGACTTCCTGAAGCTGGTGGCAATGGGCACGATGACGAGGAGGACGAGGATCAGCAGGATGATGATGCCGATGCAGAGCCACTTGCGGCTGCCCCGCTGGTACTCCCTGGCCTTGCCCAGCTCCTTGTTGCCGCCCTGCACGTAATGGGAGGCGTTGGCGACGTGGCTCTCGATGTCGTCGAGCTTCTCCCCCTGCGTCTCCACCATGACGGCCATGTCGAGGAACACCTGGTGGAGCTCCAGGAGGCTGCGCTCCACCTCGCGCGCAGCGTCGTGGCGGTCCTGGATCTCGTGCACCGCGGCGAGCACGGCGCCCTTGCCTTGCTCCGCGACGGCGGCGCCCAGGAGCTCCTCGCCGCGGCCGTCGGAGATGATGCGCTCGATCACCTCCTCCTCGGGGACCTCCCCGGTGAGCGTGTAGTAGCGGCGCTCCACGGTCTCCTTGTACTCGGACATCATCCGCTGCCGCAGCGCCTGGAAGTCGAGCATGAGGTCCTTGAGCTTCTTCCGGAGCCCCGCGGTGACGGCGGTGCGCGTGCGGTCCAGCGGCGTGCCCTCGCGGGACCCCGCCGAGAGCCTCCGCTGCGCGGCGTTGGCGCGGTCGAGGGACTCGAGCCTGGCACGGATGTCGCGGGCGCGGCGGAGCACGGCGACGATGTCGGCGTTGACGCGGCCGCGGTGCGCGCGGAGGGCGTCGGCCTGGTGCAGCGACTTGCCCTCCTCGTTGGCGGCGTGGAGGCGGTCGAGCGCGTCACGGATGGCCGCCATCTCCGCCTTCACCGCCTCCGCCTCCTGGAAGAACCCACGAAGGCGCTCGTCCGTGACGCCGCCGGCGCCCGACTCCGGGAGCTCGATCCCGTCGCCGCCCGCCTCCACGTCTTTCATCGCCGCCTTCTTCAGGTCGACGTAGTTCATGAAGGATTTGGTCATGAGGTCGTTCATGGCGCCGATCTCTGAATTGCCTCTCCTCGCTCGCTCTAGGGGGATTTCGCGGTGGGAGAAACGGATCGGCGGGGAAGTGGAAGAGCGGTTGGGGAAGGCTTTAAACTCGCATCAACGTGGAGCGGGGCCGCGGGATAGAGCCGTTGGGCGATGGCCCGGGAATCGGGAGGGAGCAGGGCAAAGCGAGCTCGCAGAGTATGTCCGAGAGCTTAGGGGTTGTTCGGATATGTCATATTGCATATTGTATGTTCGGACGTTAATTAAAACTAATTGTAGAATTCTGAGCTAACTCGCGAGATGAATCTATTAAACCTAATTAATTCATCATTAGCAAATGATTACTGTAATACCATATTGTCAAATCATGTACTAATTAAGCTTAATAGATTCGTCTTCCGAATTAGACTCCATCTATGCAATTAGTTTTGTAATTAGCCTATGTTTAATACTTCTAATTATTATCAAATATCCAATATGGCAGGTGCTAAACTTTAGCGGGTGGTATCCAAACACCCCTCCGATAGTCATCCCAATAGCATTCCTTCTATCTTTTACCGCTCCAACAACAAAATCTCCAGTTCTCGGTTCTCTGTACCAGCCCTTTAGAGAGCCATACAGCCTCTCCATTGTTGGAGAGCGAGATCAACGATTCTAGAGAGTCAAAATTTTATAAAGCGGTTTTAGATGAGAATTTTCCCTCGGATTCTCTAAAAATGGAGATGAAGAGCTAAATAGAGGTACTCTTGGAGATGCTCTCACAGAGTCACAGTCTCTTATTTATCCCAAGATTAATAACTACTCCTTAAAACAAGTCAACCAAAAATATAAATAAATAGATTGCCAGTATAATTTTATTACATATTAGGTAGATCAAATCTTCTTTTTATATTGCAGTAAGTCTAACTTAGTGCATAAATCAAGATTTTGTCTTAGTGTGTAAGTCAAGTATTTGTCTTAATGTGTAAATTAAAAATTATCTTTATGAGTCCTGTACTGTATAAAAAGAGGTAGTGCATCAAACGAAGAGTGAGAGAGAGGGAAAGGCAATGTAGAGAGTGGTAGTGAGTAGAAGTGAGGAAATGAATTAGAGTCACCACAACCAACACTTCGAACTTGCAAAGTGTGAGTGACCTATTTTTTTTATTTTTTTAAATAGGGATAACTTATATTACTTCAACATTAAACCATTATAATCACGTAATCACGTTCTAAAGTTGCCCACGTGCAAGTCGGAACACCTTTAGAAATAAAATTAGAAGACAGCTCTCGCCTACCTATCTAACCCAACACATGACCACCTCATTTGCGCTACGGTGGCAAAAAGAAACTCTAAAATACTAGAACATACACAAGATTCTTTTAACTCCTTCAATGATAAAACAACTGGAAGAAAGATTTGGAGAAGTAATTTAAGTGCATTTCCTAGACAATCTGATTCCAACCACACATGACCTTGGAAGACAAAAAGAGCACAGTAGATTCCTATCAAAGTTCAGCAGATTTGCAGAGCCGATCACTGGACCAACCAAAGAAAATAACTTCACCCAAATGATCTCTAACAATGAAGCCAAGCTCAGTATATCTGGTGATGAGATCAAAACCAGCATCCACATTAAATTTAATCTAACTAGGGGAGGAGTCTATCCAATGAGATATTTTTTAGGACTTATTCATACTGCCTAGGTGGGTCTTATAACCTACTTTTTTTTACACGAGTTAGATGTGGTTCGTAACTCCATCCAAACTATGAAACACGATGACATGTATTAGTTGGATCTAGGCTCATCTGACCTACTATACAGATCCTCCGTGCTTCACCCTCACATGGGATTGCAAGATTGCCCGAGTTTTCGTATCCGGAGGACATCGGCGTACTGGTAATTTACGCCTTCCGATCCCGGCGGTTCGGACGTTCAGTTTCGTGCACGTTGTGCTGAAGTGCCGAGGAAAGGCTTCGCAAGTTGCAATCGCCCGCGCTGGTGCGCCACGGACCAATGAGGCAGTGACGTCTCTCTCCCAGTCTCCCGGCCCGCCGGCCGGCATGGCCATGCCACCACGCAAAGCCCTGATGATGAGCGCGCCCTCCGCGGGGCGCCCAAGCGGCCTCCCGAGGCACGCACTTTGGAGATCCGCTGCCGCGCTCGTCCTCGCCACCCTCGTGGCGCTGCCCTTCGCGGTTCTGTACCGCGCCGCCGTCTCGCCTTCGCTGGGGGCCTCCTGGCGGTGGGAGACCTCGCTACCCTCGGCCGTCTCATCCGAGGAGGAGGAGGGCGACGATCTGGTGAGCCCGCCTCCTTCCTGCTTCAATTAGTGGCTTCGATTTTGCCATTTCGTTGCGAGTTTGGTAAACTTGCACTGTGGCGTTGGTTCCGGGACTCGAATTGGGCTGAGAATTGGCAATCCACTATTCTGTATGATAGAGGGTTCTAGTGCATTACGACATGCAGGGTGCAATCCGTTGATTAATTGCGCAATTAGAGTTCGTGGTTGTGTCATATGTTTGTTGCCTTTGAGGATTTACTTAAGCCAGGCGAAATACCCTTCCCCTACCTCCGCGATGCCGCCGGCTCCGGCGGCGCCGCCCAGGATCCTCCGCCGCCCCCAGCCCCCCACAGCCAGCCCTCCCTGCCACCAAAAGATCCCTCCCTACGCCTCCCCTGCGGCACCGCCTCCTCCGCCCTCACCCAGTTCCTTCTCTACCTCCTTCTGGAGGGAGTCTCCACCGCCGCCACCACCCAGATCCGCTTTCCCCGGCTACCTCAACGACCTCCCTGTCCTAGAAACACCACAATCCGCCCGTGTCCCGCCATCCTACGCGGAGATTGTCCGCCGGTCACCTCCCCGCTCCCTCCACCTCCACCTCGGCGGACGCGCCCCCCTCCTGCCCACGCCATGTCTTGCTTCGCCTAGATCTGCCGTTCCCCCACCAAGATCCGCTGTTAATGCGGCACCACGCCGTTCCTCTGGCAGCGATACTCCTGCTGGGCGCGCGGATTCGCGACGTCGCCTCACTGGATCCGCTTTTACTCTCCCCTTCCCCCCCCCGCGATGCCGCCTCTATCTCGCCGGCCACTCAACCCTCCGCCTACCGCGTTAATGCTCCTCCGGCTGCTGCCTTGCGCCGTATTGGGCCATCGAGCCCTGTGCCTCTGCGCCACATCCCGCCCTCGGCTCTGCCCAGTGACGCGGAACCTGGTTGGACCCATGTGGTCAATCGCCGCAGGGGCATACCGAGGAAGAAGCCCCTGCCCGGGCGCTCTGAGCATTCATGGCGGCACCCTCCCTTGCCACCTACTCGCCTGCGGCAGGAGAATTCCAGCAGGGCGCCGGTGGCCCCTTCGCTCCCCAAAGTGTCTTCCTCCACCGCACACAAGGGCGCTGCTTCCGCTGTCTTGGTCGGGATCATCGCGTCAGCTCCTGCAGAGACCCCATTCGCTGCCTCAGGTGCCTCCAGCAGGGGCACAAGCTTTCTTTCTGTCGCGCAATCCTCCCACCAAGCCGCGTCCCTCCATCAACACCCCCACTGCCCCAGAAGCCTTCCCCCACCAATCCGCGCAACAGGCTCCCGCCTCGACGCCGCAGCCACTGCCGCCTCCTGACCACCGCAGCCCCTCGAGGATGAAGAACTTCTCTGTTGGTGACCCGGCTCTCCGGCCAGAGGAAGACAAGCTCCATGTCCCCACCTCCTTTGAGCTGGAGCGCGAGCTGCGGGACTGGGAGGGATGCGCGCTGGTCACCTGGGCCATGCGCGTCCCCCCCAACACCACATCGCGGCACCTGGAGGAGGCCCTCGTCGCAGACTTCAGGCTGCGGCCAGGCGACGTCGACGTCACCAGACACTGGCCGGAGGTGTTCCTCATCCGCTTCCAGAACAGGAGAAGCTGCGAGGAGGTCAACGCAAAAGGCAAGTTCAAGTGCCACGACGCGGACGTTTGCGTTCGGCCATGGAGGAGTCTCACGGGCGCTCTCGGGGCGGCTCTCTTCTACAGAGTGCGCCTGGTCCTCGACGGTGTTCCGCGCCATGCTTGGCAGCCGGAGCTTGTCGAGAGGATTGTCGGTCGCACCTGCTCTCTCCAATGTGTTGACACTAATCTACTCCACCCAACTGATACTCGTGGCATTGAGCTTTGGGCCTGGACGGCTGACCCGAGCAGGATCCCCAAGGTTATGTGGCTCATCTTCACTACTGGAGCCTTGGATGCTTCTTCTTCTTCTGTGCAGGTCTCGGAGACACCCCCCCAGCGATGGCAACGGGGAATCAAGCACCGTGTCATCATTCACATTTGGGAAATCCATGATTTCTCCAAAGTGACCATGGACCGTGACGACCCGGATCTTGCGGTGGGGGAGCCGGAGCGTCGGCGCCTTCCCTGGTTCTGGGGCGTCCGCGACGGCGACCAAGTTCCAACGGCTGCTTTCGAGCCGTTCCACCACCCTCCGCCACCGCGCGTCCAAGAGCGACGCAATGAACGTGAAGAGGAAGACAGGAGTGACCGCGCACGCCGGGACCGCGTCGACGACCACCCGGCTTTCCACGGCGTCCACAACAGCAACAACTTCGACGACGACGACGACGACGAGCGTGACCCCTGGCCGCGTGTCCGCCACGGCCACGCACGGCGGGCCGATGCCAGCTTCGGCCGTCGCCAGGACGTCCCGCGCCGTGAACGCTCACGCTCCCCGCGACGCCAAAACAAGGGCTCCGGCTCCTACGACGGTCGCCGTCGCCACAGCCGCAACGACGACGACAAGCCACTGTCGGCCGACGAGCTTGAAGCGCAACGCCAGCGTGACCTTAAGCTTCTTTTTTCTCTCCAGGTCGCCACCATGGAGGAGGCGGCCAGCAAGCTTCTTAACCTGCAGGTCACGCCGAGATCCACCCTCACCCCCCCAACGCCACGCCCCCTGTGCCAACTGCTCTCCAATGCCGCAAGGATGGCGGCCGGCCCCGGGGAAGAAGCCTGGTCCGCTGCGGCAAGTGACAAGCATGGCCCTAAGGTACCTAATGGCACAACCCCAATCCCTGTACATCGTGTTTTTCAGCGCATCAAGGAGCAACTCCCCCCCAGCCCAGCCATCTATACAAGAGGTCGACGCCGCTCTCATTCAGCTGCAAGGGATGGCTAACGCTTTTTGCCAGCAGCTCCCCAACGAAGGACCTTCTGGATGCAAGGCGCCCGACACCATAACAGGCTCCCCGGCGCCTACTCTGGTGCTACAGGAGAGCCCCTGCTTGCAGGTGCCAGCTGTCGAGGAGCCAAACGGCGAGCAAACAACAACCTGGGCTGCCCATGTCAACCCCTCCTCTCCTCATGCAATACTGACAATGCCCCAGGTACCGCGGGAGGACCACCAGGTGCAGGGCGGGAGCGACAGGAGGCCGACTGGCGGGCGGTCACCCTCTTGCACCGCCGGCTTCAGCGCCCCTCCCTTGCTGGACGGCTCCAATGCCCGCTCTGCTGCCGGCCAACAAGAGAACCACATCATCCAGCTACCTGCCTCACCAGAAGCCAACAACATTGGGCCAACAGACGGCGACGACGTCCACGCACTTCAGGTCGTCTCTTCAGCTCCTTTGTCACCGGCTTTGCATCCAGCTACACCACATAGTGGCATTGCTGAGCTCTTCTCAACGCCTAACCATGGCATCCTGCCTCAGCCTTCTGTTGCCCCAGGAAAAAGGGGACGTCGCCTCAAGAAGCAGCCAGTGGAGGTCGCGGCTCTACGCCATAGCAAGCGTCAAGCTTGCAGCAAGATCAGGCACCTCTCCGCCGAAGAGAAGGCCAACCATGTCCTATGCCGACGCCTGGGCTACATCAAAAACGACACCACGCCGGCTGAGGAAGCCATCAGGGAGTTTGTCGCCACCTTCCAAGGCCCCATGCCGGAGTATATTATCAAGGCACTCTCAGCGCTATTTCACCTTGACGACGACGACATCGACAACGCAACCAATGCCCTGATCAAGCTTGGAGGGGCAGAGGCGATGGAAGATTCCAGCCATGCTATCTGAACAGCTACCCCGCGGAGCTCCTATCCATGTCATGTTATCTTATCCAGTCACTAAGTCCTTCAGACACTTCAGCCTCCTAATTTGCATGCTCCCTACCGGGATAATTCACTATGCTTCGTGTTCTTCTATAAGGCTTGCCACCTCCCTAAAGCGCCAGACCCACATTCATACCAATGGCAACACATGACCTCCAAATATTGTGCTGGAACGTTAGAGGACTAAATTCAGCGGCACGTCGACAAACTGTACAACAAATCATTGCATCAGTGCCCTGTAATATAGTGTGCCTGCAGGAAACAAAACTATCCCAGATCGACGACAGTTTAGTTCGCTCTGTGGGAGGACGCATGCTCAGGAGCTACAGCTTCCTGCCGGCAGGAGGAGTGTCGGGTACCAGGGGCGGCATTTTGATCCTCTGGAACGACGACGTAATTAACATCGACTCAATCGACAAGAAAGACTTCTCCTTAACGGCGAATGTAACAATAAAAACGACCGAGGTGCTCTCCCTGCTAACGGTAGTCTATAGACCAACGCGAGAGCAGGAAAAGCCACAATTCCTTCAGGAGATCAGAAATCTGGCTCCCCGCCAGGGCATCAAATGGGTTATCCTAGGCGACTTTAACCAGATCTACAAAACAACTGACAAGAATAATTCCAACCTAAACATCAACAACATGCGACATTTTCGAGACACGCTAAATAACTGTGACTTAAAAGAAATCCACCTCCAGAACAGGAAGTACACTTGGAGCAACGAACGCCGCAACCCAACCCTCGTTCGACTAGATCGCGTATTCTGCAATGAACATTGGGACTTAGCTTTCCCGTCGCACACCCTACAAGCGCTCTCCTCTTCGCATTCCGATCACTGCCCCCTGCTCCTCTCAAGTCATGAAAGCCCGCCGCGACCACGCCATTTCAAATTCGAGAATTTTTGGATTTCTATGCCAGGCTTTCAGCAGGTGTTACAACAGGCATGGACATCCACGAACACCCATACGAACCCTATACATCGCCTCAACCACAGGCTTGCCAAGACTGCGTTAGCACTACGAAAATGGAGCAAGAACTTATTTTCAGAAGCGCAATTACAATTTCACATGGCACAGTCAGTTATCCTACAATTCGACATCGCACAGGAGCGTCGTGTTCTGACCATTGAAGAACTAACCCTACGCTCCAAATTGAAGAAAAGGGTAATGGGACTAGCCATCCTCGAACGACTGAGAAAGCGACAATGCTCCAGAATAACGAACCTCAAACTAGGTGATGCTAATACTCGGTATTTCCACCTGAAGATGAATTCTAGGAGAAGAAAGAATTTCATCTCGCGACTCCGAAACAATGATAGATGGGCAATCTCTCAGCAAGAAAAAGCAGAAGTCGCTGCTACTTATTACACTAACGTCCTTGGAAGACCACAGCCGCGACAAATTGATTTCAGTTGGGATCTGCTCTCCTGACCCTCCGTTGACCTATCCTCGCTGGATGCTGAGTTCTCGGAGGAGGAAGTCAAAAAAGCGCTCAAACTAATGCCCAAAGACAAGGCACCGGGACCAGATGGCTTCACGATTAAATTCTTCCATAAATGTTGGGACGTAGTCCGTCCGGATATAATGGCAATAATACACGCTTTCCATAACTTGCGCCACGATTTCTTTGACTTGCTGAACACGGCCAACATTGTGCTAGTGCCAAAGAAGGACGGAGGGGATTCCATCACGGACTATAGGCCAATAAGTCTCATACACGCCATAGCGAAAATCATAACGAAGATAATGGCCCTAAGATTACAACCGTTCATGAACTCCTTGATATCAGAGTGCCAAAGCGCTTTCATTAAAACAAGAGTGATACATGATAACTACATGTACGTCAGAAACCTAGCGCGTCGCTTTCACGTTTCGAGAACCCCCTCCCTCATGCTCAAGCTGGACATCTCTAAAGCCTTCGACTCCGTCCGGTGGGATTACCTATTAGATCTCATGCAGCGCCGCGGTTTCCCTCCGAGATGGAGGAGCTGGGTTACCACGTTGCTGAGCACCGCCACGTCTAAAATTCTTATGAACGGTGCGCCAGGAGAAGACATTCAACATGGTCAAGGCCTGCGTCAAGGAGACCCGCTGTCGCCTCTATTATTCGTCTTGGCAATCGACCCGCTCCAGCAACTACTGCAACTCGCAACCGAAAGGGGCGCGTTGTCGAAATTAAGAGGGAAATACGCCCGCATTCGAATATCTCTATATGCGGACGATGCGGTCATCTTCATCAATCCAACCGCAGCTGACGTCCAGAACACTAAGGATCTCCTAGACAGGTTCGGCTGCGTTACTGGGCTAAGAACCAATATCGGCAAGAGTTCGGTGGCCCCCATTCGATGCTACGGGATAGACCTACATGCCATCCTCGCACCCTTCCCGGCGGCACAAACCAACTTTCCTGTCAAATACCTCGGACTACCATTATCCCTTGGCAGGATCCAAAAAATTAATTTCCAGTGCTTGTCCGACAAAGCAAACGCGCGCTTAGCAAACTGGGCTGGCAAACTCCTCACTCCCGCGGGAAGGCGAACCCTAGTCCGGGCAGTCCTATCTTCGCAACCGATCTACTACCTCTCTGCATTAAACGCCCCAACTGCTGTGCTAGAGGAAATCGACAGGCGGAGGAAGCGTTTTCTATGGGCCGGTACAGACCAAATTGTCGGAGGCAAGTGTAAAGTTGCATGGACAATAGCGTGCAAACCGACAAAACTGGGTGGCCTAGGGATTCTGCATCTAAAGAAGTTTGCAAGAGCACTCAGACTGCGATGGCTTTGGAATGAATGGAAGGAGCCGCGTAAACCTTGGGTTGTATGTCAACACCGTGCACTGCTAAAGACAAGAACCTATTCGCTGCTGCAACGACTGTCACGCTTGGCGATGGGGAGAAGGCCAAATTCTGGGAGTCGACGTGGCTCCAGGGAGAGATGCCAAAGCAAATTGCTCCAACGGTGTACTCCATCTCAAGAAAGAAGAACAGGACAGTTAAAGATGCCCTTTTAAATGGTAAATGGATTACTGACTTAAACGTGGTCAGACTATCGTCGGCAACACAGATCGCCGAATTCGTCAACCTCTGGGTTCGGCTGACAACGATCCAACTAAGCCCAGGCACACCGGACTCCATTACATGGAAACTTACCCGGCATGGCGAATACACGACATCATCAGCATACGAGGCTCAATTCCACACCTCAACACCATCTGATATGGAAAGACTCATCTGGAAGACATGGGCGCCCCCAAAGTGCAAATTCTTCTCCTGGCTTGCTTTTCAAAACCGTCTATGGACAGCAGATAGACTTATCACAAGAGGTTGGCCTAATCAAAAGGTATGCGTGCTCTGCCACATGCATGATGAAACGCTACTACATCTGCTATCAAAATGTCGCTACACTAATCGTCTCTGGGACAAAATCTTCGGCTGGGCGGCTGTGAACATTCCACCTAGGGGGGATTGGTCCGCCTTCTCATCTATTAGCGAATGGTGGTCACGTCTTGGGTCCATGCCGGGTATGCCGCGAAAGGGTTTTAGATCACTCATTATCCTTGTGTCATGGGAAGTCTGGAAAGAGCGCAACGGCAGAATTTTCCAACGGAATTTTAAAAGTTTGGACCAGCTAATGTGTAAAATAAAGGATGAAGTACGATGCTGGACCTTGGCAGGTGCAAAGCATTTGGGAGCTCTCTGTCCATCTGAGGAGTGATCGAGAAGCATAGAAAGGTCGCTGTACAGCCCCTGTATACCTTTCTCTTTCTTTCATTTTTCGGCCTAGGCCTGTAACTACCTTCTCTATTAATTAATACAAGTCCGGCAGTCTTAGCCGGTCCTTCTTTCAAAAAAAAAAGGATTTACTTTGGATGAAGCAACTGATTACTGAATGAAACCCGTTGGCCGTGGTTTTAGATGTGCTGAGACAGACTTCAGAAGTTTAGATGAGAATGATTGTTTTTTTGGAATACTTATCTTCTTAAAGAAATAATGAAGACTAGAACACAACCAAAATTTATCCAACTGCAACGAATTTGTTGTCTCATCTGCTTGTTTTTCCCTGCACTGCGTAAAATTTATCCAACTGCAACAAAATTTTTGTCTCTTCTTTTCTTGGAACATTTTTTTTTATGCTAGTCATTTTTTTGTTATTTCTCCCCATAATGATTGCGGTGTTTTCCCGACGTTGGAGTGCGAAGCGCCGATGCCAAACAATTTAGCTATGGCATTGCTGTGAAGCTTACGTGTTATAATTATGTATGGCTTTCAGTTAATCACAAATGGTTATTGGTTGTTCACATGGAATTATGGAAATGCTGATTATGATGGCAAATGACATGGTGAACTAGGCTTAAGAACTTAATAAGTAGTGATGATGCTAAAATCTTTGCCTTGTCTCAGTATTCAATGCAATATCTGGTTCAATTTTAGCGTCTGCTCTATACTTCTATGCCCCTCCTGCTCTCAGAAAATCAGTTGTGTTTTAGTTTTTATTCATTGTCCTACAATTATATTAATATAATGATCTTTTTAGGACACTGAAGATCTCAAACTTGAGCGAGTCCTAAAGAAGGCTTCAATGGGAGATAATACAGTTATGTTGACTACACTTAATGCTGCATGGGCTTCTCCTGGTTCAGTGATAGATCTTTTCATCGACAGCTTTCATTCTGGTGTTAGAACAAGTTTGCTGTTGAAACACCTTGTTATTGTAGCATTTGATTGGAATGCATACGAGCAATGTGTCAAAATCCATCCCTATTGCTTTGCTCTGGGAACTGAGGGTGTGGATTTCTCCGAAGAGAAAAGGTTTCTTACTTCTGGATATCTGGAGATGATGTGGAGAAGGCCAGATTTCTTGCGGCTGGTTCTTGAAAAAGGTTACAACTTCATATTCTCGGTAAATTCGTAATACATTAACTTACCCTGATAAATAGTTATTCACCTTTTGCAATTGAGAAAGAATCAGGTGTCATTTGTTTGTGAAACTTGATTACATGAGGTATCAATAATGAAACGAAAGTAATTTTGTAGTCTTATTTATCTTTCTTTTTCAATGAAATCTAGGATGCAGACATAATGTGGTTTTGCAATCCGTTCCCACATTTCTATCCTGATGTAGACTTTCAGATTGCATGTGACCACTACGTCGGCAACGCAACTGACTTGAGAAACATTGCTAATGGAGGCTTCAGCTATGTGAAATCAAATGAACGAGACATAGAGTTTTACAGTTTCTGGTATTCATCACGACTGAGGTATCCTGGCTATCATGACCAGGATGTATTCAATGCTATAAAGCATGATCCTTACATTGTAGGCATTGGATTGACAATTAAGTTTCTAAGTACAAAGTACTTTGGAGGATTCTGTGAACCAAGCAGAGATCTGAATGAAGTCTGCAGTCTGCACTATGCATGCTAATTGTTGCATTGGGTTGAGAAGCAAGATTCATGATCTGAGGATTATGATGGAGGACTGGAGGAGTTATTTGCCCTTGCCTCCAAATTTAAAAAGATTGTGGACATCAGCTTGGAGGGTGTCACAAAATTGCAGGTATGGTAATCTATATCCTACATTGAGTTCAGACGGTAATGATTTTCAGCTGGTTTATGGCATGCTGTTCTTGTTGTATCTTGTGTATAATCATCTTAATTATTTACGTTGCAGTCTTTCGTCATCACACCGATAAACCATGCTGAGGATCAAGAAAAGGAAGCGATATCACTCGTTCCATGTATTTTGATTGAAGAATTAGTTCAAAGGTTGACTCCTAACCTTTTTAGCATATAGTTTTTCCTTTTGCCAACTTCGGCATGATAATTTCATTTCTACCTACAGTATGACTCATGACTACTTAATTAGTAATAGGTTACAATGTTAATTGCTGACCTGGATGATAAGTTTCAATCATTTAAGAATAAAGCTAATTTATTTACGTGCATCCTCGAACTCTGATTCTTTGAGAAGAACTGATAATTCTGCAAATGAGTTGCACCTCTTGATGCTATGCTTCTCATCGGAGAAAAGAAGACTCAGCTGTCAGTTGTCCTTTTTGCTTCTAATGTTTTACCTGGATGTTCAGTCAAGCATAGTAACCCGAGCTTTCGATTGCATCAATTTGGATGGATGGCTCGGTTGCATAGGTACAGATGCAATCATGCAATTGCTCTTACCTGGATGAGAAGGATGTCTGCTTCAATATACTTCTCTGAAAACATGGAAGGAACTTGCCATTTTCTTTTCGCATGTTCTAGCTTGAAGCGGTAGACGGAAAGATGTCTAAAAGATGGATGGACAGAAAAAAATACCATATTGTCATTTTACAAGTGGATAAAATGCTCTGAATTTCATTCACACTTATCCACACTTAGCTTGGCAACAGTCACCACATTTGTGAATTGCTCGATTACTGCTGCTTCTCTTGTCCCAAGTTCAGTAGGCAAGGCCGTGCGTTGGCAAATCACTAGACGGGCCGTTATGGGCCGCAATTAGGCCACTTCATGGGCCGGACTGATAAGACATTCTGCACACTTGGCCACACAAGGTCTGGTTCGCCCGTAAGCCTAAACCCCAGAATCTTCTTCCCCCGAGTCTCCAACCTCGCGCCGCCGCCTCCCACGCCTCCCGCCATGGCGAAATCGTCGTCGGCCGCGGCGACCGCGTCTGCCACTAAGAAGCGGCGTTCTAGAGGTGGAGCTCTAACCCTAGATGAGGTGAAGACGCTGGGCCGCGAGCTCCTCTCCTCGCGGGCCCACCTCAACCACGCCCCCGCCCTCCTCGCGCTCCTCTCCCCCTCCGCGCCGCTCGACCTCGCCCTCGAGGCGCTCATCTCGCTCCAGTCCTTCTTCGTCCCGCTCATCCCCTCTATTCCATCCGCCTCTGCGGCAGTCACCGCGGGGCATGCGGGCAGCGACCCCGAGCTCGTGTTCGGGGCCTGGCTGCGTCAGCGGTTCGATGAGCTCGTTGCCGCGCTGGTCGAGCTAAGCGTGTCGCCGCACAGCGATGACGCGATCAGGGTGAGTTTTGAAGTTGTTGTTATTAGCATATTATCTGGTGTGTGTCGAGGAATTAGTTGAACTGGCAATTTGGCTTACCTTTTTTGCGCTGTAGGATGTAGCACTGGATGCTCTCATGGATTTTGTGAAGCTGGGAAAGGACGGGAAGTTCCAGTCGGCAATTTACCACAAGTTTCTCCATGCTGTGGTGAGTTTCTATTGTCTTATGGTTATGGCATTTACAGCTGTTTGGTTTTAGCCTTTGAAATGCATAGGTTTCCCGTATTATCGATGAGATTGCTGTGTGTAAGAACTGAGCTCCTTTATTGTTAGCTTATGTTTGTTTCTGCTCAAGTAATGCTCTGCCTGCAGCCAGGATTAGTGACTGAGTGTCAGCGTTTGATCTTATGCATTCCCTTTTTCTGCAGGTTCATGCTGCTGATTCCGTTGATCCTTTGTTAGAGTTGCTTGGATCGAAGTACTTCAAATACACTGATGTTTGGTAAGTTGTGAGCATACTTTCAATATATTACTTGAATTTTCTCAAGATGTGCTTATTTCCACACACTTGCTCCTGCAGTTACTTTACTTACTCTAGCGCAGACAAGATTGCCAACAGTCTGGGCAGTAAAACCACTGGTAGTCCCTCAGTCCTCGTTTGATCAAAGTACTTGCATAGTTCGGCATCTCTACTAGTTCGTTACCTTTTTGTTGTTCTGTTCAGACTCTGGAAAGGATGCCTTGCAGAATGGAAGTGATGGATCAGAAAACAAGTATGCTTTCTTTTACATGATACATATCCTAAACCTTATTGGTTTGATACTTGCAAAAATAACTTCAGTGATTCTCACACACTCAAATTCACCATGACGTCATATAAACCTGCATTTATGTGCCATATCTAATGTTGTATTACAAACACATGTACAACAAATTCAGCTCATGCTTCCTTTTGAAAGAACATGGGTAGGCAAGTCTTGTGTTTAGGTGTTAATGTTTCAGTTCTAATTTCCTGGTTTTAGGCAATTAACATGTCCGGACAAAGTATGTTGATTTGTTGCTTGTATTTCATTCTGGACTTCTGCATTCAAGTCATTTATAGGAAGCTGTAAGTCATAGTTTTTAGCCCTGGAATGTCAATCTGTAGCTTATGATCATTGATGTGGATCATGTACAACATAACTGCGCATTGTCCACAGACCCATACAACCCCCCATACAACCCGTAATATGTGACTGTTGCTCCATTGACGCCTTCGATCATATTCTTTGGTTTATAGTTTTTGTCTTATTGTGCTCTTCTCTTTGCTTAACAGATGTGCTATTTTTATACACAATATATACAATCTCTTGGTTCGTGTTCCTGTGATGGATTATCAAAAGGAATCAACATTTGAAATGTGGAGTACTTTTGGTGAGTATTTCTTAGTCTCAACTTCCTCTCATCTACAATAGTATTTCATGTATTTTTTTGTACCTAGAAAATTACTCTCATTTACATTATTCTATGGCTTGAAAATTATGTTTGTATGTGTTCGTGTATGTATGCACTAAGTTGTGATTAGTGTTCTTACACTTGGCTTTTGAAGGTCTTTCATCTAAAGGAGAAAAAGACTCTTCTAAGGTACTTCATATATACTTCAGAAAGTAAAGTGACATTTAAGCTCAAAATTTCTTGGTATTAAGTGTTAGAATTCTGTAGGACTCTTCTTCTTCTTACATCAAGAAAAAACTAAAATTGAAGTTCACCAAAGCATGGCTGTCCTTTCTCAAGTTACCATTACCACTTGATGTGTACAAGGAGGTAAAGCTGTTCTCTTCCAGTATATTATTGTCTACTTTTGTTCATCTAAGTTAACACCACTTCATTGTTGGCAATGATTTCCTGCCTTGAGTATGTTTTTCTTACTTGCAGGTCCTTGCTTCAATTCATCAAAATGTCATTCCTTCAATGTCAAACCCTGCCATTTTATGGTAGGTTGTGGGATTTCTGTATTGTTTACGTATCAATTCAACATTTCACTGACAGAAATCTTGTAACCTGTATAATTTTTTTTCTGCCACAGCGATTTCTTGACTAGATCATATGACATTGGTGGTGTTATCAGCGTGATGGCCTTAAGTGGCCTTTTCATTCTTATGACACAACACGGTCTGGAATATCCAAAGTTCTATGAAAAGCTTTATGCACTACTGACTCCTGCTGTTTTTATGGCAAAACACCGGTCAGTGTTCTTGCAAGTAAGTGGAAAAAGGGTGACCTTCCTCATTATGGTTCCTATTCAAGTATGGTAGATCACATTTCTTATGACAAATCAACTTCTGTGGACTGAAAAGGGTCATAAAGTTCCACTCTAATGTGAAGATGTTGTATCAAGGTCTTACTGGAGCCACAGAGCACCGCATTCATGCTCATACCCAGTAATAAGAATGCCCGCTTAGGCTGTAACTATTTTCAGGTGGAACAATGATGAAATATACATCTTAATGTGGACTTTAGCAGCAGGCATAAATAATTATACATACCCAGCGATAAGATTGCCAGCTTAGGCTGTAACTATTTTCAGGTGGAACAATGATGAGATGTACCATCTTAATGTGGACTTTAGCAGCAGGCATATATAATTATCCATGCGCAAGTAACCTACAACTGTGGTAGACTAAACTAGTAGTTTAATAGTTAATCCTGATGCTTGACAAACCTGACAAAGACCTTGGATTTTGTGTCCGTTGCGGCATTGCTGCTCTAGTTGTGGACAAGGCTTATGATGGGCGGGGAGCAAAGAGAAAGGCACCCATGATTTTGTGCTATGAATTTACCATATGACTAGACCAATCACATAGAAACATACAAGTTATCCATAATACATGCCACTGAATCTTAAAATAGAGTTCGTTTATTCTCTTTGTAAGTATTGTTATCTTATTCTTACCTTTATAGTTTTGGCTATCATGCTTACCTTTGACTTGTTTTCTTGCAGCTTCTTGACACATGCCTGAAATCTTCTTATCTTCCTGCATATCTTGCTGCTGCATTTGCAAAAAGATTGAGCAGACTTGCTCTTTCAGTTCCACCAGCTGGAGCTCTTATTATTATTGCTTTAATTCATAATCTGCTGCGGAGACATCCCTCAATTAATTTTTTGGTCCATTGGGTATGTTAACTTCTAGACCCTTCTATAGTTGTACTGCATGTGTCTGATCCCTATTGATTCCGGTGTGCATACACCACTGTGACCTTAATATTCAAACTGCAGCCCTGCAAGTATTTTGTTGCCCCATAAGTTAATCCCAATGCTATGGATTTTCTTCCAGGAAGTGGATGAAAATGACAGCAATGCAAGAGAAGCTAGTCAGCCTAAGAAGATCGGTGCTGATCCTTTCAACAATGATGAGGCAGACCCTGCAAAGTCTGGTGCAATGCGTATGTATTTAATCATATCGAACATGTGTTGCCTCATCTTTTCTTTCTTCAGTTCTTTCCTTTGCGATCCTAAATGACAAGCAATCACCTGAAAAATCATTCTATGAGCTCCAGTTACGCTTCTATCGATCTCAAAGCGTGTCGTTTTTTAAGATAACCAGCTTGATGGCTAGATGAAGGAGCGACACTGAAACAGGAAGCGATAGAACTCTGAAATAGAAAGCAGAAGAGCTATATGCATGAATTCACATCTTTCTTTCTTTCTTTCTCTTTCTTTCTTTCTTCTTTCTTTTTTTTTGTGGCATCCTTTTTGTAGTATACTGACACAGTGACACCTAATAAACCTACCATGAAGAGTACCTATAGAACCTATAGTTTTCTTAAAAGAAGAAATATAACTTGGCTCATACGGTGGTGATGTATTTTTTTTTGTCTTTTCTTCCTTTATTTTAAAAGGAGAATGTATAGAGGAAGCATGTTGGTGCTTATAGTTTTATCTATACTATACTTCTACCTTTAGTATTTGTATTTTTAATGGTACACCTGCTATAAATTCCGTACTCTAGACCCCACCTGGCACGGGAGCTTTCAACTGGGTATGTCTTGTTTTTGCTGTAAAATATCCGAGTTGTCATGAGGTGTCAAGGTTTGTTTCTTTGATGCATATCATAAGGTGCCATCAACTAATACTGCAATCAGTGGACAGCTGAAAAACTGGTGGGAACTTAAATGAAATGATCCTTGACTGACGCTATCTTGTTGTAATGGCATTTTTGGACCCAACTAAATGACTATTGTACGTCATGGTTTAGGAGCAGTGGTGAGATAATGACAATTATCCCATTTTCTCTTCTTCTAAACTACAGTCTAAAGCTACATCCATAGCAAGTAGTCTTGTGGATGCACCTGCACCTGCAAGTTGATATGCTAGTGCGTCTACATACTTGTGTCTAAAACACACTCTTTTCTAATGATACTTTTTGTGAATTGATTCCTGTGTATCATGCTACAGGAAGTTCTTTGTGGGAAATAGACACGCTCCGGCATCATTACTCTCCTGCAGTTTCTAGGTAACAGGAAGGCAACCTGCTGTCTTGATTTCTATGCAGTTTCCTTTGTTGTTGGCTCATTTTCTTGAGGTACTCTCAGATTTGTTGCATCACTTGAGGAGGATCTCACTGTCAGGGCCAAAACTACTGAGATGAAAATAACGGACTTTAGTTCAGGCTCCTATGCTACAGTTTTTAGAGATGAGGTATGCCTTCACTACCTTCAACCACAAGCACTGGATGTTTGGGTGCATATCTACTTTCTACTAATGTATTATGGATGAGGTACATATGCACATTTCACTGTACCATGAAGTAAGTTACTCGTCCCATCTATTGGGCTCAAAGGGAATGTCTGGGTTTAGTTTGGGACATAGCAATATTTAGGCGCTTTAGCGAAAATTGCAGCAGTAATCAGTTCCTTATCAAACACGTAGAGGCGAAAGAATTATGGCCCCTGCCATTAGTATGCCACGGTAGTGGATATATGACTGCCTGGTTCATGAACTAATATGGAAATCACCTGATGATGTGCCTGATAGTTTGAACTGTATCCACCAGAACCATCTCTTGTCCTTTGTTTAACTTGTCTTTGTAGAAAACTTCAAGCCAGAGCTGAACTTCCATATTATCTGTTGCCGTTTGAGTGTCCATTGTTAATTATCACTAGAAATTTCCCAGAAAAATCACAAATCTTGAATTTTGAATTGTAGGTACGGCGACGGATAAAACAGGTTCCCCTTGCATTCTACAGAACCACACCAACTTCGTTATTTCAAGGATCAGATTTTCCTGGATGGACCTTCGGGGACCCATCCAATAGCACCGTAGCCACTATGGTTGAAGGCAATGAAACTATCAAGACTGTAGGGGCTAGCGACAGCACACCGTCCAAAAGGTTGCGGGTGGAGGCCTGAGAAGGAGATCCTGAGTGATCTCCAACTATTAGGCAGTTGGCTTGTTGGGGATAGCATTGGATTGTTGTGTGCTTCCTATTTGTAGTTTGATACCCTTAAGTTATCTCTAGGAATCTTCGGGTGTTGTAACATACATCTTGAGCTGAAAGGGAAGTTGTTTCTTATGGCAACTAATGTAAGATGTAAGCTTGATTGCCAATTATAGAGTAAATGTCATTTCCGATATGCTCACGTGGTTTTTGACCTCTGCTAACCATTTGGTCCGTATTTAAAACCGGGGGTTGCGATGAGTGCTGCTAGGACAAGGCATGCAAAACAAAAGGAGTACGTTTTGATCCTTTCGTAGAAGTTATTGGTGATCTTGACCCGACGATTAAGGGGGTGTTTGGATTTTGGAGCTAAAGTTTAGTCCGTATTACATTGAATATTCGTATTACATTGAATATTCGAGGATGACTAAATATGAGTTAATTATAAAATTAATTACACAGATGGAGGCTAAACGGCCAGACGAATCTATTAAGCCTAATTATTCCATCATTAGCAAATGGTTTATATTGTCAAATCATGGACTAATTAGGCTTAATAGATTTGTCTTGCTGTTTAGCCTCCATCTGTGCAATGGGTTTTGTAAATAGTCTATGTTTAATACTTCTAATTAGTATCTAAACATTCGATGTGACGGGGACTAAAATTTAGCTTGGGGATCCAAACACCCCCTATGGCTAGGCCCAGCGTCGTCTTCAATGTCTATTAGAGGGTGTTTGGATACGAGGTGCTAACTTTAGCAGGGTCACGTCGAATGTTCGGATACTAATTAGAAGGACTAAATATGAGCTAATTACAAAACTAATTGCACGGATGGAGTCTAATTCGCGAGACGAATCTATTAAGGCTAATTAATCCATCATTAGCAAATGGTTACTGTAGCACCACATTGTCAAATCATGGACTAATTAGGCTTAATAGATTCGTCTCGCAAATTAGATTCCATCTGCACAATTAGTTTTATAATTAGACTACATTTAATACTCTTAATTAGTATCCAAAACATCCGACGGTGTTCCAAACGCCTCCTTAGTTTTGTCACCAGCGCGCTGCCAGGCTCCACCGATGCTGGTGCTGCTTTCGGCCTTTCCAGGGATGGCATGTGGCTGGGGTTGCCAAGGTACCTGTTCCATCCAATCCAATGACCCAAACGCTCATGTTCGATACCCTCAGGTACGGAGTACTAGGCTACTACAAATACAAATAGGAGTCTAGCACATGCCCCGTTGGAAACATCTCGAGGTGTTTGGATACACCCCAATAACTTTAGTACCTGTCATATCGGATGTCTAATTAGGAGTATTAAATATAATCTAATTACAAAACTAATTGCACAGATGGAGTCTAATTCGCGAGACGAATCTATTAAGCCTAATTAGTCCATGATTTGACAATGTGATGCTACAGTAACCATTTGCTAATGATGGATTAATTAGGTTTAATAGATTCGTCTCGCGAATTAGTATAGGGGTTCTGCAGTTAGTTTTATAATTAGCTCATGTTTAGTCCTCCTAATTAACATCCGAACATTCGATGTATCCTCCTAAAATTTAGTACCTCGCATCCAAACTCCAAACACCTTGTATCTTTGAAATTGAATAGTAACACACCTCGAATCACATATACTTCTATACGACGGGATTTTCGACAGGCACGCAGATACTTCTGTATTCCAGAAACGTACGGCGTCGCATTTTTTAAGTTCACGTGGAATGTAGCTGCGGGCCTGTTTAGTTGCCCGATTTTGGTTGTCCAAAATTATTACGCCAGCACTGTAGCATACTGTAGCGTTTCGTTTGTATTTGTGAATTATTGTCCAAATATTGACTAATTAGGCTTAAAACATTCGTCTCGCAAAGTACAACCAAACTGTGCAATTAGTTTTTGATTTCGTCTACATTCAGTACTCCATGCATGTACCGTAAATTTGATGTGATGGGAAATTTTCTTTTTGCATAGTGCTAAAGTTGGGATTTTGAGGTAACTGAACAAGGCCTGCATCTGAGTTCTCTACTCCGTGCCTACTCCCAGTCACATGTTCGACATGAGGACCTGAATATTTCTGAAATAAAAAAAATCCGTCTTGCTGACCTGTTTGTTCATGTCAGGTCGGGATTGTGATACCTAGGCAGTAGGCACTCCCAAGTATCTTGCTTTTCTCTGTGCAAACTGGACACTGATGCTGGGAAAATGTTCAGTGCATGGGCTCCAAGAATCTGCCACTGCCCACTGCCATGATAGCCTGACGAATTTAAACATGTATATCGGTGGCGTGCAGCATTCCGGGGCCTTCAGGGTGGTTCTCGTTCACACGGGCCACTGGTCCCTCACATCTATCTCGTGCCATCCGAGAGGAAGCTACTGGCTGCTCCGGAGCCAACTGGCGGTAAGAGGAACCATGCCTCAACTCACAAAAAGAAAACCAAAAGGGGGAGAGGTTCCAGGGGTGGGGCAACTATTTGCGAATCCTGCATGCTCCACGCTTTTGGATTCAACCAGTTGTTATCTCCAAAATCAAGATTTAGTCCCATGTCTGCCTCATAGCTGATCTTCTTGCCCCTCGAGCTCACATAAAGAATTCCGCGGTCAAGCCCATCTCAGCTCATCCTTAGGTGTCTGTTCTAATTTGGCTCGTTATTCTGTTTACTCATGGGCAAATCTTAAGGTGAGAGGTTGCTTCATTTCTGTAGCTCCATAGGGTCGGAATAGCATGTTTTAAATTTTGTTTTGATGGTGTTTTTCTTTGTTTATTTTTACGAAATTCCCCTTCTTATTTTCCCACCGGGAGTGCCCATTTCTTTTGCTCTTGAGCCCCAAATTCATATCGATGCGCGAGGCGATATATCCTCCCCTCATAATTGATATCCATTCCAAAGTTGTAACCTGTGGCTGCAGTTCATCATGTAAATGCCTGAATTTTTCTTGAAGATAGTTTTGAGTCATTGGGTAGTGAAAGTATCTACCTAACAGGCGTCATTCTGAAATTTTCTTTTGGTTCTTCAGCGTATCTGATATTGAGCTGAAGGATGGACTCCTAAAGAACACCCCAGTAATCCTTTGGAATCTGGACTAAACATGAAGTCCATGCTCCATATTTTGGGCATTTTCAGTTGTCTGTGCTATTGCACACTTGCGCAGAATATTTCTGTGGGACCTGATGTTGTGAACATTGGAGCTCTTTTCACATTCGATTCGATTATTGGGAGAGTTGCAAAGGTTGCCATTGCTGCTGCAGTCAATGACATCAACAATGATTCACGTGTTCTCTCGGGCACAAAGCTGGTTGTTCAGATGCAAGATACCAATTCCAGTGGCTTCATTGGCATTGTTCAAGGTACTCCTTCATGTCTCTCTGCCATTTTTATTTGAGCAAGGTCTGTCTACCACTGGACCAATAACACTCACTTTTTGTGACAAAAATACAATCCACATGGTGCCTTACGACTGACTCCTTATCCCTTTGTCTTGCCTAGCCTTGCAATTCATGGAGAAAGATACAGTTGCAATCATCGGCCCCCAATCTTCAGTGGTTGCGCATGTCATATCCCATGTTGCAAATGAACTCCAAGTACCTTTGATGTCTTTTGCTGCAACTGATCCGACTCTCACATCACTTCAGTATCCTTTCTTTGTGCGTACTATCCACAGTGATCAATTTCAAATGGCTTCAGTTGCAGACTTAGTTTATTACTATGGGTGGAAGATGGTGACAGCAGTATATATTGATGACGATTATGGAAGAAATGGCATATCCACCTTAGGCGATGAGCTTGCCAAGAGAAGATTGAAGATCTTGCATAAAGCTGCAATTAGGCCAGGAGCAAAGAAGAGTGAAATAGCTGCTGTACTGGTCAAAGCTGCAATGATGGAGTCCCGGGTTTTTGTATTGCATGCATATGATCACACTGGGCTTGACGTGTTCTCATTAGCGTACAATCTTACCATGACATCCGGTGGATATGTGTGGATTGCGACAGATTGGCTCAGTGCAGCCCTCGATTCTGCCCCGCGTCTTGATAGTGGATTACTGAGCACAATGCAGGGTGTTCTCACATTGCGTCAACACACAGGAAATACCAATAGGAAGAAGACACTAGTTTCTCAATGGAGTACACTTGTTAAGGAGGATAGTGGTGGCAGCAGGTTCTTGCTCAATTCCTATGGCCTTTATGCTTATGATACAGTCTGGATGCTTGCTTATGCGTTGGATGCATTTTTCAATGGTGGTGGAAACATTTCCTTCTCTCCAGACCCCAGACTGCATGCAGTTTCAGGAGGAGCTTTGAATTTGGATGCATTGACAGTCTTTGATGGGGGAATGCTATTACTGGAAAGAATTCGCAAAGTAAATTTCATGGGCGCAACTGGCACTGTAAAACTGGATTCAGATGGTAATCTTATCAATCCTGCGTATGACATTATAAACATAATAGGGTCTGGTCTGCGGACAATTGGTTATTGGTCCAACTACTCTGGGCTGTCCATTGTGTCCCCTGAAACTCTTTACAAGAAACCACCCAATGACACTATTGAAAATCAGAAACTACACACTGCAATCTGGCCAGGTGAGACTATAAAAAGGCCCCGAGGATGGGTATTCGCTAACAATGGAGACGAGCTGAGAATTGGAGTCCCCAATAGGGTAAGTTACCGTCAATTTGTATCAGATGACAATCAGACTGGAATGGTGGGCGGGTTATGTATTGATGTGTTTGCTGCTGCAATAAACCTGCTGCAATACCCAGTTGCATATAGGTTTATACCTTTTGGCAATGGCCTTGAGAATCCAAGCTATACACAGCTTATCAATCAAATTGTGACGAATGTAAGTTCTGTTTCTAAAATGAACACTTTATGGTTAATGTGTCACTAAGTCTTGTTATAACAGTCATCCTTTTTCTTATGGCTAGGAATTTGATGCTGTTGTTGGTGATGTAGCTATTGTCACAAATCGGACAAGGCTTGTTGATTTCACCCAACCATATGTCGGGTCCGGGCTTGTCATACTTACCTCTGTTAAGCCGCAGGGCTCCAACGGATGGGCTTTCCTGCAGCCGTTTACCATCAGAATGTGGTTGGTCACAGGAGTGTTCTTTCTGATCGTGGGAACGGTGATTTGGTTGCTCGAGCACAGAATCAATGATGACTTCCGCGGTCCTCCAGTGAAACAGGTTATTACTGTATTCTGGTAAGGTCACCTACTTAAGATCTGTGTAATTTCCGTCACGCTAGGCATCAGTTTAGTGTCATTTTTTTTAAAAGAAAAAGACGAGTCGGAAGGATAGTCAGATCAATTTCGCTTGCTGCAAGCATTTCTCTGCTTCTTCTGGAACCATCAATTTCGTTTGCATCTTAACATGCTACATTCTCTTTTTGCAGGTTCAGTTTCTCAACTCTGTTCTTTGCCCACAGTAAGTGAAATGCAGCTCTTCACATTTCTGCATACGAATCGAGATGAAAACCTTTCCGAGCAAACTCAAAAGAGTCACTCTGCATCTACTCTTTTTACAGGAGAGGACACCAGGAGCACGCTGGGGCGTTTCGTGATCATCATCTGGCTCTTCGTCGTCCTGATCATTCAGTCCAGCTACACTGCCAACCTGACCTCCATCCTCACCGTGCAGCAGCTCACGTCCCCGATCAGGGGCATCGACAGCTTGATCGCCAGCGACGAGCCCATCGGGTTCCAGGTGGGCTCCTTCGCCGAGAGCTACCTCGTCCACGAGCTCGGCGTGTCCCCGTCGAGGCTCAGGAAGCTCGGCTCCCCGGACGAGTACGAGGCTGCGTTGGAGCTCGGCCCTCGCAAGGGCGGCGTCGTGGCCATCGTCGACGAGCGCCCGTACGTCGAGCTCTTCCTGACCAACCACGACAAGTTCGCGATCGTGGGGGCCGAGTTCACCAAGAGCGGCTGGGGCTTCGTGAGTCGGGCGATTCGCTGAACCTTTTTTTTTTTCTGATGATGATGCAAACGTTTCTGATGATACCATCCATGGCTGAGCACTCGTCTTGTTGGGTCTCTGGGCAGGCGTTCCCGCGGGACTCGCCGCTGGCGGTGGACCTGTCGACGGCGATCCTGGCGCTGTCTGAGAACGGCGACCTGCAGAGGATCCACGACAAGTGGCTGTCGGTGGGGTCGTCGTCGGAGTCCGCCACCACCAACCTGCAGTCGGCCCCGCTGGAGGTGCAGAGCTTCTCGGCGCTGTTCCTCATCTGCGGCGTGGCCTGCGCCGCCGCGCTGGCCATCCACGCCTGCGTGCTCGTCCGCCAGTACTCCCGCCACGTCGCCTCGGCCGCCGACGGCACCGCCATCTCCCGCTCCGGCCACCGCAGCAGCATCCGGTCGTTCCTGTCCTTCGCCGACCACCGGGAGGCGCAGTACCAGAAGGGCCCCAAGGACCCGGCGGCGCTGGGCGCGTCCGGCTCCAGCTGCGGCGTCAGCAGCTTCACGTCGAGCAACGCCAGCATGTCGTCGAGGTAGCTAGCCACGTCACCTCACGCCCGTCGGTTGTGCGCTACTCACGATGGCGATACGGATACTACCCCAGCTAGTACATGTACGAACGCGTATGCCGTAGATGGTCGTGTAGCGGCACTGATTTTTACCGTACCCGGGTGGATTCACGAACGGGTGGGTCCGTCCGGGGAGCGTAGTGAATTTGGATCTCCGTGTGCTGCTGCGGAACTGTAGAGATGTGTGGAAGCAGCGCACATGGGGGGGCAGGGCAGCGTCGCGGTCTTTAACATGTCGCACATGTTCGGGGGATTAATGTCGGATCCTAGGCACGTGATTAAGAAAGCTACCAGTGCAGAAGCGGTACAATGCTACTGTACATGAATTTTTACAGTCTTGTAGCCCATCACCTGCATCCATCAATGTAAAGACAAAGTTACTGCGGCGCGGCGCCACCGGGCAGGGGCCGTGGGCTGCCGCGCGACGCGAGTCCAGGACTCCAGCGGCGCGGGCGCCTGGATGCCTTGCTTCCCGGCCGGCCACTCTGCGTCTCTGCGCAGAGCGCACCGCGCCAGTGCCCGTACCGTGCCGTGCCCAGTGACCCCCCGCAATATCCTCGGGCGAGGCAACGGAAAATCTTGGACGGGGAGCGGGCGCGGCACCGGCACCGGCACCGGCACGGCATCTTCATCCCAGGGCGTGGCGCACGCGCCGCGCCGCGCGCGGTTGGCAGTTGAGCGAGCGCCCGGTGGCTCGACACGCGAACGGCGAGGGGGCCGTAGCCCCAGGAGGTTGCCGCGCGCGGCGAGCGTCCTCGGCGCACGGAGCGGACGTTCGGGTTCGCCTGCCGTGCCAGGTCGCCTGACGGCCGGGGGCACCGTCTCAGTTTGGGCTATACCACTTCACCACCCCAGTAAAAATTTTAGTTTCTGTTCACCTCTGGTGGCTTTGTCGGTCTGTCCTACCGCCTACCCACCACGCCGTCAAACTCGATGGGGGCATGAACGGATGAACTGGACATCTTTCTCGCGACAGTGATCATGGCCCGGCATGAGATCTGCGCGTGCGCATGCATGGATGATGAGAGAGAAAACACGAACTTTCGAAGCCGTGAAGAGAAACACACATTTCTGAGCGGATGGCGAGGGGGGCAACCATGAATCCATGATCGCAACGCATGGGTGTGCATGTCTCCTCCTTCCTTTCTAAAGCCCTTGTTTACTTCGCGAATTTGGGAGGTGCCAAATTACTGTAGCAACACTGTAGCGTTTCGTTTGTATTTGTGAATTATTATCCAAATATTGACTAATTAGGCTCAAAAGATTCGTCTCGCAAAGTACAACAAAACTGTGCAAATAGTTTTTGATTTCGTCTACATTTAGTACTCCACATGCATGTACCGCAAGTTTGATGTGACGGGGAATCTTCTTTTTGCATAGTGTCAAAGTTGGGAGTCTTGTGGGAAGAGAACAAGGGCTTTCTTGGGAAGTCAGGTTACTCATGAGCAGGCTCGTGACCGTGAGTTGTACGTCCGTGCTCCAAAGGCTATAGCTATAAATACGCACACGTACTTTCCTACTGTTCTCGATGGCTGTATGATGGACAGCGAAGAGCGAACGCATTCAATCATGCGCTGTGCATACAACAGTGGACTATACGCCAGCCCAGCCAAGCCCCAACTGCATGAGCGATACAAGATCCTAACACTCGAGGACCTGAAACGGCCTGATCAACGCCGAAATCTCCGTGCCGGATTATTTTCAGCAAGCAAGCATCACATGCCAGCTTCGCCGCTGGGGTGACGTCACCCAACGCGATTTGTTAAGAAGGAAAGCGAAACAATTCACATGCGTACCACACTGGTAGCGATAATTTAGACACGGCAGAGATTCTGAAAACAAAACAAGAGAGAGAGAGAGAGAGAGAGAGAGAGAGAGATAGGAGGACACGCACGCACCGGACAAGGACGGAGCAGGCGACCCACCCCTGTCACGGGCACGATTCCAATTCAGCTTCATTTCCCTGCCCTAAAATACCAAAAAAAAAAACAGAACCGAGCATGTCAACTGGTTGATCTGATCGGTGGATGGATGGATCAGGGACGTCTCGAATCAGATCGAATCACGCAAAAGCCCGAAACAGTACGCCGCCGCGCCATGTTTCGTCGCGTAGTTGTGTGAGCGCCTTGTCGTGGCCGTGGCCGATTCACGTCGCTACCAATCGCAGCCTCCCTCCCCCGTGTCGGATGCCTGGCAAGCCAAAACTAGCACTGAAACAAATGTCCACGGAGGGTGGGGGAGAAAATGGCAGTATCATACTACTCCACGGAGTAGTAGTAATTTTTTGTGTCTAGGGGAAGAGCAAGAAGCCATGGTAGTTTAACGAATCTACTGCGGATTCCCAGGGCGGATCGCGCTGCATTTGACTCGGGGAGAAGAAAGGATTAAACAAGCTAGCTAGTGTGCGCGCTCCAAGATGATGATGCGTCCAGCGCAAAGGAAACGAAGCACCATGGCACGCGACGCGAGTCCGAGGAGGCATGGGGTGCAGCCAGTAGGGCTGGACGAAAAGCTCGTGGCTCGTTAGCTGGCTCGGCTCGGCTCCCGTTGACCGAAACCCTCCTTCTCGCATCCGCTTACCCTCGTTTTCCTCGCGCTGCGCCGCCGCTCTCCGTTCCTCCCTCGCGCAGGCGCCGTCGCTCTTCCTTCCTCCCTCACGGCGCGCCGCCGGTCTCCACTCGCTCCCTCGCATAGCTCGACTCCTTCAAACCTGAGGTCGGAGCCCTTATTAAGGCAGGCTTCAGGGTCGACTTCGATCGATCCCGGCGGTAGCGGCGGCGCAACAGGAGGTGTTGCAGTACAAGCAGGTGGATTAGCTTCGGTTGTTTTTACTAGTTTTCTCCCGTGTGTGCTCAACACTTTTGAGATGGATGTCAGTATGTGCTTGCGACTTGCTAGCTCAACTTCCGTGATGACTTCAGTCATGTTAATCCAAAATCCAATTGCTTCTTGCATTTTTTTTCCTTGATCTGTAGCGGGCCAATCGACCATGAGTGAATCTAATTCCTTCTTTAAGCTGATTTTTCGCGCTTTTGCTTGATCTTGTTGCCCTTTTGATTTGTGCCGATGTTTTTTTTTGCTCTTGCTCTCGAGCTGGACCGAGCCGAGCCGAGCTGGCTTTTCTGCTCGTTACATTAACGAGCCGAGCCGAGCTCTGCTCGTTAGATAACGAGCTGCACCGAGCCGAGCCGAGCCCAGCTCGCTCGTTATCCACCCCTAGGTGCAGGTCATGCAGAAACGCAAATGAAATGTTTCACGATCTCAACTGGAGTAACATCGTCCGATAATTCATCCTGGCCGGCTTCAGGCGTGCGCAGCACTGGAGCCTCGGGCCCACTGCTCAGTCAAAAGTCTTAGAGCAACTTCAAGAGTATCCTAAAAAATTCTTCCCCAAAACTATGTATTGGAAGTTCTCAAAAAAAAATTTCCCTCAAAAACATATCAGTCTACAACAGATCGCTAATAAATAGCCTCTAATATTTCAAACACAGGCCACGTCATCGTATTGGACCCATCGGAGGGGACGTGTGGGCGTGCGGGAATCAGGATTGGGGGAGGAATGCCAACACTAAAATATACGCGGTGGCAGGCTATTTTTTAGCGTTGCTAAAAAATTTGGGAAGGTTTAGGTGAACTGTTGGAGTTCATTTTTCCTCTCTTTTTTTAAAAAAGTATTGGGGTAAGATTAGCAGCTTCTTGGAGTTCCTCTGAGGGTCCACTGCTCAGTCAAAAGTCTTACTAGGCAAAAAAAATAAATGTTTTTTTTTAAAAAAAGATGGTTAAAAGAGGGGGGGAAATTCTTCGCAGTCCACGCAGCAACTGCAAATAGACGGACGGCCCAATCCAAGCGCAGGGACTAGTACAGGAAGGAATCCAAAGCCGTCGCCGCACCTCTTCACGTCTTGACCACGTCCCCTGCTCTCTGCCCAGTCCTCCTCCTCCCTCTCCAGTGGCTCCGCCCCTCGCCTCTGACACCAGCCACGCGCCGCGGCGGCCGTACGGGGCGCGCTAGGGTTTTTTCTCCTCGTCCGCGGGCTCGGGATCTCGCGCCGCGCCGCAATGCAGCATCCGCGCCGCTGATCCCGGGGCCGCACGCACCCTTCCTTCCTCCCGCCGTCGCTGCCTTCTGCTGCAGCGGGCGGCCGCCATGGCGCGGCGCCACGGGTGGCAACTCCCCGCCCACACCCTGCAGGTGCGCCCGCGCTCTCTTCTCCCGTGCCATGAGTTGTCACCCTCTGTGTACGTGCAGCCTCGGCTTGCAATGTGCTCGTGGATCCCGTCGCGCTCTGTTCGGCTCGCGGCGGAAGTGGGGCAGTTTTCGGTCTATCTAGCGCGACGTGGGAACCAATTTCCTGGCGCCGTTTCCGTTCGATGTTCTCATATTTTGACGAGGAATGTTCTGCGCGGGCGTAGTTTGATGTGATCTGATGTGATGGGCTGCCCTTCACTGAAATCTTTTCCCGGTGCGTCTGCGCGGCTCTGTACTTGGAGAAGCGCCATGGCAGTTAGTTTTGATTGCTTCTGTTTCTTCTCCTTTTTTTTGACGCGCAGTAGTACATGGATTTAGTTTTGGTTAAGGTTTCCCCCTAAACGGCAGGTTTACCTGAATTTTATGCAGCGCTACATTCCGATCTCGTGCGGCATACCTGATTTGTTTTGATCTGGCATTTCGCTTTCTCCAATAAAAGTGTCCCTTTTTGTTGGTATTCTCTTGGGCTGTTCTGCTCTTTCGTCCCAGGTGTGATGTCGGACTTGGACCTAGCAGTTCGGCACCGCTGCCCTCCTCCGTATTTTTCTCCTTGTCTTCTTCCTTCTTGCACTTTTACTTTACTCTCAAATAACTTGATTTAGTCACATTGTGTTTAACTGCATGCTCTACTCGATTCATGGACTCTATTTTAAGGGGTTGCTGTTAAAATGCATAACTGTACTTTCCTTTGCATGTTGTCCTACTAGGATGGATGCTTCCGGTGTTCCAAAATAATAATTGACGCGTTCTGTTTGGTATGGTTAATCTGGATCTGGTCCTGACCACTATTATGCTGTTCCTTAGCTTTATGTCACTGTATCAGTCAAGTAATATTTGCCTGTTCTACAGCCAGATGCGTGAAATCAGATGTGCTGCTTTAAATTACAAAAATGAATTAGTGAATTTGAAGGTCGTAGTGGGTTTGTCAATACCCAGTTACTAGCTTTGGCATCTCTGTCAAGTCTGTTGCTACCAAGCTTTTTTCTGGATTTGTTGTAGAATTTTAGTATTGTACTTCAGTTGATGCAGTATCAGAGATCAATGGTATCCTGGTGGGATGTTGTAGGTCATGGAATAGTGATTAGCGACCAGCATTTTTGAATCATGAACTATGAGCGTAATATGAGCATTTATCTTTGGCAAAATTGTAGACCACGAGATGCTATCAAGTAGGCAGTTTCACTCTTTTCCAGTGAACATTAGGTTTGCAATAGCTTGGATCCACTCGCAGACAAATTCATCCCACTTATGTTCATCTGCTCGCCTCTTTCCCTTCGTCAGTAAAGTCCAGATGAAAGGGAAGCTGTTCAGGGAACGGCTATGAACTATGAGCTATTATGACTGTCCTTTAGAAGAAGCTTGCAACGTCTGATATACTGTGATTGTCTTATCTAAAAAGTTTAATTTCTCTTGGAAGTGATTATAAAAATTAAGCCCCATTTGTAAATTTGACGGTATCATGGGATTGTTGTGTACAGTATGGGAATCTTGGCCTTCTACCTCTGTTGAATTTGTGGCCTCCTCGTTGCATTTGTACATCCTCCTGTAATCCTGTCTTTGCAGGCAATGTGTTTCTTGTCTAGGTCCTTATCAGTGGGAGAGAATGGATAATATTTTTTTATATTTCTTTCAGGTGGTGGCTATAACAGTGTACTTCTTGCTTTGTATAGCATTCTATGCTTTCTTCTCTCCATTTCTTGGGAAGGATTTATATCAATATATCGCTGTGGGTGTTTATAGTTTTCTGGTAAGATTCCTCCCTAACCTTGCTTGGATAACTGAGTAGATTTCGTCTGATTAGTGTTTTGATATTCATTTTCTGTTTTGTCAGGCCTTATCCGTGCTGATTCTATATGTTAGATGTACTGCGATTGATCCGGCTGACCCTGGCATCCTGATTTCCATGGATGGCACACTAATTTATAAATCAGAAGGTATATCTCGTTCCTTAACAATACTTCTATTCACATTTGACCAATTGATTGAGTGTTACCAGCTGTCTCTTTGTTTACTAATACATCTTCTCCTGGTTAAAAGCACATGTAGACACTCAAGATGAAGCTGGCAAGTCAGGATTGAGGAATGGCGAGGGTATTCAAAAGAATAAGTCGTGCTTAGGAAGGGCTTGTTTTTGTTGTGCTATTTTTACAATAGAGGACTGCCGCAAAGAGGATGAAACTAACCAACAAGAAGACTATTGTGAAGAGGCACTCTTTTGCACCCTTTGCAATGCGGAGGTACTTATGCTCAGCTCCAACCCTATTTGATATGGATAGTGTGCCCTGCTTGGGCCCCGACCCAATTTATTTTCTTACTGGAGTAATATTATGAAAATGCTTGAACTCTAAATTCTTGCAGTCTTTGCTTCTAGTTTGCCAATTTATCAAGTACAAATACCTAAACCAAAACTGCTGGTTATACCATAATAAATGCTAAGAACTGGGGCATAAAAATATTATTATCGATCTTTTTTATTCCTTTAGTATCAGGTGCTCTCAAAGTGTGGCACCATGTGGAATGTCCTTGCAATTTCAGAACTAGATAAAAAATTTCAATGCAACTAAGTTTTTATTTAAGCAAAGCAAATGCCTCCTCTATAAGATTTCATGACTATGCAATACTTCTGTTAGTGACTTCTCTCTTTATTTATTATTTTTTTGGTGCAAAGTCAGCAGTTGGCATCCTTGTCTGCAGTGATGGTTGATTTTCTTTGCATTTTGTATTCATCTTCACTTCTTCAGTGTACTTTATGTCTGGACAGATGCTACCAACCAAAAGTTTCAGTTGATACTCAGTGTCGTTTCCTTTATGTTCTGATACAGGTGCGCAAACATAGTAAACACTGTCGAAGTTGCGACAAGTGCGTTGATGGGTTTGATCATCACTGCCGGGTATTATATTAAATATTCTCTAATTGACTTTGTTTTGTTCGCTTTTCCTGTTTCTGTTGAATTTTCTTTCCTTAACTCTGAACCTTGTTTTCATCTTTTGGTGCAGTGGCTGAACAATTGTGTTGGAAGAAAAAACTATATCACATTTTTATGCCTTATGGCTGTGAGTCTTGCCTGGGTATGTTGAAAAATCCTAGAATGCTGATAATTCTAATTGTCAACATGCACATTCTTTTAAATGTCAATAAGCTTGTGTTGAGTTGATATTCCAAAAGCGTTATTTTTTAAAATTGTGATTGTCGTTATCTTTAATGTAGCTCGCCGTTGAGTGTGGAGTTGGTATTGCTGTTTTTGTTCGTTGCTTCACTGATAAGACAGCCATAGAAGATCAGATTGGGGAAAAGCTGGGATATGGACTTTCACGAGCACCCTTTGCAACCATTGTGGTAAGTGTTAGCCTTTTTTTAGTCTAGTTTCTCTTTAAAATGTGAGTTTTCGGTTATATAGTTCTAGTAGTTTTCATATACATTTTGTTAAACTAGAGTAATTTTGCAATTTTTATCATACCACTGTTGAGGTAAGACAAGATAATTGACTTCAACAAACTTACTATGAAAAAAAAGGGTAAATCTTATCAGGAAGTAAACAGACCAAATTGCTAACTTTTATGCAGCAGAAATTGTTAGTCAACGCAGCCAGTGCAAAATGCATTCCACAGTGCTACAAACAACAGTATTAGTCTTTGTCCAAACAAAGTATTATGCTTAATCTTTAGTTTACCAAGGTCTAGCTCTTAGCTGGAAATACAAGGTGCATGCCAATTATGTACACATTCACTAAGAAGAGAGAAAGGTTAACATAGCTGAAGAAGATAGATTTTATATTAAGCAGTACCATACACTGTCAAATTTAATTGGCAGTTATCCTTCAAACTGGGATTGCTCTGCAATAGTCAATCATTTATGAAGTATGTACTGCATGGTATGGCTGGTAAGCTATCACAATCTTGACAAAGAAACCTCTGACTCCAGGCCCTGGGTACAGCTCTTTCTATGCTTGCTTCAGTGCCACTAGGAGAGCTATTTTTCTTCCATATGATATTAATCCGGAAGGTTAGTCACTTGGTTATCACTTGTCATTATTCCTGCCCCATTTTGTTGGTTCTTGTCCAGGAATGCGACATGGATGTGTTACTTTTGCTGCGCCACTTTGTGCAGGGCATCACAACCTATGAATATGTTGTGGCCATGAGGGCTCAGAGTGAACCTCCTGGACCTTCTGTCAATGATGACCAGCAAAGCTTGGCATCGTCTCCAATGAGTTCTGCACCAACTGCTTTTAGTGGGAGCTCGTTTGCACGGCACTACAAAGGCGCATGGTGCACTCCGCCACGTATCTTCATTGACCAGGTATGATGCAATACTTCTGGCCATGTCAACTTTCCTTAGTACCATTGTCTTGTGTCTATGTTATATAATTGAAGGCACCACAATTTGCTGTGCAGTCTATTCTTTCAACTTCAACAAATCTTATCAGAAATCCACCCTGTCTTCTAAGATAATCTATCAAAATTGGTGCTGTTCTGCCTGCCACAGTTATCCGCATTTCTAAGTTGTGCCTATCTTTTCCCTCTGAGCGAGTCATCCTGCATATATTTGATCCTGTCTGCATCACATCGCAGGACGAAATCATCCCACACCTGGAACCTGGACGAGTTCCTTCAACTGTTGATCCTGATACCACAGACCCAGCTGAAAGAGCCAAAAACCTTCCTAAACGCCCAGTCCGCATCAGTGCGTGGAAGCTTGCAAAGTTGGATTCAAACGAGGCCATGAAAGCAGCAGCAAAAGCCAGAGCCTCTTCATCCGTGCTGAAATCGATCAATGCCCGCAACCAGTATGAGGCAGACAGTGATAACCTGAGCAGTAGAAGCAGTGTCATAAGTGCTGATACTGGACTGCACAGATATCCTCGGTCTGGCGGGAATTCGCAGTACATGCCCTCCTATCCACACAGCAGAGCAAGCGCAGATGACATCGAGCTGTATCCCCAGACACCAAGCAGCTTCCAGAGCAACTCGCGGACTCCAACTCCTTTAGCCGAGCACCATCCCTCCAAGCATTTCAACCCAATCTATCAGACATCAGCAAACAGGTCTCCATTCTCAGCCAAAGCCAGTGTCAACGAGGCGCCTGTCTCCGAAACCAGCAACGCCAGGAGGTCCTACCCCCAACCACAAGCAGAAAGATCTTCTCGGTCATCTGTTTTCTGGGATCAGGAAGCAGGCAGGTTCGTGTCTGCTCAGGCAAACCAGGGATCCAGCTCTCGCTCAGGCCGTCCTGACCTTCTGTACACCGGGCAGTCTATATTCTTTGGCGGTCCTCTGATTGCAGACCCTGCAGCAAGAAGTTTCAGAGATCCTGGCGGCTCGAGCCAACGGTCTACCGGGGCTCGGCCGCAGCAGCTTCCAGTGTTCGTTCCCAGTGACCCCCAGAAAGATCAGCTCTCCAGGTTACCGTGAGATGAATTACCTTTTTTTGGCGTAAACTCCTGATACGCATGTTTCTCTGCTCGGCTATTTAATGTATAGTTCGTAGCTGTTACATCTGACAAATTGTAGGTCATGATTTTTTTGTAACCGGTCGATGGAAATTGAGGTTAATTTAGGCTTTGGCAACCTTATAACACTACGAAGTCATGGAAGTGATGAGTAGCAGTGAAGTGATAAGGATGTTCTCTGTCATCATTAGCTTCTCCTGGCTTTCTCCAGAACAACTCGATAACTACAAATGCGAGAAATCTATTGGCTAATCTGGATCGATTTTTCCCTTATCTGATTTCCTGGTGGAGTATCCAGTCAAAATATATGGATAATCCTTTACTATATTGTCAACTGTCCAAGCTATCTCCTCAAATCGACATGAGGGCAAGGGCACCGCGTGCACTAACCTGCACGAGCTGATTTGGGTGGCTGCACTGCAATCATATTTTACTCCCACTTTCCTCGCGGCTTTTCGCTGCGGAACTCGTGTAGTCCGCGAGGAATAACGGAGTGGGTGGTGGTGACTCCGCGGCATTGGCTTGGCTCCCCTCAACACGAGCCACTCTTGGATAAAAAGTGCCGGCACTTGTCACCCGGCTAATGCTCTTGGCCTGCACGTGACAGAGACATTATTGATCTCCAAGTTGATATCATGATGTGTTGGAAAAGAACCTGAAACAATGTATTACTGCGCTCCCTCGTGGTGAAAGTGAAAAGTGGATGTTTCTTTCTTCCCGTATGTTTAATTGGCATAGTAATATTCCCGTATGTTTAATGGGCCTTTGCTGATTCCTGAGCACCATGCTCGGACGCTCGGTGAAGAGATCCTATCCCCGTGCGTGCGATGCAAACCTGTCGCGGCCATTTTCGAGTGCACACGCTTCCATCCATCTCCGGAGTGTGCCGCGGGATTATTCCCCCCTCGCCGCGTGCCGTGCGCCGCGTGGCGAAGGGAGTTGGTGCTCGGGGGCATTTCCTCGAGCGCGACGCAACGTGCGCCGGAGGCGGTGTGGCGATCGTCGACAAATATCGCTCGGGCCCGGCCGGCCGCGGCCGCAGACACACCGTAGGAAAAGATGCCCCCTGTTCTCGCAAACCGGCGCACCGGATCGTGCGCCCCGTGTCACGTCTCATTTCTCCAGGTGCCCAGGTTCCCGGGGGGGACAACAGTGATCCGAGAGCTCTTTGGTGACCAGGACGCGGCCCCAGTGCTGGCCCAAGCTGGGGATACGTATGTCCTTTTCTGAAAGATAAGCTGCAGATATTTCCCGGCGCGAAAATCACTTGCAGGTTACAGTAGCTTCCATGCGAGGATAATTGCTCCTGGATTTTTTGAAAACACGATTGCTCCTGGATTTATAGACAAAATTTTAGCTCAGAAATCGGATGGATAATCTGCGTCTGAATAGCTAATCGATCAAGGATGATTGAGGATAAGGCTGCCGAGTCGGCGGTTCCCTGCACCAGGACCATCATCGTTCCATGCCAACGGCGTGACCGGCGAATGCCGCCTCCGGACGACACCTCCCGCGGCTTGCCGGCTTTCACCGGCGCCGCCGCTAAAGATCCCAAGTAACACGGGCGCAAGTAACACTGACCAACGCCACTTCATAACCTTAGCGGAAAGTGTATCAGCGAGACGGAAACGCCTTGCCGGCAATTCTGCGGTTATCTACCCGGGAGGTGGTTATCCGGCACCGTCCAGATTCGTACATTGAGATCCGTGCCACGACAGGCGCGTGTTTAATAACATCAGTAATACTTCCTCCGTTCCAAATTGTAAGTCATTCCAAATTTTTTGGAGGTCAAATCATCTCAAGTTTGACTAAATTTATACAATAAACTATGACCATTTATGATACCAAATAAGCACCATTAGATTCTTCACTAAATATATTTTCATAGTATATCTATTTGGTGCTATAAATCTTTCTTAATCCTCTCTATAATTTTGGTCAAACATAAAATGATTTGACTCTCAAAAAAATTAAAATGATCTACAATTTGGAAACGTAGGGAGTAGAGATTAGAGAGACGTGCGGCTGTGCGAGTGAACAGCCGTGCGGAGGACCGAGGTACTTTCGCTAATTTATTTTTTTACTAGCAGAGTAGTTCTTGGAGGACCAAGGAACTATTTTATTTTTCCCAAGGGTTTTGGGATTTATTAATCTGTTTTTAATAAATTATTTGAAATACCAAATTTCAAAAAATGTATATACTCATCTACAGAGTAGTATGTGTCCTTACATGTTCTCTGGTACACGTTTTAAACAAAAAAATTCAAATTATTGATCTGCACATCACAATAGCTCTTGTTGATTTTGTAACATGTATGAAGCAACAGCCAACAGTGCATACTAACAAATTAATTAAGGCACTTAAATTATTTGCACAATAGTTCCAGCCAATGGAAAATGCAAAATTTATCATCGCACATCCTCTACTCAACGTCAAACATATTTCGCAAGAGAATTGAATACACTGATCCTTCGCTCCGTGCAAAAAATAAAGAAAGAAAAAGGTATTTTTCACATGCTAAATGGCATCCAGGTTCCAGGACTCAAGGTCCAAATAATTCCAGCAAACTTCCTTTTCCATGTTACAAATGCAGTAATTTCAAAAAAAAAATGTTACAAATGCATCTGCACACAACAAAGAGCTTCTAGAAAGAAATTTAGGGCACGTATTCTGGAAAGCATTCAAATAATTCAAAAATGCACTAAATAGATTCCAGTGAACTAAAAATTACATAAATTCCGTATGATTTAAACTCCAAAGAAGTGAGATCTGAAAAGAAAATTAAACATACTACAAATTCAACCAAAAGATCAAACGTCTCTTTTTCTCTCAAAATCCATCATCCATGTGACATGCAATGCCATACAAAATCCGATTACAAATTGCAACCTCTGCCTAAGTTTTGACAGATTCATTTGGTTGTGTGCAGATGCATTAACGCCTCATCTTCCATTCAGAATCAAGTGAAGCCACAAAAACTCACATTGCAAGATGGATCGGAGTAAAAGACATTGCTGCTCACTTGAAAAATACAAGGTAAAGAAAGACAATGGAAGCATCGGAGAATGCATGATTGTTACTTGAACATGAACCTAAAAACAAAATCGAAACATACCATGCTAGGGAGAGGGAGATGAATGGAGGGAGGGATGGGGAGAGGAAGATGCATTTGCCTCCATCGATCCGACGAGGGAGAACTCGGGAAGGAGCAGATGTGGCACCGTCAACGATGTCAGCTTTCCTCACCGGCGAAGAACGCGGGGAAGGATGCCTCCAGCACCGGGACAAAAGTGGGGAACGCCGAAGCTTGGCCTCACCGACGCGGCAACACCATGACCAGATGTGAGAGAGAGAAGAGAGAGCGGGGAGGAAAACGAGGGAGAAGAGAGAGCGTCGGGTGAAGGGCTGAGACGGGAGAAATAAAAAATCATAAAAGGTAATGCACCCGCTAATCACTCACTTTCCATCTAATCTTTAACTCCCTGTCTTCACCGCTGATCCCAGATCCAATGGCCATTGAAATGTCCACCGGGGTAGGCAACCTCCGGAAGGGATTTTCGCCTTGCCGGTCGGTGAGTGAGTGAGTGAGACGGTGGCGATCGATCGCGGCATTTACGAAGGCTGCTTTCGAGCGGGCGGCCGGGGGCAGAACAGCGGGATCACCGGGGGGCCGGCGCACCGCCCACGACGGAAGCGGAAAGCTGCCAACCGAAACCCCCATGGCGTGACGCGCACCCCCTCGGGGCCTGCCGGGGCTAGAACAGCCGGTTTGGGATCCGGGCGCACCGCGAGCACATGGCCCGGCCGGGCCCGGAAAAACCCCAATGCTGCCAGCCACGATGCTGGTTGAAAGCTAACTGCCCCAAACTCGGATCGGATACTATCGTCGGCATCTCCGAGAGTCAGTTTCTGTATGTGTTTGTTGACTTCGTTGGACTCGCTGCACGTTGGGTGGTCGCTAGGCGGCAGGAAGGGTCGCGGATGAACCGTAGGAAATATAGAATTCTCGCGTTTTCCTTTTGTCACCGGTAGGAGAATGAATCGTAGGGACTTGATTCGTGGACGTAGACTAATAAGAGAACACACCATAGGATGTTTGTTGCAAGTGAAATTCTTGTGCTATATTTCATTGCTAATGGAAGAACAGTGTAAGAACGTTAACCGCCAATAAGAGAAAACTAAGAACAGATAAGATAATTGTGTGATTCCAATCTTAAATCAATGTTTAATATGCGGTGATGGTGAGAAGAATAGGAAGCCAATCAATACAACCACTCTCACGACTACTAAATCCTCATTTAATTCAATTATCTCTGGATAAATATTATCCAGCTACCACTACTTGATTAGAAAGGATATTGTACTCTTCACCCATAGAGTTTTCTAGATGTTTCTAAATTTTATAAAGGTGGTGTGTATCATAAGGGTTTTCTAGATGTTTCTAAATTTTAGAAAGGTGGTGTGTATCATAACCAAATGACGTATTGCCTTACGTTTAGAGTCCAATAACTATTAACGCCTACATTTCCTTAGTTGGACGTACTCCACGCTATGTAGAGTTGGTTTAGCATTAAGCTTCTTGCAAAGGGCAAACAATACGAAGATATCCGGAGCATATTCCCACACGAACCGACTGAAAGCAAAAATCACCGGGAACAGCATGGAAAAATGCCGAAAACGTAAGAAAGCCACGTCAGATCACACACTATTCCCTCTTCCACACACCCTAAACCCCGGGGTGCTTTGCTGCGGCTTTGCTCTGTTCCTCCGGTGCGCAGCAGAGGAGAAAGGCAGGGGGCTCTGCTTCTATAAAAGGCAGGGCCACCCCCCTCGCTCCGATCCCCAGTTCCCACTTCCCACACTTGTCACCTTCCTCCCCTGCCACGGCCTGCGACGGATAAGAGAGAGAGAGAGCCCGTGAGCCAACAGCGCCAGCCGCCCATCGAGCGAGAGGAAGAAGAGGATGCACCGCGCGGCGAGGAGGCTGATGTGGGGGACGAGCGCGCCCGGGTCCGACGTCCCCAGCGACCACGACGTCGTCATCGTGCTCGCCTCGCTGCTCTGCGCGATGATCACCGTCCTCGGCATCGGCCTCGTGGCGCGGTGCGCGTGCGGGCGCGGGCCCAGGCACCCCGCCGCCGCAGCCGCAAACAGGGGCGTCAAGAAGTCGGTGCTCCGCAAGATCCCCACCGTGCCGTACGTCGCGCCTGCGCCCGCCGCCTCCTCCGCCTGCGGCGGCGACGAGGAGTCCGGGGAGGCCGCCGCGGCGGCGGAGGCGGAGGAGAAGGCGCCGGAGGAGTGCGCCATCTGCCTGGCGGAGTTCGAGGAGGGCGAGGCCGTGCGCGTGCTGCCCCCGTGCGGCCACGGCTTCCACGCCGCCTGCATCGACAAGTGGCTGCGCGGGCACTCCACCTGCCCCTCCTGCCGCCGCATCCTCTCCCTCCGGCTGCCGCCCGGCGAGCGGTGCCGCCGCTGCGGTGCGCGGCCCCACGCCGGGGACGCCGGCTGGAAGCCGACCTCCTACAACGGCGTGCCGCCGTTCCTGCCGTAGGCAGCTGCAGCCGTGCAGCACTGACCGGCAGCAGAGAGGCTACTAGAGCTAGAAGAAGACAAAGACCGGAGGAATCGACCAATCCAAAAGCAAACCGCTCGGAAATTTGGGTTGGCGCAAAGCTTTCTCTGATCTGGGTGGTCCTATTTCATAGGCGAATCCGGAGAAATGTAGTTTGCATGGCGTAACTGCTCGGAATTGCATGATGCTTATCTTCTCGGTGCTGGGAGCTGGTTCCTGAGTGAGGGAATATGTGTCACTGTCACCACCTAAAAAAAGTAAAAATCAATGAACAGGGAGATACTTCGTACAGCTATTTGCCCGTACAGCTCTGCCCCATCCGTTTCTCGCAGTCTCGGGTCACATGAGGTGTCGTTCGGGATGTATGCTACCAATCCTTTTGAGCTTCGGCTGCTGGTACCGATCTACTTTATAAACATCAAAATTGGATGGATGAAGTTGAAGTGTTATGGTTCTGCTCACTTTTTAAAAAAGAAAAAAAGATCAGAGTTGCGATGCCAAGAATGTGTCGATCTGAAATTCCCACACCATGCCCCTGCAAACTGCAGTGCAGGGCGGCTCTACAGTTTGCACTTGTCAGTTGTCGCAGGCGCTACAGACGAAACAAACCCATTACCCATCATCATTGGCGAAACCGCTCTGTTCCCCTAACCGCGGCGGCGACGCTAGTTTCGCTCGAGACCCAAAACCGGAGACGCGCCGCCGTCACGTTGATTCTCAATCACAAGAGATCATATCATCATCACGACATGACAAAACGCTCCCAGCAAACCCGATCGCGCGGCACACTACCCTGACCGGCACCGTGGCACGCTTTGTCTTCCTCCGCCTACGACGCGGAGCCACGAGCACTCCCTGTCCCTGGCTCTATTGCGCCTGGCCTGCATGATGGTCTCTGTCGCTCTCACCTCATCTTCCAATGGGGACGTCCGAAGACGAGTACCGGAGTCCAACGCGTGACGATTGCTTGGACGTCCTAACAAAAATCTCCTCTTAGGCGATTTTTCATTATTCAAGTTGGCCTTTTTTCATTAAGAAGAGTGCGCCACAAGAAGGTAGAGAAGATTTGAACCTGGGTGATTACACTAACCAATTGAGCTAGACTCACTTATTGATTGGATGTCCTATTGATCTAGGTAGCCAACAAGTCAAATTCCTTGCGATTGGTGGAAGGAGTTCAACACCTGCAATGCAAGCGCACCCTCCACCGTACCAGACCTAATAGCGCACATGCCGCTTTGTTTAAGCGCTGAAAGCGCAAAGCGTGGCGTGCCAAGTCGGCAGAAAAAGGGAGAAAAAAGAGACGCAAAAGAATTCTCTGCAGGAACGCTGAGGTCAACCTCATCCTCTCAACCCCAACCAAGCTGCGTGCAAAAGCTACAATGAACACGCTAGTTTAATCGCAGGCGATAAGATAAGGGTTGGTCTCCGAGTTTTTGTATGCAAAGAGTTGGGCTTTGCTGGTGTCGAATGGTACGAACTCGTAGAGGTCACACCACCACACCAGCTAACACACAGTCAAAGCCTTTCCCTTTTCTTTTTTTTTCTTGCAAAAAGTTTGAAGTTTTGGAGTCCTCTTGCTCACTTTAACCTCTCTGGTGGTGGATCCATTAGTAAGCTGGCGAGTCCTCTTGCTCACTTTAAGCTGTTCTACTGCATTACAAAAGTTTATCCATCTGGCACTTTCTGGTATCCAAGCCTCCAATATCATTGGACGGGTACGGATTAGTAAATAAGATAGAGGCAATTAGTCACGGAAATGGGTTCCACGCTGGCGACTCAGCTTCAGTAACGACTGCCCAGTAGTATTCCACTTGGAAACATGTACTACTCGGATTAGGAAATGCTCACATGCTGAGTTAAGTCGGCAGGTCAATGGAACGCGTTCGGACATGCTTAGATCAAATGGTCAATCATCAATGGAACGCCATGGCATGTTGACTCGGACATTGAGGGTAATAGGTAGGGCTGGCAGAAAAGCTCGAGGCTGGTGAGGTGACTCAGCTCGTTCACAGGGTTGGCTCGGCTCAGTTCGGCTCGACCTTTAAACAAACCGAGGCAAGCCTCAATTTCAGCTCGTTTTCTTAACGAGCCAGCTCATGAACTGCTCATGAGATGTTCGATTAGCTCATTAGGTTTGATAAAGATGAAAATACCAGAAATATTTTTCATCATATTTATATTACTATTATTTGGTTAAATAAACTTGTTGTTTAACTTGTAAGTCAATTCTAAGTACTAATTAAGTCTATTTCGAGTCTCCAAATATCTATATTATCCTGATTTATTGTTTTATCCTAATTTATTGATTTAAGTTATTTATTTTCATAAGATCATCATAAATTAAAATTTTAAATATTGTTAGTAAACTTAAATTATCATATATTGGTAAATGTAATCTTTGATCATAACATTAATGTTCAACATGCCAAGCTCGTGAGCCAAACAAGCTGGCTCGAACTTTCAAACGAACCAAGCCAAACTTGATTTATCAAACGAGCTAGCTCGTCAGCCACCCCTAGCAACAGGATACGTTTGACAATTTCGCTGTTGAGTGGTGCCCACAGCAGTTGGTGGGAACTCGAACGTGGCCTGGTGGCACCAAGTTCACGCACCTATTTATCTAGTTTCCCTGATGAACGGAAAGCTACAAGCTACAAACTTCTTCTGCACCCAACAAAGCCAATCGTACCATGATCTGAAAGGTCCCCTTGTCAAAAGGTTACCTGGCCGTTAAAACTGGAGTACAACTCAGTGGTCGACTGGCACCGCAAAAATGATCTAAGCAACCAAAGTTCCCACCGGTTCCGTTCCACAGTGGCCTCGCAAAGTCACAACCAAACTTCCGTCAACCAGGCTGGTCCGGCCGGCGGGGCAGCGGGTACCTCCGACCCGGCTGGCCGCGGTGGAAGCTGGAAACAGCGCCCGCGGCATATCGCTTCTCATCTTCCAGAGATAATGGAGCTGGAGGTCATGGTGCAGAAACTGGAGTGTGCCCCCGTGAAGAGCACCCCGACGCGCGCCATCTCCATCTCCTGCTGCCTGCCGCCGTCCGGCGGCCACACGAACGCGGGCTTCACGAGCGGGGGCTCCGGCGCCTCGACCCCGCCGGCCAGCACCTGCACCGCCGCCCGCATGGACGGCCTCTCCCTCGGGTCCGGGTGGCAGCACGCCAGGGCCAGCCTCACGGCGCGCTCCACCCCCTCCGGGTCGGACGCGCCGCCCAGCGCCGCGTCGGCGGTGCGCCACGCCCTTCCCTCGCCGTAGAGCCTCCACGCCCAGTCCACGATGTACGCGTCCTGCTGCCGCCCTCCCCTGGCGCCGCTCGGCACGGCGTCGTCAAGACCGCCGCCGCCGAGGTCGTCGTTGTCGTCGAGGTACGAGTGGTGCTGCGGTACGGGGCTGCTCGGCCGCCTCCCGCTGACCACCTCCAAGACGAAGACCCCGAACGCGTACGCGTCCGTGCCGAGGCCGGCGCGCCCCGTGAAGAAGCTCTCGGGCGCCATGTACCCGCGGGTACCCGCCACCGCCCGCGTCGAGTGGTGCGTTGCCCCTTCGCTCTGGACGACGCGGGCGAGGCCGAAGTCGCCCAGCCGCGCGCCGTACCCGCCGTCCAGCATCACATTGCTGGTCTTCACGTCCCGGTGCAGGATCCGCCTGCTGCTCCCGTGGTGCAGGTACTCCAGCGCCGCCGCCACGCCGCAGATGATCCCGTACCGCCGCTCCCACGTCAGCCCCGGCGCCGGCGAGCCACTTCCTCTCGCGTCGTCGGCGTACAGGAGCTTGTCCAGGCTGCCCATGGGGAAGTACTCGTAGACGAGCAGCAGCTCGCCCCGCTCGTGGCACCACCCGATGAGCCTCACGAGGTTGCGGTGCGAGAGCTTGCTGATCGAGTTCACCTCCGCCACGAACTCCTGCTCCCCTCTGCTGGAGCCGCCGCTCGCCATCACCCGCTTCACGGCCACCTCCATGCCCGTCCTCTCCAGGTAGCCGAGGTACACGGTTCCGAAGCCGCCTCTGCCGAGCTTGCGGTCGGAGCTGAAGTTGGCGGTCGCGTTCTTCAGCTCCCTGAACCCAAACCTGACCGGGCCGCGCGCGTCGATCATCTTCTCGAGGTTACGGTAGGCCAACCTTCCCGGCCGCGTCAGCCTTCTCCACACGCAGAACGCCAGGAAAGATCCGGCTATGGCGAGCGGGATCAGGTAGGCGAGAAGCAATATCAGCTTCTTCCTTGCCTCTCGTCGTCCACGCCGACCGCCGGCATCATCGCCTAGCGTGGTGAAATTCCACGACTTGATCTGATTCAGCTCGGTGAACTTGCCGGTGGACGCTGCGAAACCCACGGTGATGTCATCCGTCAGGTACCGCGACAGATCGCCGGCCCAAGAATACATGAAGGTGTACGCCTGCACGGCGACTATGCTCAGCACGGCGCCGTCGTACTCTATGCTGACCGACACGTCGGAACCGCTGGACAGCGCGATGGAGAGATTGGTGAGAGGGTACGTGCTGACGGATCTGACGCTGTTGACGTCGAGGCCGACGTGGTTGTGGTCGAGGTCGTCGCCGCCGCTCTTCCTCGTGTCGAACTCCACGGCGACGATCCGGTTCGCCGGCGAGCCGTCCGTCTGGCTGTTCACTATGCCGAGCCACCGCCCGCTGCTGTTGGTGGGCAACTCCGGGTTGTTCGTGAGGATGAAGGCCATACCTTCTCCGGTGCCGTTCCGGGGGAGGATGTTGAGCACGAACTCCGTCCTGAAGGACGTGAGCGCCGTACGCTCGCTGTTCCACAGCTTGAGGGTCTCCCTCGCGTAGCAGACTCTCCCCGACCGGTGGCTGATTTCTCCGGTGGTCGGCGTGATCTGCAGGGCTCCGTTCGCGATCCCTGAGCCGGGGCTGAAGCTGAAATCGGCCTCGTTGGCGGCGTCGAAGGTGGGGTAACTGAACTGCAAGCAGCTGCAGGTGCTGCATAGGATCAGGAAGGCAAGAGTTGTGGAAGCGAGGAGAGCGAAGCGCCGCCTGGTGCCGGTACGGGACGACAGGGATGCCATGGCTAATGTTTCCGGCGACATCTCTCCAATGCGGAAGTAGAAGAAGAGGTGGATTCGAGCACTGTTTTGGGTTATGCCTCGTGGAGTCAAGGTGACACAAAATTGCGGCAAACGCGTAGGAGAAGTCATACTTTCGCAGCCGATCATCAGGTAGCTGTGCGCATTGACAAATGTTGTACTTGTACCCCGTTGTGAACTGAATGAGCGCGGGTATATTGGGACGACTTCGGTGCATCAGAAACTTAACAGCAATGCGACCCAACGCGAAAGAGAGTTTGACTACGCAAAGTTCTTCTGAAATGTTTTTTTTAATGAATCAGGAGAGTTCTTCTGAAATGTTGGCGAGGTGGTACAGATAAATGGCTTAGAGAAACTCCAAAAGACCCCTCAAAACATCCCTGATTTTGGGAGAAAAAAACGAAAAATGCCGCTCCAACAGCTCCCGCTTCCTCGCTGGAAAAATACGGCGACCCGAATCCGTCGTCCTCTCCCCCCGAAGATTTGCGTGACCTCGCCCCTTCCCCAATCGCCCCCTCGGCCCACTCTTTTCCCGCGCGCTCCTTCGTTCCCGCGATTGATTTCGCCTGCGCGCGCCAATTTGTGGGAGGAGACAACCTGTGCGGCGGGTGCAGCGGCGACGACGCGAGGAGCCTTGCAATGCAGCGGGAGAGGCGAGTTGCGGCGGCAGGCGTCTCCTGCCGCGGCCACCGGTTTCCCAACGGCCCGCTGCGCTCGCCCTCGTCGCCGCCCGCGAACATGCCCTCGTGGTCGCAAAGATTCCTCCTCCTGCGGAAGCCGGGCCGCCGAGCTCGTCGACTTGCTGTAGCTGCTGCTATCCCTCCGGCGGCCGGCTGCTGATGGGCGACGGAGCCTGGAGCCGCCGCAGCCACCCCCACCGGCGTCCCGCGCGGCAGGGGAGAATGGCGGCATGCATGCCCGACTTCTGCATATCGGGCTGGTGCGTGGAGCAGAAGTAATCCTACGCCTTCCCGGCGCCTCCGGGCTTTAGAATGAGATGTAAGTGCTGTTGAAACCATGTTTATGGTTGTCTTTAGAATGAGATGTGTAATCTGTTTTCTCCAACAGGCTTGCAACAAAAATTGACGTTTTCCCTACTTGTCTATGCCTGTAGAATTTTGCATAAGTTATTCTGGTTGATTGCTACACTGCCTTTTGGTGCTAAAACCAATTTCTACCTTATTGTTAACAGGACTCAGTAGCTGGAGATACTGATCAACAAATTCTTGTAGTTCCTGCAAGGTATCCTTTGGAATTCAGTAAGATATGTTTGCTATTTTCTTTGTCAAAGATCAGTGATCTGCAAGGCATTCTGGCCGCTTGGAAGCAACTTCTATCGAACCACCTGCTTGTAAGTACCAAAAGAACAAATTCACTCACTGCTTTTCTCTTTTGCTTTACCTTTGATCCAGCATCTTTGATGCCTTTATCTGCATAATATCAAGCCTACAAATTCAAATGTTCTCTTCATTCTATTTCTGACAGTCATTGTTACATCCTCAAATTCGACGGATGAAACTATCGTGGAGGATTCTGATGTTGAAATGGAGATGACAACCTCTAATCCTACTGGTGCCATGAACAAGTATCAAAACCTCTAATCCGACCTTTTACTTCAGAGGGAAATAGTGTCCGGAAAAAGCTTCAAGGACCTTGTTCCATTTGCGCGAGAACCATACAAGCAACACCTAGAAAGACGCTGGAGCGCTAGGTGAAGCTGCCATGAGCGCGCATGAAGCACAGGCGAGTGGTGGAGGTGCGAGAGCGAAATTAAAGATGGAGCACAGCAGACAGCACAAAACTGGAAAGCTGGGAGAGAGAGTTGTGGCGGCGGGCGGCGGCGCTACGCAAGCGACGCAGAACAGATTGCGAGGGAGGGGTTTCCGGGAGGAGATGGCGCCCGGCGCACAGGTGGGTGACGTGGACAGTTTTGAAGTATTGGAGAGTTTATTATTGTGGATCTACTGTGGTATGATATGATTTTGGGGAGAAAAATTTTTTAGTAGAACTCTACTGCATAGGGGGTGTTTACTTCCACTTGCTAAACTTTAGTTGCTAAACTTTAGCAAAAGCTGTTTGGATACTCTTGCTAAAAGGCATTTAATGAGCGGTAAAAGGATCTATCTACCCTTATTAAAGGTGCGCAGGAGGGGGGAGACAAGCAATAAATGAGTGGTATATGTTGTTCAGCCCACCTTTTAGCAAGTTTTAGCACCTTTTAGCACTTTAGCAAGTTTTAGCAAGGATGTTTGGCAGTTTAGCAGCTAAAAGTTGGGAAGAATTTTGTAAAGATTCTTGGAGTTGCTCTTATCTATGAACAGCCAACAGGGGAGGTTGTTTATCGAGTACCGTCAGGGCACATACTGATAGATACATGAAGTTTTTTTAAAGAAAAAAACTGTAGACGTATAAAGTTCGATAATGGTAGATTGACTTCCTTTCTTAAACCTGAAGCACTACGACAGAGAAATGTACGCATCCTTTTTGTTTGTACAAATCTTTATCAACTTAGGTGCCCTGAAATATTCTCATCAGTGGATAGCCAAGTCAAATATTGTATTTCGCTATACCATCATTCCAATTGTTTGCTGTTTTGTTTCTTTTGTGTGCCAACAAAGGACTTCACGGTGCGAACACGTTTGGAGGCTAAAATTGATGGATCATCCGCAGCCCGTCAAGTAAAACGGCGGCTAAGGCTGGCCACAATGTGCTTTTTTGATTGGAACTTATGGCTGCAGAATTCAATATTTTCCATCAAGGGTCTCGCCCGAATTCAACGGGTTTGTGAAAGACGAAGAGGTGTTGTCCATGTCTACAAAGGGAGAAGAAATTTTTGAACGATGGAGAAGTAAAAAATTTGTTTGAATTCTTGTGTGCACCAAACGACACTTGTGTGTATAGCCTTTTCGTCTGGGTGAAGCAACGGTAAAATTAACGTTGCGTGAATGTATAGGGTGAAGTAGTAATAGTTGAGGTTCTACTTGTATTGTAGAACAATATTTGTTTAATGAATTGGCACCAGCGCACGTACGTGCCTTGCTCTTCCTTTTCTCAACATCACTAAAAGTTAGCATCACCTGATGTAGTGGTAGGGTAGTAGAAGTGATGGTCAAATTTTCTCTCTCCTCTTTGAGCATCACTCTGTCAACATACTGTGGAGAGCCTAAAATTGATTGAGGGCTGCATGCTTCCTCGAGCCCATAGGAACGGCGTAGAGGCCCATGTGCTTTCTCGACGATCCATCGACGAGCAACCAGAGACGTCGATTTCACTCTGCAAGTCTGCAGCACTCAAACGTGTTCTTCTGCTCAGGTGTCGTTGAATTTTGATCTATGACAGCTCATAAAAACAGACAAATTTGATCCACAACGCAAACTTGTTCGTACACAAACCACGGTTTCCATGGAGCCAAGGTAAGTGCCGGATTGGAGTTCGAGGCACATCAATTCCTACTGAAGTGCTGGCTGACCCTGAGCGAGCGTCCTGCACTCGGGGACTAGCACAAGGGGAACCCGCCGCGGCGTCGTCAGCCCCGGCTCCTCGACCATATCCAGGTCCGCCGGGCTCATGCCGGCGGGGAGCTCCCAGTCGAAGTGGCGCAGGAGGCCGGCGAGCGCGATCTCCAAGATGGGCAGCGCGAAGTTGATGCCCGGGCAGATCCTCCGGCCGGCGCCGAACGGGATGAGCTGGTAGTCTGTCCCTCTGAAGTCCACCGGGGGGCCGCCGCCGCTGCCACCCACGAACCGCTCCGGTCGGAACTGCGCGTCCCACGCCGCGGGGTCCCGCCCGATGGCCCACACGTTGACGAAGAGCGAGGTCTTGGCTGGGATCTCGTAGCCCTGCACGACGGCTGGGATCGTTGATTCGTGCGGGACGAGCAGCGGCGCCGGCGCGTGGAGCCGGAGCACCTCCTTGAACACCGCCTTCAGGTACTCCATCTTGTTCAGAACCGCCTCCGCGATGGTCGGCTGATCGGCAGTGGCGACTACTCGCGCGATCTCGTCTTGGAGCTTGGTCATCACCCGCGGGTTGGCGACGACCTCTGCCATGGCCCATTCCAGCGTCTGTGATGATGTTTCAGTTGCGCCCACTATCATGTCCTGCACGCTCAAGAATCGATCACGGATCAAGAGAACAAGATTTGTAGACATCTCTTGAGTAATTTAAGATGCATTTCTGCGAAGATGACCTTGACGGTGGCTTTGATGCGATCGTCTGTTAGCTCGAGCCCGTCGGCGCCTTCTCTCCTCAGCCGAAGCAAGACGTCCAAGAAGTCCTCCTCGTCCTCGTCCCCTACACCGTTGGCCCGCTTCTCCTCGTGCGAGGCCACTATCTTGGATAAGAACTTGTCCCACGCCTCGGCTATGTCGTCGAGCTTCTTATCGAGGCCCGTCGCCCACCTCACAATCCTCGCCGGCACGTCGGGCAGCAGGTCCTCCGGTTGGAAGCCCGCATCAGCTCCTCGGAGTACCCCAGCAGCTGCTTCAACCTCTCGGCCGTCGCCCCGGCAGCGCCGGTCGCCGCGCGGGTGACCACCGCATTGGTGTAGCCGTACAGGAGCCTCCTCAGCTCCACGGCCTCCCCAGCCTCCGCGCCGCGGCGGGTCCGCGCGACGAGCGCGCCACCTCGGCGGCCCGCACGGGCGCGAACGACTCCACGCGGCGCGGGGAGAGCAGGTGCACGACGGCAACCTTCTTGCCCCGGCGCCAGCTCTCGCCGTACGGCGCGAACGACACGTTCCTGCAGCCTTACATCAGCTTCTCCGCGCTCATGCTGCGCGGGCGGGAGGCGAAGGCGAGGTCGTGGTTCCTGAACTGGTCGGTGGCCGCCGCGGCCGTGGACACGACCAGCGTCCGCCTGCGCCCGAGCTGCAGGTAGAGGATGCCACCGCCGCCGTAGCGGAGTTGCAGCTCGTGCAAGGAGCGGTGCGCGAGGCGGCCGATGAGATGTAAGTGGCCCAGCAACGGCAGCGACGGGGCGACGGCGGCAACATGCCGCGCCGACGGTTCTTGACGACATAGAGGAAGACGATAAGCACGCCAGTGGCAGCGGCAAGCTCGTAAGGAAACATCTTCTCCTGTGATTCTGTGAAGTAAACGATAGGCAAGCAGGCTGGCTATCTACAGGTGAAGTAAAGATAGGATATTGCAATGCTAAAGAATCTTTCTGCGAAGCATATTCAACCATGTGTTCGTCGTGTCAAATCAAACTAAATCTTCAGTACTTAGGAGTACATTAGTTCCAGTTTCACATTTCGGAGACTGCCCACCATCAGTTGCAGGCAGGAAGGCACGTCCGATATAGCGTGCCAAGATGCCCTTACCGATAGGATTGCTCGATGGCGAAAACAAAATTAAGACGTTGGAGTTTCAATTCTTGCGCGGTGGTGTCAGCATAATTTGATGGCTAAAATTGACGGATCATTCACAACTAGGGATGAAAGCGGACGGACAAAATCACATTTCCGTCCGCCGGCTTTTCTATATTTATTCCGTATTTTGAGTTATATGATAACGGGACGGTAAGATCCGCTAACGGGACAGAAAATGGGTGGGAGTATCTTAGGGAGTATCCCACCATCTTTTTTGTTTTTTAGCCCTTTTTTGAAAGATTCTCACAAATACGTCCCTGATGGAACCATTTCAAAATCTGGACCCTTAGCTTGGCGCTATCCACGCTGACGCCAAGCTTACACGTCTCGACGTCAGCCATCCTGGCGCCAAGGTCCATGTCCAGCTGCTGACGCGGATGCCGATATGGCGGTGGCTTGGCGCCATCCATCATGACGCCAAGCTTGAACTCAGGTCTTTGGGATAGGAAACTCACGACCTCAGTTGAACCGCAGTGTAGTTTGTTGCACACTCCTCAAAATAATTATAATTGTTTCGTTCGAAATATAAAGAGGTATGGGGTAAATTGTTCGGTGCCAAGACCTATGGCGCCAAGCTTGGCGCCAAGATCCACGTGGCGCCAAGCTCCCGCCACGTCAGCATCCGCATCAGTAGCTGGGCATGGACCTTGGCGCCAGGATGGCTGGCGCCGAGACGTGTAAGCTTGGTGCCAGCGTGGATGGCGCCAAGCTAAGGGTCCAGATTTTGAAATGGTTCCACCAGGGGTGTATTTGTGAGAATCTTTCAAAAAAGGACTAAAAAATAAAAAAGACGGGTGTATCCCACCCGTATTTGCGGGATCCCGTTTCCAACCAAGATGATCCCGTATTCAACCCATTTTTACCTTATACGGGATAGGCCAATAAATTAAGTCTCCGACCCCTCCTCAACCTCTCAATCGCTAGTCCATGAGCCCAACAGGCCAAGCTGGTGCATCTGTCAAAGGCAGCAGCAGTACATCTATTTCAGGTACACAAGTTATGGTTCTGCTACTAGCACTTGTAGCTAGCTACTTAGCTGTTATTTATGGTTCGAATAGCATTAGCATTAGTAATTAGCAAATAGCGAACCAATTTTGAAGTAGCGGTAGCACAGTAGCACTTGAAGACCATGCAAAATTGCTAACCAGTTTGGAACGTGTCGTCCCGGTGTATGATCCCGGTTCCCGCCAGTTTCCATTATATTTTCGTTCACATTTATTCGTTTTCGTATATCCGTTTATCCCGCTTTCCGTCCCGCTCCCGCTCCTATTCCCGATGCAAAAATATGGACTGAGATATAAGTAAGGGATTTTTCCGCCCGTTCCGTCCGTTTTCATCGCTATAAATCACAGCTACGAGCAGTAGTCTGCAATTGTTGTCGAGCAGGAGTAACCTGCAGATTGCAGGAGTCACCTGCAGATTGCAGAAGCCAGAAGCTAAAGCAGGGGGAAAAAAAGCAAAAGAAACCGAGAGTATGGAGGCCCATGGGCCTTCTTCGAGCCAGCTCGCCATAGCGGCCCGACGTGTGTGACGGGTGAAATCCTCCTCCGCGAGCGGCGAGCCATGGCCACCGTTTCTCAGCTGCGAACCCTCCTGTGAGTCCTGACCTTGGTTAGCCTCTCCATCCATGCGAGGGCGACAATGGCGCCCGCCTCCATAGCCATCTCCCTCCCTTTCCGCCTCCTCCTCCCGCCCCGGCCGTTCCGCGGGAGGGCGACGTGGCCCCGAGCGATTAGGGCTACGGCTTCGGGCGACACGAGCGGCGTTGCGGGCGGGGAGCGGAAGGTGGCTCTGGAGAGGAGGGTGGGAGATCTGAAGGCGCTCGTCGCCTCCGTGCCTCCTGCTGTTGCTTCGGTAAACGCCGCCCCTTTCCTTTTCTTATCTGTGGGTATTTATGTACATTTTTGCGGAATTGGTTAATGTCAGTGCGAACTGGTAATTTTTTTGATGTGGAGATGTTAGCCTAGTAGATGAACCGCGACAAGCGCAAAACATAGTTGTCTTTCCCATGGTATGGACAGCCGGGCGGCAAATTGATGCTAGCTTAAATGGATGATCTGTTGAATTTTATCACTACACATTGCTTTGCTGCAACTGCGATGATAGGGAACTGATGGCACGCTGCATAGAAAGACCTAAAATACAAAACATGAAATGCAATCATCATTCACCTGTGGTTCGACATCCCCAGTTTCTCTGTTCTTGATCCTCCTCCAGCAAACTGTAACTACCCTTGGCCACAGACCTTAAGCACATCAATGAATCGATTGAACTGTGTAGCCCTTGTTTTTTTTTTGTAACCACCTGCATGCCACATTCCACCGTTTTAAACAATCGGGGCAACTTATTAGTCCTTCACTGTTGGCCTTCTTTTTTTAAAGAGTAAGACTAATTGTATTGTCTGCTTTACCATGCTCATACTTGAGTTGTACCACAGCCATGTTTGTGCAGTTCGTTCACATACTCTCTTTTCATGCAGATCCAGAGAAACATTGGTCCGAATTTTGTTGCTGGTTTCTGTCTTGGCATTGCAGTTTTGGCTGCTGTTGCAAGACAAGTCATCATAAGAAGTCGAGAGCGTGACAATAGAGGTTCTGTTGCTGATCTAGTAAGGCGTGGACAGTTAAAATCGGGCCAACGAGGGACGTATGTTGCTGATTCCTTGAAATTGTTCTATGCATTCTCTTCGTCTTTAATACACCAAAACTGGGCAAGTACTGAATTATCGTGGCTGCTACAGAAAAGTAAATAGTCAGTGATCTACGATTGATATGTTGCCGGTTTTATGGATGCTTGATGATCCTAATCCTCAAACCCCACTGTTTTTTATTAATATTAAGATAGTATTTTAAATTTGTCCATGTGACTAAGTTGGTCACGTGTCTCATCATATACTAATATAATTTTCTGTTAAAATAGTCTCATTATGTTGCCTATGCTTGTGAGAAGTTGCTTTGGCCTTTCGTGTCCCTAGTAACTTGTTCCATGTCATGGCTTGCAAAAACCTCACCATACTCTTTACCTGTTCTCTGTTTACTGGCATGGATATGGGAATCCATTTTCAGAAAATAACTACAGGGTTCAATTACAATATAAACAATAAAAGAAAAGCTTTGGTATGCTTACTCTTTAACCTTCTGTGCAGTTGTCTAAGAACTTCTTTTGAATCGTGCAATAATCCTGACTGAAGTAACTCCTTTCCTGCAGTGCAAAGCTCCGAACATACGATGATCCTTTCAATAATCCATTAGTCAAGATTGATGAGGATGCTTCTACTGCACAAATGTTTGGCAAGGAGTACCGGTTGGCTCCTGTTAGGCTTACGAAAGAACAGCAAGAATTGCATCAGAAAAGGAGATCACGTGCATATCAGTGGAAAAGGCCAACTGTGTTTCTTAGGGAAGGTGATTCCCTGCCACCACATGTTGACCCGGATACAGTTAGATGGATTCCTGCAAACCACCCTTTCGCTGCTGCTTCAAGTGAAGTAGATGAGGAGACAGCCAAACAGAATGTTTATCAAAAAGATGGCGTCCCATCCCGTGTTAAGGCTGAGCATGAAGCTTTGCAGGCAAGGCTAGAGGCTTCAAATGATGTGAGTGCTTTGGTCACAAACAATAACAGTGTACCCATGGTTTGCTTTAAAATGATGAAATATTTATAGTATCTATTGTATTAGTAAATCTCAAAGCCTAGTCTTATAATTGAACCAATCACATCTACTTTTGTTTATTACCAGCCTTCCAGTTCCAGAATAATGATTTTGAATCTCGGCATCGTTTTGCAGGTTACCAAACTCCCTTCAAATTCGAGTATGCAGCATAATGAGAGACCACTGAGGTTATCTGGCAAACCATTTGGGAATCTTCAGAGCTCAGAGTTTGGCTCAGAGCTAGAGAACCAAGATATCGAGCCTGGTAAACATAGCTGTGATGAAAGTTTACAGTCAAACAGGCTGGAAGGGCAATAAAATCTGTGTACTCCAGCTCTTTGGCTTTGTTGGATAGTGTTTTCAGCTTTTAGCTTTTAGCTGTAGATATAGATGTTTTGGAGCAGTGGGCTCACCGGCTTACATAGTAAGCAGTTAACATGGAAAGCCACTTGATGTCTTGTAAATTGAGATTTTTTTTTTTGGCGGAAGAATTTGAGATGTAAGCTATGCAACCTGTTTGTCATCCTCACAAGCTTAGAAATGTAGAGTTGGAAGGTTCTCTCTTTTTCTATTTGCGATTCTAAAATATCACCACATTGATTTTTCCTCAATTTCACCATAACATAGTCATGAAGTTACCCCCGTGGACTCGAGGGAATATAGTTTATAATAATACATCTTGCCCACAGGCACAATTTTTTCCCCTAAACAAAGACATTATCATGAGAAGTGCCCTATGTGGCCAGAGGCTCATCGGCCTGTACAAAAACATTTTTTCCATCATTTGCAACCTGTCTGGTAATACGCAATAAGGTGGAATTGCATGAGTTGCCTTACAAATCCTCAAATGCCTCTTCATCATCATCACCAAACATGGCTGCCATTTTCATGGCTAGCTTTGCAGCCATCTCTCTCCTCTGGAAGTCAGGCATGAGCCTTAGGTTGGATCTCATGTTGCCAATCTCCGACATTAACTTCTCCAGGTCATCTAGACCATAATGCTCATCATCAAACAGGTTGTTAGCCTCTGGGGCATCACCTTGATGGTCGTCGGCACTATCTGCTGTGGTCCTATCCACATGATCACTATCGCCAGCTTTGTTGCTCTGAGTTACAGTATTTTCTTCAGCAGTTTCTGTGGGTGCGTGACTCGGTAGAGCGTTGGGTTTTGAAGAATCAGCGCTGGCATTCACAACTTGATGTGTGTGTTCCTGTGTACCATTAGCCTCATTTGATCTCTCAAAGCTTCTGGATGTACTTGTCTCACCGACGAATTCCCACTGGTCATCAGATCCATGGGACAGGACCTCGTACTCAAAATCATAGTTGGATTCATCATCCGAAGATTCTGTCAGAATGAAAATAAATAATCAGGGACATATAATACATCATTCTAAAATGAAAAGTCTAAAGTAGCATATCTGTGCAATGATTGCACATCTTTTCTGTAAAAGAGGGTCAGCATATTCTAACAGCTGAAATTACTTCATAGAGGAACCTGCTTAGCATGTCATGTCATCCTATAGTTTTTAAATAGTGCAGAGAAAGCTAGGCTCACATCAACAATCATCACTTATGGTATTTAACCTACCTTCTTTTTCAACCAAGGACGGAGCAGTTATTCTGTTTCCAGATTTCAGAATCATCCCAGGCCACATATGTGCAGAAAGAGCTCCAAAGAGTCGCTCTAAGCCTTGGCTATCACCATCCACTGATAGACCTGTTAGATTTAATAAATGTCAATTGATAATTGATATACAAACAGTCAAACACCCATGACTCTTATAGGATATAGGCCATAAAAATATAAGTATTCATTGACAATATAAATATTTGATGCTAGCTTATGGTAATAGATTGATCACTAAAACAATAATAACTTGATGGTAAAGAAGATGTAGAAACTTGAGATAAAAACTTGATAGTTACAGGTTTATGCAGCCCAGGAGACAACTTACATTTATCAAAGTCAGTATTGGAAGCACAGGCCTCGATATACTCTATGTTCTGATCAATACACCACTGTGAAGTAGAGTTTCTGATCTCGATGCATGGTTCTTCCACTGATAACAAGCCGCAACCCTCACTTTCATTTATCCCAAAGTCCAAATATTCAGGGTGTGGATCAGAACTTGACTCCCCAAGCCTTTGCATACGCCTCCTATATTCTACATGTGCACCATGATCAGGTACAAGATCTGCTTTATTTCCAATGCACAACAAGACCTCAAACCTCTGCATATCAACATTGGCAGCCCAACTTTGCAAAGTAAGCAAGGATGATTCCTGCACAATTATTCAAGACAGTTATCCTACCTCAGCACTGAGCATAAAAAAATGGTCACTGAAAATTATAAGGTTCAAAATATATAAACAAACTATAAATGGATAATGCAATAAAGTTTGCATGAGAACATAGGTTCAGTTCGTACATCACTCATATCGAAGACCATAACAAGAGCTGCCAACTGATCTAGATGAGGAAGGGAACCAAGAGAAAATTCTTCACCAAGATTTGCTGTCCAGATGGAAAGATCAGCTGAGTAATACTTTGTGTCAATTGTCCACCTGCATGCCAATCAGTAGCAAAATAAACCATGTAAAGAATCATAAGGCTAACCAGAAAGCATCCTTTCTACTTCTGTCATTGAGCACACAAAAACATAGTTTTTCATGATGCCATCCCATACCCCTGACACAGCACACCAGATGATAAGTCATGCGAGTCAGGTATTTCAGCTGCCAGCAGCCCTGTAGTTCATGGTGAAATGAAAATGGTCAGGAAATAAGAAGCACAACAACCAATAAAAAAGTAGAATTTGCTCTACTGGAAAAGATCGTATTCTAAATCCAGAGCCCGAGGAACCATCAATTATCAAAGTAGTGGATGAAACTAGAAGCTCTAATTTACCAGCTAGAACATTACTCCAAATCACTAGAGGACCAGAGAATCTACTCCCAATCACTCCAAATCATTTGGAGTACAATTTGAAACGGACGGAGTGCAAGCATGCGTATTCTAATCTCTAGGTAATTTACTCCATATCAATTTCCGTTTTACTTTGTCCATTCAAAATTCAAATCACTAGAGGGCCAGAGGATCTCCTTCTTCTCCTCCCTAACGACGCGAGCACATCTGATTCGGATCCTAAACATTTCGGCTAATCGAGAGACTCCGGCCGATGTTTCGCATTCAAATCGAGAGATGGAAATATACAGAAAGGAGGACGGCGAGATCTCACGGGAGAGGATGGTTCGCTTGCCGACGCCGGGGGCGCCGACGAGGAGGACGCCGGGCCGCGCCTCCAGGGATCCCTCCATGGCCTCGCACCAAAGCCCTGTACCCTAGCACTGGATCAAAAGGTCTCCGGCTTTGGTTTCGTCGCTGCCGAGTGGGAAGTTCGGAGACGGAGACGGAGACGGCGACGGCGACGCGCGAGTAACAGAGAGGAAGAAGACAGACTAGAAGGCGCTAGCACAAACTGTACGCTTCCAGACTGGGATGGCGTATTTCCTCCTGCGCCGGTGCCCGCAAGCCGCGAGTCCGCGACCATCCGATGGGCCGAATTGGACCAGGCGGCTTCTCTCTCTCTGCTGCTGTCTGCGGCCTGCAGGGACGAAGCCGAAGCGAAGCGTTTGAATGGTGGCGACCCCATGGCCGCCACCGCCGCCGCCTCCTCCGGCGGCTGCCTCCCACATGGCGATCACGCAGGCGTTTGCCGACGCGCTGCGCTCGTGCGGTGCGCGCGGCGCGCTGTCCGGCGCCCGCGCGCTGCACGGCCGCCTCGTCGCGGTGGGCCTCGCGTCCGCCGTCTTCCTCCAGAACACGCTCCTCCACTCCTACCTCTCCTGCGGAGCCCTTACTGACGCCCGCCGCCTGCTGCAGGCGGACATCGCCCACCCCAACGTCATCACCCACAACGTCATGCTGAATGGGTACGCCAAGCTCGGCCGTCTGAGCGATGCCGTGGAGCTGTTCGATCGAATGCCCGCCAGAGATGTGGCCTCGTGGAACACGCTCATGTACGGATACTTTCAGAGCCGACAGCACCTGGCTGCTCTGGAAACCTTTGTGTCCATGCACCAAAGTGGGGGTACGTCGCCAAATGCGTTCACATTCAGTTGTGCCATGAAGTCTTGTGGTGCCCTTGGATGGCACGGTTTGGCGCTGCAGCTTCTTGGGATGGTTCAGAAGTTCGATTCCCAGGATGACACTGAGGTAGCAGCTTCTCTTGTCGACATGTTTGTGAGATGCGGAGATGTGGATATAGCTTCAAGGTTGTTTGTTCGCGTAGAAAACCCCACTATTTTCTGTCGGAACAGCATGCTGGTGGGGTATGCCAAGACATATGGTGTTGACTGTGCTCTTGAGCTTTTTGATAGCATGCCTGAACGAGATGTTGTTTCATGGAACATGATGGTGTCAGCATTGTCTCAGAGTGGCCGAGTCAGAGAAGCCCTTGATATGGTTGTAGAGATGTACAGCAAAGGTGTACGTCTTGATTCAACAACATACACTAGTTCTCTTACTGCATGCGCCAGATTGTCTTCTTTGGGATGGGGTAAACAACTCCATGCTCAGGTGATTCGGAACCTACCCCGCATTGATCCATATGTTGCTAGTGCTCTTGTTGAGCTATATGCAAAAAGTGGCTGTTTCAAGGAAGCTAAGGGGGTGTTCAACTCTTTACGTGACCGTAACAACGTGGCATGGACAGTTCTGATTTCTGGATTCTTGCAGTATGGGTGTTTTACTGAATCTGTTGAGTTGTTCAACCAGATGAGAGCTGAGTTGATGACACTTGATCAATTTGCACTGGCAACTCTTATAAGTGGCTGCTGCAGCAGGATGGATTTGTGCCTTGGGAGGCAACTGCATTCACTTTGTCTGAGAAGTGGGCAGATCCAAGCTGTCGTGGTCTCCAATTCTCTCATCTCTATGTATGCAAAGTGTGGCAATCTCCAAAGTGCTGAATGTATATTCAGATTTATGAACGAAAGGGACATTGTATCATGGACAAGCATGATTACTGCCTATGCTCAAGTAGGGAACATCACGAAAGCTCGTGAGTTCTTTGATGGCATGTCCACAAAAAATGTCATTACATGGAATGCTATGTTGGGTGCATATATACAACATGGAGCTGAGGAAGATGGCCTCAAGATGTATAGTGCTATGCTATGTGAGAAGGATGTCAGACCTGACTGGGTTACCTATGTCACATTGTTCAAAGGCTGTGCAGATTTAGGTGCAAACAAACTTGGAGATCAGATAATTGGTGGCACTGTAAAGGTTGGTCTCATCTTAGACACATCTGTTGCGAATGCGGTTATTACAATGTATTCCAAGTGCGGAAGGATATTGGAAGCTCGAAAAGTATTTGACTTCCTGAATGTTAAGGATATTGTATCTTGGAATGCCATGGTCACTGGTTATTCACAGCACGGCATGGGAAAGCAAGCCATAGAGATCTTTGATGACTTGCTGAAAAGTGGTGCAAAGCCAGACTACATAAGCTATGTTGCAGTTCTGTCAGGCTGTAGCCACTCCGGACTCGTGCAGGAGGGTAAATCTTATTTTGATATGATGAAGAGGGTCCACAACATATCACCAGGGCTGGAGCATTTCTCATGCATGGTAGATCTACTTGGCCGTGCAGGGCACCTGACAGAAGCCAAGGATCTCATTGATAAGATGCCCATGAAACCAACCGCTGAGGTTTGGGGAGCTCTTCTTAGCGCCTGCAAGATACACGGGAACAACGAGCTCGCTGAACTTGCTGCAAAACACTTGTTTGAGCTGGACTCACCCGATTCTGGGAGCTACATGCTTATGGCCAAGATCTATGCTGATGCCGGGAAATCAGATGATTCTGCGCAAGTGAGGAAGCTGATGAGGGACAAGGGGATCAAGAAAAACCCGGGCTACAGCTGGATGGAGGTTGGCAACAAGGTTCACACTTTTAAAGCAGATGATGTGAGCCATCCACAGGTGATTGCGATCAGGAACAAGCTGGATGAGCTCATGGGGAAGATTGCATCCCTCGGGTACGTGAGGACTGAGTCTCCGCGCTCCGAGATTCACCACAGCGAGAAGTTATGTGTGGCATTCGGGCTCATGACCTTGCCTGACTGGATGCCGATCCACATTATGAAGAACCTGCGGATTTGCAGCGACTGCCACACGGTGATCAAATTGATATCATCAGTGACTGACCGGGAATTTGTGATTCGCGATGCCGTGCGATTCCACCACTTCAAAGGTGGTTCCTGCTCTTGCGGGGACTACTGGTGAGACTGTTACCGGTGACCACTGATTCGTGTGTAGTTCTTTTCTGGCCCAGCATATTGGTTGAGGAGAACAATAGTATATCTAGACATTTCATTATCATTTCTATTCTACAAAAGATTCATCCAGCCTAAACAGTACAGGTTCGTCCAGTTTAAACAGTAGATTAGATAAAGGCGGACCCCATGAAAATAATACATGTTCCTCCAAGTGGAACAACAAATGATATTGAGATATGGGCATATGACACACACGGTGGATCCAAGCATTGATGTTATGGTAGTGATTGGTAGGTTGCACTAGTTTCTATCCAGGTTAACTGTAACCTAAGTCGATTCTGAACAGGCTAAACCAATGTAAATTGCTCGTGTTTAGTTGGGTGGCTAAAGATAGCCTGATTTGCTGTGCTCGTATTTGGTTGGGTGCATAGTGTGATATGCAAATCTTGTATTGGTTGAAGGTGAACTTATCATCCCATTTCTTTCCTTCTCCATCTTTACTATCAGCTGTTACTTTCCTCCTCTCATCATTCTCACCATCGGCTGCAATTTCTTTTTCACTTTAATTTGATTCATAAAGAAGTTCAAAGAAACATTCCTCTCGTCAGGTCAACAACGAAGGAAAAAACAAACAACATCAGTCCATCGTCATGGTTTAAATCAGTCACTATTGAGGCAGCAACTTGGATCTAACAAATCATAGTACCCAACTTTCGTTACCCCCCACAATTGGAAAAATAATGAGCGTGGCATCAAATACTCTCTGTTACTAATATGTAATGAGCAAGAAAGTGGTGAAAGGAAGAACGAAGCTTCATCAACGAGAATCGACCCCCGATTCGACTTGAATCGACCGCGCGACGCACCTGCTTCATCCTCATCTTCGCCTCGCCCGAGTCTCTCCACCCCTGTCCTCCATGTCTGACGCGTACAAGAAAGAAAGTAAGGTCGCCCGTCTCATCTTCAAGGGCGGTAAGGCCGCCTCCCTCCAGAAGCCGAAGAAGCATAGGAAGAAGCCAACCTCCGATGCTGCTGCCGATGGTGCGATGTCAAGGCCGCGGCCACAGAGGGCGCCGGTGAGGACCCACTTTCGATGCGACGCAGGCGTAGGCCCCGCAAACGACACCATTGGTGAGGGGAGGTGGCAGCTCGGGAGGACGACGGACGCGAGGAAGAAGGGAGGGGCAACAGATTGATTTTGGAAGGTGAGCGGATGCGCAATCGGAGCAGGACGAAGCCTGGCTTCACGGATGCGACCTGCCCTGTCATTTCCAGCTAGCAAGTCGTTTCCAGCTAGCCATGCTAAGAGGGGGGCGCGATGCATAAGTTGGGCCTGGCTAGTGGGCTTATGCAGCCTACCAGGTGTAAACTGCATAAGAGGAGCCTGATTAGGACTTATGCACCCAACCAATCACTGCCTATCAATCAAGGGAGTCATGCATGGTAGTTCAATGAACATTAACGTTTTGCAAAGTCAAGGGGCAGTACCATAAGAGTTGGCATGGACATCTTGTTATGCATTTCATGGAATCAATCACAAGAGTTGAATCAGAATCCCCAGTAAAACACATCCACACAGACACTTAACATTTTGAAAAATTGCAGAAGGCTTCATAGGGCAGCAAGACACAGGAAGAAGCTAAGCCACAAACTGTACATCATGTCAAGTCTCTAGAATGCACCAGGTGCGTCCCTCATGCTGATATTCAGGCTGTTTCGCATTGTTCTTCGACCGACTCCCATATTGCCCTTGGTCATCATGGCAACAAACTCTCCATAGTCAATGCGGCCGTCCTGGCAAAACAGAACAAGGTTAGACTAAACATCAATGCCATTAACTTTGTATTATTACTAACAGAACCATAAGCATTGATTAATGAAGCATCAAATCAACTACATTGGTCGGCAATAGTGTAAAACATGTCTATCCGTATTGGTGAGTTCAGTTCCAGTTCCATTACAAGTTTCCATTGATACTACTTGCATTGGTTGTATCCTATAGGTTTAATTAATGAAGGTAAGTGAGTAAGAAATAAATAAGGTACGCCATGCTATAATATTTATGTACTCATGCAGTTTGGAGGTTACTCATGTAGCCTAATTAACATAAGACTCACATTGTCCTGATCTGCTTCATTAATGACATCATCAAGAAAAGCATCTGGCATGTTATGCTCTTTGCAAGCTTGCTGCAGTTCATCCACTGTGATGTAGCCACTACCATCTTTGTCAAAGTATGAAAAGGCTGCCACGAGATGTTCCTCACGCTCCAGCTTATTGAGATGCAATGTTGCAGCTATGAATTCTATATAGTCAATTGTCCCGCTGTTGTCGATATCAGCCTAAATGAATCAATGAAACAAAAGAAACATGTAAGATTCTTGGTGTAAGAAGGCGGCCAAGTGTGAAACTCAATTTATAAGCCTTTAAATCAAATATGCTTAGTTGCTAGTCCACTCAAAAGTTTTTTTTAAAAAGGAACTTTCACGCATACACGTCATGTAGCACATAACATAAGGCATTAAGTTGTTGCTGCTTTCAGATGAGGAAATATTAGTTGTAATCCTTGCTCAGTGGAATATCTGAAATTTACAGAAGCTTGCTTTGCAATGTCACAGACAAAAGGAAGAAATGAAAAGGCAAGATGTCTACTGCAATGCATCCTAACCACAAATATGTAATAAAAACTGGTCATACATAAGTTGAAACTGCAACCAATAATGGATTTACATTTTAAGTAGCCAGGAATTAGATTCTTGATGAAGTCGCATATAGTATTATGAGCTGGCAGGAGGTAGCTTCATGCTGTCAAGTCAATTAACAGCTTATACATGACAAAACCAAAAGGAATTATTGGAGGATGTTTGATCTTAAGGTCAACACTAGATTCCAGGACCCAGGTCGTTGAAGCTAAAAATACAAATAAGCATACCAAAAGGTTTCAATTAACTTACTGCATCCATAAGGTCACGAATCTCAGTATCCTTTAGTGTGGAGCCATATTTTCTCAATCCTTCTTTTAGCTCATCATATGTAATTGCACCACTGTTATCCGTATCCATGGTCTGGAACATTTCCTTCAACCCAGCAATTTCCTCCTCTGAGAGGCTCTCAGCTATTACCTATTAGAATAAACATATATAGTCAATTAAAGCAGCATTGCACAAGCAAAAAATCTAGAATACGGCACAATGCGACCCATCAATACTAGGTAATATGGATCCAATCAGATAAGTAATCTGGTGGATTAGGTGACTATCAGTAAAGATGTCCTAAAAGCCATAGATTGCCAGGCAATAAAGATAATTGAAAACCATTGGAGCGGTATTGCATGAACTAAAGGAATAGTTCATGAACTATTGTGGTACTATTTCTGTATGCACGAACCAAAATGCATAAAAAAATCATGCGATTGCACTTACTCGTAAAGCCATTTTCTTCAACTTATTCATTGCAGAGAATTGTTTAATGCGAGATAAGACAGCTGGATCAAGTGGACGGTCAGGAGCTACTCCATGATCACGAATCCATGGATGACCTGTCCCCAAGTTCAAGTGTTATCCTTTTATCCAACAATTGCAAATACATCAGGTGAATGGATGCATTACGGTGTCAGAGACATAACACATCAGTAGTATAAAGTGATGAAAGAAACTAACATAGAACTTCATGTGCTGTTAAGCGTTCTGCGGGGCGGGGATTCAGCATTCTCCTAATAAGATCTTTTGCGCTATCAGAAATCACAGGCCAGGGATCAGAATCAAAATCAATAACACCTTTCAATACGGCATCAAATATTCCTTGCTGTGTTTCTGCATTGTATACATTGGAAAAAAATGTTAGCCTGCGGTCAACACGGATAATTACAATAAACATCCTAAATAACTGAAGGCAAAAATATCAAATATGTACCTGCCCAAAACGGGGGTACACCACTAAGTAGAATGTAGAGAATGACACCGGCTGTCCATACATCAGCTGCTGGTCCATAATTTTTGCACAAAACTTCTGGAGCGACATAATATGGGCTACCAACAACATCGGTAAAAACTTGACCTGAAAGAAAAGTAAAAGAAAAGGGAAAAGTGTCAAGGATGCAGAGAGCATGACTAATGGCTACAGTAAATTGATGAAGCAAAAAAGGATCTGTGTAGAAGTAAAACACAGCATGGTACAGAAAATTTCCCAAAGATGTTCAAAATTATTGCATCACTACTAGAACAAAATGTCAACTATGACAGCTTCCATCAGATCCAATCATCCAACTGCCACTCAGCTATGAAATGCTCGTTGCTGAACTTGCATTTTCGACGCTTAACCCATTAATTTATGTTGCCACTACTTATCTTGAATGGCAAGTATAGGCAAGTAGCTAGCTGCATTTATTTCCTGCCAATCTACACCATCGAATCAAACTCAGAACTTATTTGTCCTGTGAAACTCACTATTGCAACGTTAGCTAATGTTATTACATGACAATCAATACAGATTAGTACTTGTCAATCCTTTCTGTTTCAGTTGCACGATAACTCACTCCAGGAAAGCTACTGCCGCAAAAATTTCACCTACAATCATGGATTTCATGTCCTACAAGCATGTGCGTAAAACAGAGCTAACGCAAGCACAACTGTACAAGCTTCAGTTTCACTTTTACCGTGATTAGTAACACATCCAGTGCACAAATTTCAATCGTTGACTGAAACAGCATGTCATAATAATTTAAGTAAGTTTGCGATTCAGCTCACCAGGCTTGAAGAAGACAGAGAGCCCGAAATCGATGGCCTTGAGCGAGAGGTCATCGTCCTTGTTGGCGAGCAGGAAGTTCTCGGGCTTGAGGTCCCTGTGCATGACCCCGAGCGAGTGGCAGGCCTCGACGACCCCGACGATGATCCTGGTGAGCTCGGCGGCCTTGCGCTCGCTGTAGTGTCCGCGCTGTATGATCCGGTCGAAGAGCTCGCCGCCGGCGCAGAGCTCCATGACGATGTGGACGTAGAGCTGGTCCTCGTACGCGCCCTTGATGGCGACGACGTTCCTGTGGCCGGAGAGGTGGTGCATGATCTGGATCTCGCGGCGCACGTCGTCGATGTCCTCCTTGGTGATGAGCTTGCGCTTGGAGATGGACTTGCAGGCGTAGTCGACCCCCGTGGCGAGCTCGGTGCAGAGGTAGGTGGTGCCGAACTGGCCCTGGCCGAGCTTGCGGCCCAGCGCGTAGAGGTCGCGGAGGTTGGGGGTGGGGTGGCCGAGCACGGAGCCGAGGTCCGGCGGCGCGCCCGCCCCGCCGCGCCTCATGCCGGCGGCGGGCGGGGCCGAGGCGTGGCCCCCGTGGGCGTCCGTGGTGGCAGGCGGCGTGGCCGGGCGGGAGGGCTTCTTCGGCGAGTCGTTGGCGGCGGCGCCGGCGCTGTACTCGGAGTCCTGGCGCTGCGACGCGGCGTGCTTGAAGCTGTGCAGGTACCTGGATCTAAGGGAGCCGCCGCATGCGTTGCCCATCAAACGACGGGGTGGAGCCGCCGCCCCTGGCGCATCAAGCTCCCGGCGGTCGCCCGCTCACGGAAACGCTAGCACAAGCGCCAACGCCGCAGGCGGAATCTCTGATCTGGTGTTGTGGTTGGGTCGGGGAGGCGGGAGGAGAGAGACTGGGCTGTGGGGTGCTCGTGGATTTAACGGCGAGGACCTGGACTAGTAGGAGGCAGCTGCTGCGGCAGCTGGTGCCTGCTGCTTCATGGCGGCTTCTCCCTTCTCTCTCTCTCTCTCTCTCTCTCTCTCTCCTGCCGCTCCCTCGGCTCACGTTTCCTTCGGGGAAAGCGAACGCGCGCACGCAGGCGCAGCTCGCACGCTCGTCTGGATTGGTCCCCTCCCCGGTTCGGATTGGACGCTGGGTGGCAGTCACTGGTCAGTGCGTGCGACGACGACAACCAGCGGCAGCGCGAGCGCGAGCGAGCAAGCAAGCAAGCGATCGGGCAATCGATGATGCGTGCGGCCGCGGGGGAAAGGGAGTCGCCGCTGGGTCTATGCGTCCGGTGCGCGCTTAATTATTCGCGGCGTGCCTTTGGATTTTTGCGGGTGCGCGGTGGGGGAAGGTGAGGCGCGGGTGAGACGAAGGTCGGCAGCGGCCTTCGTCTGTGTCCGTCCCCGCCCGCCTCGGTCTCGGCGACGAAGCGGACAGGTACACTGAACTCGACCTGAGCCCCAGCCGGGTGCGGGTGGTGTGGTGGGGCTCCGCCGCTCCGGGCTCCGGCGTCCGGCTCGGGATGGGGACCCGCGCGGCAGGTGAGAGAGAGATGGGGAAGGCAGCCGTTCGCGAGCGAGCCGCGGAAAGCGCCCAACCGCTGGCGTCGTGGCGTTTTTGTCTCCGAGGACGGGCGAACGTGCGCCGTGAGCGGCGGCGAAAAAAAGGTGAAGAAAAGGTTAGGTGAGCGCCGTCGCCTGGGGCCTGGGTGTCTAATCCTTCCGCCTCTCGCTGGCGTCTGGGACCCAGACCAAGCGTGTCCCCACCTGTCGCGACGCCTAGGTTCCTCTTCCTGTTGCTTTGTCCGGAATCAGAGATGAGCCCAGCTAGATACACCGGCAGTCTAGCACACTGCCTGCGAAGGATAAACCGATAAAGTGAAAGCAACCGCTGATCATAGTAGACGGGGAAAGGAATTCCACCACGAGGAAGGGATGTTTCGGGGGTGTTTGGGAAACACTAACACCTGTCACATCGGATGTTTGGATGCTAATTAGGAGTACTAAACATAAGCTAATTACAAAACTAATTGCACAGATGGAGTATAATTCGCGAGACGAATCTATTAAGCCTAATTAGTCCATGATTTGACAATGTGGTGCTACAGTAACCATTTGCTAATGATGGATTAATTAGGCTTAATAGATTCGTCTCGCGAATTAGCACAAGGTTCTGCAATTAGTTTTATAATTAGCTCATGTTTAGTCCTCCTAATTAGCATCCAAACATCCGATGTGACACTGTTAAAGTTTAGCACCTCGTATCCAAACAGCCCCTTCGTGTGCACGAATCCGAGCGTTTGACCCCGTCCTGACGGGGCTGAGAGGAAGCTTCTGCGGGAGCTTATCATGTGAGCGAGAGGACGATCCATTCCGCTGCATCATAAGATCGGTCCGTGCAACCACTTGGTCCAAAGAAAATCTGTGCCAATGTACGTACTACCTGCCACAAAGATCATTGTGCATTTGTGCTGACTTGACCTGCACCGTTGACTGTGCTAGTTTAGGCTTCTAGCCGTACCACTCGTGCTCGTGCCCGTAACCATGTAGATAATCCCTGACGCCATATGCCAAAATAAAACTCGCCCTTTCTAATCTGCTGCCATATTTGGTCGCAAGGTTTCATTACTGAAAGCTTCAAAATCCAATTTGTTTTTTAAGAAAATAGTTCCAAGTTGTTTCATTTGCATCACCCTAGATTTTTCAAGTTATATCCTTTTCTTTCCTGCGTGTCTATTAGCAGGACTATTTCCACTTCATCTCATTAAAAAGTTGAAGTTTTATTTCTATGATACACGTGGAAGATACAATCGTATCATAAGAAGATGACGACATTACGCAGGCTATGAAAAGGTGGGCAGAATTTGTTGCAACCATGCAGCGTACAGTTGATGCACAACATATAAAAATGAAGCCTCTAACATTTTTCATCTTTGCTTCCATTCCCTGCCTTGGGAGGGAAGGCATGGGGCGGGGGCATTTGTCCCCCTAATAATATTATAACATATCATATGATAGTTTCATGAAGACTAAAAAAATATATTGATATGATATTTTCATGAAGATTAATAGATATATTGGGACTAATCGGAAGCACTTGCTCTGTAGCTCAGCTAGCAACCAGGAAAAGTAACCTAGTAATAAGTAGCGAGCCTCTGCAGCAAAAGAGTCATCGCAATGCTAAATTTGGTTTTGTGTAGGTGCTACTGCATGCATGCGTTACAGCCAATTGACTAAGCCGTGGTGTTATACGGTTGCACGCAGCACAAAATATGCACCCTCGTTACTAGAATAGCACATCTCTCTTTGCGGCAAAGTCTGAAATTAATGTTAAGATGGGGCCAAACTGACTCATTATGGGCTAAATTTAATTTTTGACTCATTTTACAAGATGAAAATTCGTGTGCACTATAGATCTTGTTCCCACCATTAGAACTCCTCTGACAATGTGACATGCTTGATCTCCTATGCCAAAAATTAAAATACCATTTAGAACAAAACATGCGTGCACAAGTAGCACAAACCAAGTCAAACGCCATGAAACAAGACCATTGCCAACCTTACTAATGCCAAATGCAAATGCCTTGAAATTTATAAATTGTTCCCAACTTGAGTCCCGTTTGAATCCACCAGTTAAATTTTAGTTGGCTAAATTTAGCTGCTATGGATCCAACAGGACACAGCTAAATTTTAGCTGGCTAAAGATTCCTTTAGCTAGTTGAGCTCAGCTAAAGTGATAAAAGATCAAACTGCCCCTCCACCTTTCTCGGGAAAAGTATTTAAAATGTGAGGGAGGGAAATGATAGACAAGTATCTTTTTCAACTATCATTTAGCTAGAGGATCCAAACATCCCTAGCTAAACTTTAACTAGCTAAATTTTAGCTAACTACAAAAGGCTGCTAAACTTTAGCTAGCTAAGTTTTAGTTGGGTGAATTTGATCGGCATCCACTATCGGCAGCATTATTTGCCAGCTAAGATGACACACTGCAGCTCTTACTAGAAGTATCTGCAGGATGGAGGCAGTAGGGGAGCCCTAGCCCCTAATGCTCCTGTAACTCCACTAATTAGAACTACAATTTTGCATTCAAATGCCATAAAACCTTATAATATATTACCTCTATTCTAAATTATAGATGATTTTAATTTTTCTAGGCACGTAGCTTCTACTATACACACATATTTATTAGGTCGAGACACATAAATAAAAGAAATTATATATTAAAAAAGTCAAAACGACTTATAATTTAAAATGAAGGGAGTGGTACTATCCCCGCTCAAGTCACGGGATCATTCAAAATTTACCTCACAAAATATGTTATTGTATCTTTTGGACAGCTAGTCTGCTAGTGGAATCATTAGCATTAATTCCATCCCAACAACTTGATGAGTGCATCCATGCAGGTTAATTATATATGTGTCCGGATGGGGTGAGTGCAATAATTATCATACTTTTCTGGAAATACCTCCAATAAATAATGAGTAGTCGAATTTTTTAGAGTGACTTTGGCCCCATTTGGATATCCACTACTAAAGTTTAGCAACTGTCACATCGGATGTTTTGATGCTAATTAGGAGTATTAAACATAGACTAATTACAAAACTAATTGCACAGATGGAGTCTAATTCGCGAGACGAATCTATTAAGCCTGATTAGTCCATGATTTGACAATGTGGTGCTACAGTAACCATTGGCTAATGATGAATTAATTAGGCTTAATAGATTCGTCTCGCGAATTAGCACGGGGTTCTGCAATTGGTTTTATAATTAGCTCATGTTTAGTCCTCCTAATTAGCATCCGAACATCCGATGTAACACTGCTAAAGTTTAGCACTAAGTATCCAAACACCCCCTTTGACCCCTTGATAGAAACAATCCAAGGTCCGTTCCTGATTATCTTGATTTGCCGAACTTTAACGGCTTCTTTTCGTTTTCATTATTGGTGCATTGCAGCGGCCAGATATTCACTTTGTGCGAAGCAAGAGACCGTATCGTTGCCTCTATTTTCCCCTTCCGTAGGAAGTACTCCTCCATTCTAAGTTGTCTCAGTTTCCCCCTTTCGCAGGAAGTACTCCTCCGTTCTAAATTGTAGATCATTTTAATTTTTTATTTTAGATATAGTATATGTGTAGGTACATAATAACATTCATGAATCTAAAAAATCAAAACGACAATAGGGGAGCCTTGCTTTCCTTCCTGTGGCGCTTTCGGTAACTTTTAATCTTTCCATGGGCCTGTTCGCTTCAGCTTATAAGCCGGCTGAAAAGCTGAAACGGCTGATTTGTTGTGAGGAAAAAATATTGTTTGGTGACTGATAAGCCGGCTGAATAAGCTGAAGCGAACGGACCCACTCACTACGACCTAGAAAAGCCAGGCCGTGGCTGACGGACGCCGCATATTTTCAGCACCCCAAACTGGACGGGACTTTTCCGTCACCGCACTGGACGACAACAAAAGGTACCTGCTGGTGCATCGGCCCCTGCCAGATTCAAGCATGTCTCGCCGTCTCGGCACATCCGCGCGCGCACCCAGGAATACGCGCGTGATCCCTTTCGGATCAACCGGTATATGCGATGCCGGCGCAAAGCGAACGAAGAGAGCATGTCGTGGGCAGGCTTCGGGATCAAGAAATCGCGACACGCTGGAAAGGCATCCAGAACGATAAAAGAAGTTGACCTGGAAAAAAAATCAGCAAGGACGCTGGCTGCTCGCGATCGGCTCCGGCGGCTGGACTGACGGCAATCGCTGGCACATGCGCAACCGCTCAACTGACGGCAAGTGGTGTAGACTGTAGAGCAGCAACGGGAAGCAATCATCTCTGCAGAAGTGCAGAGCCAAACGTTGGCTTGGCGCGGCATGTCGCCGCTGATCAGATAGAGGGTGCCCGGGAGGCGACCGATCTGTCCGTATCTGGGCCCCCTGATGCCGTGATCGTGGTCGGCGCCGAGCACATGGTGACACGGGTTCACGCTGCATCGTATGGCGTCAACCAACGGTTGGGAGGAGAGGAGGTCTCGGCCGAGAATGATGGGCAGCAGTTCGCGAGCGAAGCCGTGTTCAGGCTTCAGGCCGTGGAATCCGGCCGGGGAAAGATCTGCGACGTTGGTGACGTGCCGGGCTCAAGTTGCGAAAATGCTTGTCCGGTGGGTGGGTTGAACAGGCCAGGCAACATGGCCCTCTCGTGCGGTTGCACGCTCGATCGCATCGCATGTGCGCGGGGGAGGGAGGTCGCTCAAGTCCGCGGGCACGGCACAGGGGAGCGGCATCGGGGGATGGACGCGAACAAAAACTGCAATCACACCATCACTGGCGAGTGACGAGTCGCTGTCGTAGCCAGTGATCCACGCGTGTTCCCGCAGCTGCGGCGGCCTTTTCGTGGTTTACGTAGGAATCGGGGACTCCAACGAAGCACAACAACTGTTTTGCTTGATGGAAAAAGTGCGGACCAGTTGTAACTTGTAATTTGACGGCATGTGAATCACAATGATGAGACGATGCCGAACACGTCTCCTATCTAAACGAGGGGGAAATTGGAACCGGGTCCATGACCGTGAGACTAAGATATGGCGTGCACGGCTGCTGCACGAAATTAAGGTTGAGCTAAAGTTTAGTCCGTATCACATCGAATCTTCGAAGCTAATTAGACGGACTAAATATGAGTTAATTATAAAACTAATTACACAGCTGGAGGCTAATTCGCGAGACGAATCTATTAAACCTAATTAATCTATCATTAGCAAATGGTTACTGTAGCAGTACATTGTCAAATCATGAACTAATTAGGTTTAATAGATTCGTCTCGCGAATTAGTCTCCGTCTGTGCAATTAATTTTGTAATTAGTTTATGTTTAATATTACTAATTAGTATCTAAACATTCGACGTGAACTAAACGGGGCATAAGGATAGTGACAGTAAAGTATCTAAAATTAAACCATGTAGCCTATCCCATCCCAGGTCAAGTGCTGCAACCGATTTGTTCCAAGCCATAGCTCCTACCAAGTTGCGAAACGTCCTAATCCACCACCCGAAATCTGCAAGTGGAGCGCTGATCATTCCGACGCTGGAAAATTCATGGTTGCAAAGCAAGAAAATGCCCCGGTCTCTGTCCAAGCATCGTGTGATATTCACAGCCGGCGCCTCTTCGATCACATATAGTCCTGCAGAAAAAGGGATAGAAAGAAGATAGGCTGTACTGTTACACAGCCTTGGTCGCTCTCGGAGGAACCGTTGGCAGTTCACTTCTAAGACCGGGTTGTATACTTGTATCTGACGAACGGGTCAACAAAAGCAGCCGGTTTCAGACACTTCCCTGCGACGATGACGAGAGGCCCCGTCGCCGGCGGCTCCCCTACGACACCCGGCGGGCGCGCGCGAGGAAGTCAAAGCCCTTCGTGGAGTTCGGCGGATAGCTGACCGGCCGTCGAAGTCAACCCCGCGAGCTCGGCGAGGTGATCACGCAGGCCGTCAGCCAGCAGCACCAGCAGCTCCCTGCAGTCTGCAGCGCAATAATCACTCCGTCAGTCACCTGGCGCTACCAATCTCGTGGCTTGCTTAGTTCGGATCTCATCGACAACAACTAAATGTGAATTAATTATAAACTAATTGCATAAGTCGTGATTAATTTGCGAGACGAACCTATTAAACCTAATTACCTAATTAGTTCATGATTTAATTAGGTTTAATATATTCGTCTCGCGAATTAGCCTTCATTTATGCAAGTAATTTTATAATTAACCTATATTTAATACTTCTAATTAGTATATAAATATTTAATGTGATAATGATTAAACTTTAGTCCGTGAAACTATACGGGGACGACCACGTGACGGGAAGAGAGAGACTACGACGCCTCACCTGGGATCATGCTAAAGTTGTGCAGCGACACGGCGGCGAGGACCCTGTGCCGCGCCGGCCGGGAGGGGGCCAGGCACTGCTTCAGCCGCGGAACGAGCGCCGAGAACGCGGCGAGGGACGCGTCCGTGTCCGTGCCCGTGTTCGTGGCGTCGTCGTCGAGCGACGCCGCGAGGGAGCGGCTCAGCCACGCCGCCGTCGCCAGGCAAGCGGCCACCAGGTCGGCGTCGGGGGAGCCCAGGCACCTGGACAGCGCCTCCAGGAACGGCCTCCTTACCCCGCCCCTGCCGAGGAGCGCCGCGGCCGCGTGCCTCAGCCAGGCCTCGTTCCCGGCTGCTTCCTTGTCCTGGGCGGCCACACACGCACGCACGGCAGTAGGAGCTTCAGAAACTGTTCGTCCAAGTGTCAGTGTGGCCGTGTGTGCTGGCATGGAGTACCTGTGCGACAACATCTGAACTGGTAGGGCTGGCACGAGAGCCGTCGACGAAGCCGGCTTGTTTGAGCATCCAGTCCTCAACGAGAAGGTCGCCTGAGAAGGAGAAATACCCTGCCAACAGCAGCAGAGCTTTCCGAGTGCCCGGCACGACATTATCCTCGGACATGCAGCGTCTCAGAGAATGTGTGATGATCTTGGCAGCCTCTTCTCTGTAGATGCTGTCTTCGTTTGGCTCTACCTGCAATGCATTTTCAGGACTTGTAAAAGGTAGTTGAATTTGGAAAAATACAATGCTTTGAACAGTTTTCTGCAGACAAAATTCCAGGTAGCAGGCTAAGGGCAACTGGAGAGTCGCCTTGGGTGGCATACTTATTATTTTTTAAAGACGCACACGCACATTAAAGTTTAAACTTTATAATCTTTAGCTAATAATTTAACTATCAACTTTTCTTTATAATATAAATTTTATATGGTTGAATTTGTAATCAAATACACGGTACAATGATCATAAGTTTATAAGCATAGACAATATAGTACAAGATAAATTAATGGTTAAATTGTAATTTGGAAGATCGTGCCAAGTGATATCATATTTTATAATTAATGGTTAAATTGTAATTTGGAAGATCATGCTAAGTGATATCATATTTTATAAATACAAGCGGAGGGAGTAAGTCAGAGACTCAAACCGGGGCGTATGCCCCTTTCCGTCTAGTAGTTTTTTTAATATATGAAGCTAGCAAACAAACAACACGAGCTGTCTAAGCACCCATCCGTAGGTTTTCATGGGCTGTGACACTCGAATTTTTTCCCACCATACAATCCACGCCCAAAGCTCCTCCAATCAGCTGTTCCCAACTGGCCTCCACCACCGGACTGGCCTTCCACTAGCGACCGTTCCTGGCAATCCCAAAATTCCCAACTTCAAACCCGAACCTCCCAACCTCGAACCCTAAGCAGCACAACACCTACCGGTAACCTCGCCGGAGAGCATATACCAGAGACAGAGGAGAAGCTCTTTGGGAGCTTGGATTGGCAAGCGTTGGTCGAAGTAAAAGTCAAGTGTGGAGAGCCCGAGAGGCGAGAAACACTCGCGCATGGTATAGCAATCTCATTAACGGACATTTCATAGAGGAGGAAATGCAATAGAACGAAACGTACGGCAACAAGAGATGCACATTAAAGCTGCATACCAATGCATCGAAGTGCAACAGGAGAACAGCAACTGAGGCTTGATCTTGGACCGGCAAGCTCCGGAGATGCTCCAGTAGCACATCCATTGTCCGCATGACGACCGACTCTGTTCCCAATCCACGCAGGAGCAGTTCAAACATTTCCCTTCTGTAGAAATTAGAACGTTGAGAATTGGGATCTAAGAAGGCAGGACATGCATGTACAGAAATATGCTTTTTGTCACATCTTGAACAGGAAACTGCACCTTCTTAAGCAGGTCAGCTCAGTGAGCAGACCAGCTGCAATTCTCCTCGCTGAACGCACTTCACTATGGAGAAGCCGGAGAACACTTGAGCCATCGATCTTGATAGCCACGTAGTTCCTGCAGCTGCCTTCAGCCCTGATGCAAAACAGCAGGTGCTCGGCTACCCTTTGCTGCTCATCTCCTCCTCCTTCCTGAAACTCGTGCAGGAGAAAGTCGATACCACCGATCGCCATCAGGTGCCTTGCCTTGTCAAGCTTTTCAGACATGTCGCCGGCTGAACTGAAGACCTTGTCTATAACTGTTACACTCAGCTTCTCTTCAAGCCCGGTGCTTCCAGAGACGAGATTCTTGCAGCGTTCGGACTTCCAGCCATCTATCAAGCGTTTGAGCACACGGTTCGTGTCTGGAATCGACAAGCTCAAGAGTTCTTGGCCTGTGAAAGGGCACGTCCTGAAGCCTCTGTCTAGCCACTGCACTATAGCATGCCGCTCGAACGTTTGGCCTGTCTCGATTGTCACGGGATTGTTGAAGATCTGCCGCGTCAGCGGACAAAGGAAGTCGCTGGGAACGGTGGCGAAAATGGAGAAATGGTTGCCATCTGCGTCACTCTGGAGTGGCCCTTCACTGAGAAACTTACACGAAATGGCAGGGGTTCAGTATGCTATTGCGTGGAAATTTTGAAAAATGCTGATAGTGCATTTGTCCGTACCAGAACTCGAGCGTTAGAAGGTCGATGGCTGACATGTCAGAAATCGGACGATAACTTGTTGACGCATCCGATTCCTTGATCGGTTCATCTTCAACCTGATATTCAAGTACAAAACTTGTCAGAAACTTTCGGCTATCTCATCGGGAGAAAAAATCCAGAGGAAAATGCTAACCTGTGGTTCAAAGGTTTCTTTGGCTGAGTTGTTAGTCGTAAGGACATTTCCTTCTACCTGCAGCGCGGGAGTGTGGCTCCTTGCTTCAACAGCCTCGCACTCATAGAAAACGCTCTCTGCATCTGCCGCTATGGCGTGTACCTCGTCTTCCTCCTCGATTTCCTCAGATCGCTGCATTGTGCCGTCGTACGCAAACTTGGCCGGACTCGAACCCCCGGAGCTGAACACGACGTCCGAGCTGATGTCGTACGACGTCGACGCCGAGTACCTCGGCGCGCCGGCATGAACGGTGCTGGGAGGAGCAGGAACACCCGGGAGAGCCATGGCGTCCGTGCGCCCCAGCAGCCAGTCCCTGTAGTAGCACGCGAGCGCGCGCGTGCCTTCGTCCACCGCGTCCGCGAACGTCTTCTCCACCTCCTTCGCCCTCTCGTCCGAGCTCGCCGCGGCGGACTCGCGGTCGCGCCACGCCCGCAGGTGCGAGAGGCCCGGGCGGAAGAGCCTGTCCCAGAGCGCGGGGAGCAGGAGCGTGCGCGCCTCGCGCGGCGCCAGGCAGAAAGCCTCCAGGGAGTGCACGGCGGCGGAGTGGTCCCGCCTCTGGAGCGTGGAGACGGCAGACATGTAGAGGTGCGCGCACGCCGCGAGGCGCGGGTACGGGACGCCCGCCGCCGCGGCCACCGCGTCGGCGTCCCCGGATTCGAGCGACGCCGCCTCGTGGAGCTTGAGGGACGCGCGCTTCAGGTCGCGCGGGTCGCGGCCGCCCTCCCTGGCGGCCCGCTCGACGGTCTGCGCGTGTACGCGGAGGTCGAGCACGGCGCGGTGGTTGGACTCGCCGAGGCACGACGCGCAGCCGGCGCGCAGCGTGGCGCGGAACGCCTCGTCCTTGGCGAACCGCTTCATGGGTCCCGCGGCCAGGGAGATGAGCGCGGTGAGCGCGGACTCGTCGAGCGCTGGCACCGCGGCCGCAGAGGCAGACGCCGCGGTGCCCCTCCTGCCGCCAGCGCCACCGCTGTCGCTGTCGCCCTTGTTGCTGTAGCTCCTCGCGCTCGTCTGCGACGCCGACAACCTCCGCGTGGCGGTCGCGGCCCGCCGCTCGTCACCGGCAGCGTCCCTGTCGCCACCGTTCATCTCCCTCAGGCGGCTGCGGGCGATCACGTCGGACTGGGACCGCGCGGGCTTGCCCGGGCGCCGGTTGTTGAGCGGCATGCTCGCGGCTCTCGAGGACGCCGGTGCCGAGCCGTCAGACGACCTGCGACGGTTCTTGAAGCCGTCAGCTACGAGCAGGTCGCGGAGCAAGGACGACGACGGCGGCGGCGCCATTGGTGGGAAGGAAAAGGAGGACGCGATCGAAGCGACGAGGTGGTGGTGGTGGCTCGGCTACGCCATGCGGTGGCAGTGGAGCGGAAGCATCGTTCGTTGTTGGCATGGTACGTGACAGGGGCGACGTGGTGAAATGCGCGGAGGGGGACAGCGGGGAAACGGTCTCGCGGGACAGGGTGTGCCAAATGGGGCTTTTGGCGGGCAGCGCCTCGCTCCGGCTCTCCGGCGCCGGCAGTTTTAGATTTTTCTGTTAAGTTTTTCTGACCGTATCAATGGTTGCTGCGTCAAAGTGTCTGTGCGTCAGTGCCCATCACATCACGGCTCAAATTATGATCACCGTCCCTATCCCAATGGCGTTTACACTTTACAGTGAATCAGTCAGTGATCATGCAGTTGCCGTTTACTGGCAGGAGGCAACAGTGAATCTTCTGGAAGGTATCTTGCAGAGAGTGGGAGGTGCGGATACCGGAGGAGATTTTGGATATGTCTGTGGAGTGGTCCAAAGGAGAGAATGGCAGGATGCAAAGGTCCGAGGATGATGAGGTACAGATCCAGGATAAAGGTTGCAGGCTTGGACTATCGAGTTTGGCAAACTGCGACGGTGCCAACATCGGTTAACCTTTGTTTACTGCAACAACAGTCACGCTCAGCGTCATGCTCACGTATAAAAAGAACTGCTCAAGGGAATTGGTCTGCCCCCAGCAACCCGTACAGTTTTTCCCCCTCTAGGCTCTACTACTCTGCTAGGATTTGTTATTTGTATATTGACACATTGGGTCACTGCCATACAGGGGGAAAAAAAGTTCTTTGAAAGGAACATACAGAGAAACTTGGCATTGTATTGGCAGAAGTAGCAGCCGTGACATCTGCAGAAGTAGTATAGTAACCGAGGCAGAATTCGGTCATGAGGCGGACTGTTGTGCTGCCGTACCGGATGCCGTCCCCGGCGAGGCGGCGACTTCAACAGTTTGCCATCATGAGTTCAGTACAGCGGGGGCGTGGGAATTTGCTTCCAGTTCGCCGTTCCTTTTTTTCTTTTTTTTCTTTTTGGTTCGATCGAGTACCAAAGCTGATGTATGGGCTATTTATGGGCCACATCGCAGTCGAGTGTTTTGTTGCGCCGCGGATTCTTTTGGCCCATGCTCCGACCGCGGTGCCGCGCAGCCCGTCCTGCTTCATGTGGGCCGTGCGAGGAAGGGCATAGGCCCGACCTGCCTTGTTCTTTTTGACTGGGCCTGATCTGCACTAGACATCAATACATCTACATCATCATATAATAGTCGACCCCCTAAAAAAAAAGCATATAATAGTCGAGGAATTTTAGAGGATTAAAATACTATAGGAAACTCTATAAATTTTTCTATATTTTTATTGTATTTGAAATGCCTTCGAAAATGGTTTTGTGCCTATCATTTTTCCTAACACGGTAGGCTTTGTACTAGATTCCAGCATTCGAGCCGGAAGGTAAACTACTCGGTTTCGATAGTATCGATGAATGCCTAAGTATTACAGTTCGTCAGTGGGAGGTAAATAGAACTTGATTTCTTCATGGAGTACTCCATCGGTACGCAGAGAGGCTCCCCTCAAGTGAACCAAGATCTTGTGTAGTTGCCAAAGTTTGGAGGTATTAAATTACTGTTACAGCACTGTAGCACTATAGCGTTTCGTTTGTATTTGTGAATTATTGTCCAAACATTAACTAATTAGGCTCAAAAGATTCGTCTCGCAAAGTATAACAAAACTGTGCAATTAGTTTTTAATTTCGTCTACATTTAGTACTCCATACATGTACCGCAAGTTTGATGTAATGGAGAATCTTCTTTTTGCATAGTGCTAAAGTTGGGAGTTGGAAGTGAATTAAACATAGGGCCAAGTGATTACTGGTTAGCAAAAGAGCTCCTTTCATGTCATCAGCGGAGTGCCAACTGCCATCCGTTTTACCCCATTGCTCTCTGCCGGCCTAAATGACCCTCCTCGCTTATCCCCTTCCTCTCCACGACTCCACCTCGCATCCGTTGCCTATCGATCAGTACCTGTTCGAGTGTTGACGCATGCATGATTTGCGGAGTCGGCCACGTAACGTGAAAAGACTGCGAGAGGCGGCAGAGCCTTTGGTGCGGTGACCTCTGACTCCACTCGGCTCTCGATGCCTTTCCACTTTCGAACCCCACTGCCCAGCAGCAGTAACTTCCACGGACTCACACATCCCTGACCGCACTTATCTGAAGAGCCGGAGCATCGATTCCGAGCTCCACCCTTATCAGGTTTTCTCCTCCGCATGAGTGGGTGCGCGCAGCTCTCCGTCGTCCCCGTCAGTCGATGGACAGGGAAAAGGCGAGCGGCCCTCACCTAAAAGAGGTCGCGGGGCACGGCTCGCTCGCCTGCACGGCCCTCCACCAATCTGGGGACCGGAACAAGTCAAGCTGGGTGGCTGACACCTGACAGCAGGGTGTGCTGTTGACCTAACCGATCGTTCGCAGCAGCCAATGGCCAAATTGGTCCGTGCTCTGATCTGAATTCCGATGAAGTCGCCACGGCGAGCCCTCGACGCCCCGGCCTGCTGCCTTCAAGTGATCGGTATCAGAGATCACATTTCCAACATGAAATTCAGGTTAGTGGCCGAGAACCAAAGCAGCTCAGCTCATCGGTCCTCACCACATACAGTATGGTCGATGTAAACATCGGCGAGCCAGCCATTCGTTAAAGGCGACGCGACGGGTGATCTCTGGCCGGCATACGATCACCAGCGAGAAAGCCCGGGAGCGGGGCGCATCGTGTCACAGGTTCCCAGTGACGCGAACTGTTTGACTCATCTTTCAACCTTTTTTCCCCCCTGCATGCGCTTTTTCATCTGTAAAGCGAGGATATGCTATCCATCCCCTACGCGCTTATCGTGACGCACCACCCGTGTAAATTGTAATGCAACACCACGGTTCGTTCTTGGTCTGAATATATACACATATATATAAATACTCTTGTTTATCTGCTGCTGCTGATGAAGTGATGCCTGCAGCTGCATTTTCCAGAACACCTTTGCTCTCTTTTGCACCTCTGGCTCCGAGAGAGTGGGACGGTTGGGTCGGCTAGCTCAGTGTTTCTGTCAACTGTCATGCCGAGCTTTTTCTTCTCCGGAGCCTTTTGGAGCTGTAATCGATTGCTTTACGCTGCCTGCAGCTGTGCAGGAGTGAATCACCTGACCCTTCCTTCGGCGATCCCAGAAAGGATTTTCCGTATAGGATAAAAAGGGTCGTGTTTTTTGTCCCCAGAGAGACTGAGACCTCAGTCTGTGAATTGTGATAAGACCTTTGGCGTTGCATTTCAGAGCTGGCGAAAGGCTCGTTTCAACCAAAATAAAAGGGGAAAAAAAGAAAAGATAAGCGAGGTCAAAGACACCTGAGCCAATCGCGATCAGGGGCCGCGCTTTTCTTGCTTTTTTCCATCGCCCTTTTTGCACTTTTTTCAAATAGATCATAAGCTTGTCTTGTTCGCAAATTACCTGCAAACCCAGGGTGGTTTCCGCTAACGCTTGTATAATAAAATCGGTACGGGCACCCACTAATGCACACTCAGCGGAGCGTACGAGCGCCGCCTCGCTTCGCTTCCCCTTCCCTTCCCTTCTGCCGCTTCGAGAGCTCCCCGTTCCCTCCCTCCCTCCGGCTCCGGCCTCGCGGGTCGCGATCCGAAATCCGACCACCACCGGTCCCGAAGGCGTCTTATCACAGACACAGATCTCCGGCGGGTTTGGTTTGGTATGCCCCCGGAATCCGGCAGTGCTCCCTGCGAGGCCGCGCCTCTTGGGGTTCTGCTCCTGTGACTTCGCCGCCGTTTCTCCCGTGCAGATTGCGCTTGTTGACTGAGGTGCGAGAAGAGGAGACAATTTGTGGCATCTAACTAGGCACCTAGCTATTTCCTCCGCATTGTTGTACTATGGAGCTAATGGTCTCATCCTTCGCTGCTTTTCAGGTGGAATTGGGCGATGGTTGGTGTGCAGTAGGCAAGGCAATCGCCTCCTTTAAGCGCAACTGTCGAGTTGTTGGGCGGGGAGCGAGGTGAGGAGGAATTTCAGGGGCGAGTCCAGGAGGGAGATGAAGGATGTGGCCGTGGCTGGAGAGGATTGCGTCCGCGTGCTGGGACCGGGTCCGGAGGTACGGGCTTACGAGGAAGGATGAGGAAGACGGCGACGCCGGCGCCGGTGCCGACGACCTGCTGTGGTCGCGGGACCTCGCGCGGCACGCGGCGGGCGAGTTCTCCTTCGCCGTCGTGCAGGCGAACGACGTGCTGGAGGACCACAGCCAGGTCGAGACGGGCGCCGCCGCCACCTTCGTCGGCGTCTACGACGGCCACGGGGGCGCCGAGGCGTCCCGCTTCATCTCCAACCACCTTTCCGCGCACATCGTCCGTACGTCGCCCCCCTCTCCACATGAATCCGACCGGTTTTACTCTCTTGGGCTCCGTGAAATGCTGCCCACTGGCTTTCAGATCGGTAGTTTGGTTCGATTTTGATAGTCTTGGAATATTAGCGTTGAATTGTTGGGGGTTGGCTAGATTGATGCCTTTGTTATTTTTTCAGAGCTGCATGTGCAATAATCTCATTGATAAACTGTATTTATTTATTTTAAAGAATCTTGTTGTAGGTGCCAATAGTGGAATGACCATTTTATCCACGGATCATGTCTTAGTGACTTGCTTTGCACATCTAGCGTTGTATCATGGATTTAATTGGGTAAAGAAATGGGCTCTAGGTCTCTAACTATTCTTTCATTCGGTGTGTCATGGTGATTGCGGACTGGGGCCTTGTACTATCCTGGTTGTTTAGAGTATTGATCAGGTCGGAATATAAATTAAAGTGTTCCCGTTTATCTGTTCAACTACATGCTTATGTCATGGCTGTGAGTTTACTAGTGTCAAACAGTAATTGTTTAGTTCAGAGATTACCACATCATACATAACCCACTTGCTGTTGCTATTACTGTCAAGTACGTTTCAGACAACCCACTTGTTCTGTTTTGAGTTGGAAGAAAATATTCTTAACATGCTATTAACTTACAGGTCTTGCACAAGAACATGGAACAATGTCTGAGGATGTTGTTCGAAACGCCTTTTCTGCTACAGAGGAAGGCTTCATGTCGCTTGTGCGCAGGACACATTTGATAAAGCCTGCTATGACTACTATTGGATCCTGCTGTCTGGTTGGTATTATATGGAGAGGGACACTCTATCTGGCTAATCTTGGTGATTCTCGGGCAGTCGTTGGCTGTTCGAACGGACCAAACAAGATTGTTGCTGAGCAGTTAACAAGAGACCACAATGCTGGCATGGAAGAGATTAGGCAGGAGCTTCAGTCTCTTCATCCTGACGATTCGCAAATTGTTGTTCTTAAGAATGGTGTTTGGCGCATCAAAGGCATTATACAGGTAGGCAGCATCTTATTGTGACAAGTGTTGTACTAATGATGCTTGCAGGTATGCTGGATAAATTAGTGAAATCAAAGTGAGTTTTAACCCTGTTATTGTAGTGACTGGAAAGAGCTAATGTTATACTTTGGGTACATTTAATTGGAGACCAGTAAACATGATTGCTAAAAGTGACAACCAAAATGTGATCAATATGTTGAGAATTGTAGCATTTGTTCAGTAGTACTCCTGTGTTATACCATCTGAGTCTCAATTATTTTTCTGAAAACTTGTTCGAACATTTTCTCTCTTTCTGATCACATTTTATTTTTTTTCTGATCCACTCTCTTAGGTTTCAAGGTTACATTTTATTTTATTTCTTTCTGATCTATTCTCATAGGTTTCAAGGTCTATAGGTGATGCATACTTGAAGAAGCGAGAATTCGCTCTTGATCCGTCCACAGCTCGTTTCCACCTCTCTGAACCTCTTCGTCGGCCTGTTCTCACATCAGAGCCATCTATCTGTTCGAGAGTTCTTAGTTCACAAGACCGGTTTTTGATCTTTGCGTCAGATGGATTATGGGAGCACATCTCAAACCAGCAAGCTGTCGAAATTGTCCACAATAGTCCACGAGAAGTATGTCTTTCTTCTCTCTCTCCTTTTGGGCTTGAACTTGCAAATCTTTTTATATTGTTCTTTTGCTGATATATATTACTCTTTTTGTGGCAATGCTTAAATGTGTTTCCCTTTTTTCTGCAGGGTATTGCAAGGAGATTAGTACAAGCAGCTCTAAAAGAAGCTGCAAGGAAGAGGGAAATGAGGTACGGTGATATTAAGAAGCTCGATAAAGGAGTCCGGCGCTACTTCCACGACGACATCACGGTGGTAGTCGTCTTCATCGATCACGAGCTGCGGCAGGAGGGCCCTGCCTCTGTTCCTGAACTATCGGTTCGTGGTTTTGTTGATGCTGGAGGTCCCTCCAGCTTTTCAGGGTTGAATGACATTACCTGACACGGTAAACCTTGTTTGTCTTAAATGCCTGTCGTTTTGATGTAATATTAGTTTCAGACCGGTATTTTGTAGTTTCATTATTCTGTTCGTGCATAGTGCTACCACTCTGCATATATTCAACATTTGGCCATATCGGAATCGCGTTTCATTCTGGCGATGCGCCGATGTCTGGCTACACTATTTCTCATTTCCCTTTCCCGTCCTCAAGAATAAGATGCAGATCAGCAGAGATATATGCTATTGCCAACTATTTTCATGAGATTTTGATCAGCTGAAGTTGGCACTTGATGAATTTTTACATGGGAGGTGAAACCTTACCAGGATGTATGTTCTTGCTACTTGCTAGTAGGTTGATTTGTCACTGAGGTGAATCCTAGCGTCCACTACTCTTCGGATTTCCTAGCACTTCTCATCAGGTGGTTGATGGTTACCGCCCTTTTGCTGGTTGCCCCGTTGGTAAGCACTTAATTTGGTGACAGGAGTTTCGTATCCTGGCTGTGCTACGCTGATGGAGATGAGTGGTACCAGCTCTTTTTGTTTGTTTGCTGCTGACGGTGTAACACCGATACGGGCATACCAAGATATGGGATCAGCTTAGAACCTTTGCGAAATGATTGTGCCTTTACGGTTTTAGACCGAGACCAGCAACGTCATGCAGTCGTGCTGGACCTGCTGGTTGCTCTAGGCCGTTTCGGCCAGTTCTCTCATGACACCGAATCGAGCGATCTCCAGGATATCGTACGAAAATCAAATCTGCACCAGATCAGCGAATCACGGGCGATTTGGGGTCGCGACGTACGGGTGCAGGGCGTACCCGCACGGCGACCGCATGCAGTCGACGCCGCAGGCGTGGCAGCGCCGCGGCGGGGCCGAGCCGGCAGCGGGGACGTCGGCGAGGTGGATGTCGGGGAGGTGGCTCATGTGCTGGTTTCCATGGATGGTTGAAACTTCATTTGCAAGGGTAGGCGCGCTACTCGCTCTTAGCTTTCGCAGTTACAAATAACTGTTTGGAGGAGCGGGTAACCGTTTCAGAAGCGGGTGACACCATCACCCATCACCCGTCCTTGGAAACAGTATCTTTAGAGGCGGGTGACACCCCTGCAACTGTTTTCAGCCACCCTGATAATAGATTAAAAAAAAACCAAAAAGGAAAAAAATCGTGCGCTGCATCGGCTACCGCGAGCCCTGTGACCCAGCCGCCGCGCCGTGAGCACCATGCGCTGCCCCAACCACCGCGGGCGCCCGTGTGCCGCGCCGCCCACCGTGAGCCCCATGTGTTGGCTGCCGCATGCCACACCCTACGAATACGACTGGCTCCTTCCAAGCTCCTTGCCATGGCTCTCTGCAAGCAAAGCATGCACGCATTCAAGTTAACGTTTAGAGATGAAGCAATGCAGCTACCTATGCATGCAGCTAGCACACCGCTGATGTGTAATCCTATGCTCTGCCTCATTTGCTGTCTGCACAAAACAGAGTAACAGGAGAAGTCAGTACCTACACCGTGCACTACCGCAGGCCCCGAGCGCTGTCTGACGCGTGCCCCTAAGGCTGCAGGGTACCGACTGCTGTTGCTTGAAGCCACCGAGATAGGAAACAGAGAAGAGAAGTGAGAGGAAACAGAGACTGAGGGAGATAAGGTAGAGAGGGTATCCGAAGGAACGTTGGCCAAAGTAGTGCTTGGTTTGGATGGTGCAGATCGATGATGTGGCATATTGTTTTTCTTTAGCGAACTTATAACATATTTTTGAACTATTGAATAATTTAAATAAAAAAGTTGTCAACTACAAAATTTTAGATCTTGTCGAGTTTGATATAAAGTTTATCTTCATCTGAGGTCGTATGAAAAAGCTATGATTTTTTTTGCGTAGAACCGTTTCTAGGGGCGGGTCATGCTCACTGCACCTAGAAATGATTTCCAGGGCGGGTGACACCATTACCCGTCCCTAGAAATTATTTCTAGGTGCGGGTGGCGCCATCACCCGCCCCTACAATTATTTCTTAATTTTTATTTTTATTCTAAAATGTATTTTTAGCTATTAAATGATTTCAAATACAAAAGTTGTCAACTACAAAGTTTTATGTCTTGTCGACCTCTACAATTTTGATATAAAGTTTTATTCATCCGAGATGATATGAAAAAATTTATATTGAAAAAAATACATCCATTAAAACCCATTCACATGTAGTCACACATATACCCATACATTCACATATACTTATACATTTTGAAATATTATACAATCTCAAATTGAAAGCTCGTCAAAACTTCAAAAGTTTTTGGTGTCATTGAGCTCTACAAGTTTGATATAGAGCTTCCGTATAGCTGAAGTCATTTGAAAAAATTCAAAAGTTTTAGATTTCGAAATTAGAAAACTTATAATGATATTTTGAAGTATTAAACAATCTTAAATTGAAAACTTGTTAACTTCAAAATTTTAGATCTCCTCGAGCTCTATAAGTTTGATGTAGAGCTTATGTATAGCCAAAGTCATTTGAAATTAAAAAAGTTAGATTTCAAAACTAGATAACTTAGAATGACATTTTGGAGTAATAAAAAATCTCAAATAAAAAAAAATTAACTAAAGTTTTAGGCCTCGTCGAGCTATACAATTTTTATATAAAGTTTGGCTCCATCCGTGGTCATATGAAAAAGTTATGAATTTATTTTCACGGGACCATTCTCAGGACGGGTCATGTCATCACTCGCCCTGAAAATCATTTTCGTGAGCGGGTGATGCCATCGCCTCTGAAAATAGTGAAGGGCGGATCACCCCATCACCCGCCCTTAAAAATATGTGCCATTTGCAGGGCTGGTCACCCCTGCAAATGCTTTTTCAGGGATGGGTCGGAAGCTACATTAGTCCCACTTTTTTTAGGGGTGGGCGAAATTTTTTAGGTGCAGGTGGTAATTTCGTCCGCTTCTAAAAAAACGGAACTCCTCTGCAAATTGTTTTTGTAGCAGTGAACCGTCCTGGCTCATGGTCTCCGTGGTCTCTCGGTGTTTCTACTTTCTTGGTTGCGCTACGGGAGCTCTTGGCATGACGATTTGGTTTGTGACTGGAAAGGCATGGGTGCTGCTGAGGCGTCCGAGTTCGTCGTGGGCTCCTATCGACCTTGCAGCCCGGGTCAACTGCCATCCAAGTAGCCATGTGATGCTGATTCAATTGGTGCAGCATTTGGTTTGGGGCACCAGTCTGGGACGCTCGGAGAGTTGAAGTCTTCCCCGGCTTCTCTCCAGTTTCTTTCAAGTCGAGGCGGGCGGCGGTACGGGTTGGGGTGGGATGCGAGGATTTGAATCATCGATGAAAACATGTTCAATTTGTGCACTGGACCGCCATGGAAAATTTGAGATCTGTAGGACGGACCGTCGGCCCACTGAATAAGCAAAAGCAGGCCTAACCTGGGCTGGGGGATGAGTTAACATGCATGCATGTACGACGACGACGATTTTTTGCACGGCCCAGCCCACAGTGAACTTGAACTCGTCCAGCATATGTGGCGCTCTGTTCCATCCAGCCTACGATGAAGTTCGTTCCAACTCCATAATCGATGGGCTTTTATGCTACTGTTTTGCTCAAACCTCGGCCCTCGGGTAAAGCATTGTATTGACTACTGACTTCAGCAAACGTTTGGCCAGAAGCACTTTTTCTTGCCGGTCAGCAGATGCATCGAGTCCAATTTGCCAAGAACACCAAACAAAAACCTAGTGCATGCACACGCTGATGATGGCATGATGGTTGATGGGTGCTCCTCCGAGCTTTATCAGCAGCCACCAAGGTAAAGCAGTAAAGCTAGCGTTGTTTCTTCCCAACTACTAGTGTGTTTGCAGGCCCTAAGCCAACAGCATCTCAGTGCGGGTTCCATCCATGGGCTGGCGTACGTTGCAAAATAAGGTGAGATGAGCTTGCCAGATTGGTTAACCTTTTCTTTCCTTAACTTCCTTTCAAAGCCAGGTTCCAGATCAGTTCGTTCTTGCTCAGAGGAAAATTATATTGCCGTGCTGACGATGACGCCATCAACGTTGTCCTAATAAGGCAAAGAAAGAGCACGGGATAACCGCCGGAGCAGCTTCATCCAACCAATGCATGATTGGTGAAGCGTCATCAGTCTCCATCCGAAACCTAAAGACGGCACAGTTTTTCTTGAATTATTGGAGCTGCCAATGCGTGCGCTGCGTCGGATGAGTGGCGTGCGCTCCAACTGTCCGGTCGTAAACTGCAATTACTAAGAATAGATGATACATAGTTTCAAAAAAAAAAGAATAGATGATACATCACAGAAGTAGTTTAGAGGCCGACTATTTCCTTGTATACTCTTCGTGACGTTGTGATGCTAAACAACTAAACAAGCATGCGTGTGTAGGCATTGTAGGGCCTGTTTGTTTCCACCCTCCTAAAGTTTTAGCTTCTAAAAATTTTAGGCAGTTTTTAGGCATCTCCTAAAGTATGTTTGGTTGCATCTCCTAAAAGTGACTAAAGGCAATGAATGAAGTGGTAAAATGATCAAGATGCACCTCTCCCCCACCAACCCGCTACCCCTGTTCCCCTCCACGGCGTTCCTCGAGCTGAGCAGAGCCCGTCCGCCGGCCAAATCCCCGGCCTCCGCTCCACCATCTTCAAATCCCCACCTCCCACGGCTTCCTGACCCCCTCCTCTTCCCCCTCGACCACTCCTTGTCCGCCGTCGTAGCTCCTGGCGCCGGGAATGTCACATCCCGCGGCCGCCATTGCCGCCGGCCCAAGCTCGGGCGCCGCCGCCGAACACCACCTCCCCGGCCTCCTCGTCCCCAACAAGCAGCCAAAACGGGGTCGTGGTGAAGCCCCAGTGCTCCTGCGCCCATCACCGACCGCTCTCCCTCGCCGTGCCGGACTCCTGGCACCGCTCCCCATCCGTCAGCCAAGGCCACGGCCGCCCATGCGTTGCCGGCTTGTGCCTGTGTGCGTGGGTGTGTTGAGGGTGCTGGGTAGCGGCGGGAGTTGGGCGGCCGCGGCGGCCCTACGTGCGGCTGCTGGCCGCCGAGGCGCGGGACGCGGTGGCCGCGGCGCCCTGCGTGCCGCTCGCCGCGGGCTTCACGGCGAGGGATGGGCGGCGGCGGCGGGAGTCGGGCGGGAGAGAGAGGGTAAGGCGGGATCTGGCGTGCGGTGGGGATGTGTGCGGGGTAGGAGCGGTCCAGAACCGATTTTAGTCGGTTTTAGGAGGAGGTGAGGGCCTAAAATATTTGGACCTCCTAAAAGATTTTAGTCACTTTTTAGGAGAAGTGTTTGGCACTTTAGGTAATTTTTAGTCACTTTTTAGGAGGTAAGGTTTTAAGAGGGTGGAAACAAACATGCGCTAAATATAAAAGTAGCCAAGACACCCAAAATATTATGGGTTAAAAGGCGCCCTAACAAAAAGGGTCAAAAGAATTGCCCTAACAAAAGGGAGCATCCATATTTTTGAATTTGGTAGAGTCGATCGGTTCAATTATGGTTAAAACGGGGGTACAGTGTCATAAGATTGTGGTTTGGCTCTCCATATTCGTGCGTGCCGGATCAAAGTGGATAGCCATGTGATTGATTATACGTCGGTTTCTAAACACGTAATGTACTGGACTGCTGCTGGTAACATAAATTCAGGTCTCAGTCAATGTTCTGGTCCAGTTTTTCCGCGAGATCTCATCTAACTCATGCGATGCCGCCAGGAGCATGTGGTACTACCAATGGCAAAAAGCCATGGAAGCCAAGGCAACGGCGACGCCGCGACACCAACGGGTAACGCCTGGATTGACCCGGACGGATGGCACACCAATGCCTTGTTGCCTCGATGCCTCTCCAAGGAACCCAAGCGCCTGTTACGGTCTTACCATGCTGGACCGTAACGGAGATCACTCAAACACCAGAAACATTCCAGAAATAAGAAGAACTGGAAGAGACAAGTAGTGATACGAAGAAGAGGGAGTCGAGATAGGAAAGAAGAATGACAGCTAGCAGAGTAGAATTGTGATTTCTCCTTTCCATCATTGATTCCCTAATCACGTGATGCTTACAACTTTATACTCAGGTTTTACACGGCCTTGGGCCCACCTCACAACAACCTTTCCCACCGAATAAGCGCCAGCTCAGAAATCACGCACAACACCCTCGCCACCAAGTCTGACGCTCGTCCGATGATAACACGAACGGTAGCACGTCCAGCACCCTTCAATTGTTTCTGCAACATCAGCACACCCTCTTTGCCTTCGTCTTCAGTCAGTGTATTTAGCTTGCCATGGCCCTCAAGGACATGACACTGCCCCCTCCACGAAAACCAGCTTGCCCCCAAGCTGGTGCATCAGGAAATCGACGAGATATGTCATGAACTTCCTCCCAAGTAGCCAGGTCCGATGGCAAAGCTGACCACTGAACCAACAACTGAGAGACAGGTGAGGAACCTTTGGAAACAATACGATGATCCAGCAAAGCTACAGGAACAACTGGAACAGTAGCTTCCTCGACAACATTGGGCAAATCTTGACTGACTGAAACTGCAGCAGAAATATGTTTCTTAAGCTGGGAAACATGAATCACTGGATGAATACGAGATTCAGCTGGAAGATCCAATTTATACGCCACTTGACCCACCCGTTGCAAGACTTGAAAGGGCCCATAAAACTTGAATGCAAGTTTTTGATTAGACCGAGAGGCTACTGAGGTTTGAATATACGGCTGAAGTTTCAAATAAACCATATCTCCAACCTGAAATTCTCGCTCAGAGCGATGTTTATCGGCCTGAGACTTCATACGCTGCTGAGCTCGCAACAACTGTTGCTGAATCAAACCATTCAACATGTTCCTTTCTGTCAACCAGATCTCCAAATCAGGAACGCTAGTACTAGACAGTGGAGAAATACCAAAGTGCCTTGGGGGATGGCCATACAACACCTCAAATGGAGAATGACCCAAAGCTGAATGAAACGAGGTATTGTACCAGAATTCCGCTAGTGGCAACCATTTGCTCCATCGTTGTGGACAAGAGTGAACAGAACAACGAAGGAAAGCTTCCAAACACTGATTTAAGCGCTCAGTTTGACCATCAGTTTGCGGATGGTAAGATGAGCTCATCAATAATTGAGTATCCGACAACTTGAACAACTCCTGCCAAACATTGCTAGTAAAAATTTTATCCCTATCTGTAATGATGGCTTCAGGCAACCCATGAAGCTTGTAAATGTTGTCCATATAGACTTGAGCCACTTGTAAGGCAGTAAAGGGATGAGACAGTGGCAGAAAGTGAGCATATTTGGAGAATTTATCAATAACTACCAAAATGGCATTCATTCTATTTGAAGATGGCAAGCCCTCAATAAAATCCATACAAACAATAGCCCATGGAGCATTGGGCACTGGCAATGGTTGTAACAAACCTGGAGTTTTGACATGCTCAACCTTGGCCTGTTGGCAAATAGAACACTGCTGAATATAAGCCCGAATTGTTTGTTTCATCTTAGGCCAAGAAAATAACTGCTTAATCCTATGGTATGTAGCATGAAACCCAGAATGTCCCCCAATGCCACTACTGTGTAAGGCTTGCAGGATGTGTTGTTGGGCCAACTCATTATTACCAACCCAAACTCGTCCCTTATGTCTGATGAGACCATCTACCAGCTGATAGTCTGTAGTATTTTGCCCAGAGACAGCCAATGTAGTTAACAATTGCTGAGCAGTAGGATCATCAGCATAACCAGCCAGCAGCCTTTCAACCCAAACTGGAGTGCAAGAAGAAATAGCTAAGATAGTATCCTGCACTGGACACCTTGAAAGAGCATCAGCTGCAGCATTAGAAACTCCTTTCTTATATACAATTTTAAACTGCAGATCCATTAATTTCAACAAGGCCTTGTGTTGAATTTTAGTGTGAATCCTTTGCTCATTTAAGTACAGCAAACTCTTGTGATCAGTCTTAATAGTGAATTCTTGACCCTGCAAGTAAGACCTCCATTTGTCCACAGCCATTAGAATAGCCAAGCATTCTTTTTCATAAGTAGAAAGACCCTGATTCGATGGACTTAAGGCCTTACTCAAATAAGCTACAGGATGATCATGCTGCATTAAAACTGCTCCCAAACCCAGATCACTAGCATCAGTTTCCAACACAAATGGTTGCTGAAAATCAGGTATTGCCAAAACTGGGGCATGAACCAGAGCCTTTTTTAACAACTGAAAAGCTTCCTCAACAATGGGTGTCCACAAAAACTGGGAACCTTTTTTCAACAAGCCAGTTAATGGTTTACTGATCATACTGTAGTGCTTAATAAACTTCCTGTAATACCCTGTCAACCCCAAGAATCCTCTTAACTCTTTCAAATTCGTAGGAGTAGGCCAGTGTTGAACAGCAGAAATTTTAGAAGGCTCAGTTGCCACCCCCTCACCAGAAATGCAGTGTCCCAAATACTCAATAGTTTGCTGTGCAAAAGAGCACTTTGACAGCTTGATATAAAACTGATGCTGCTGAATGATGTCCAACACTTGCTTAAGTAAGACCAAATGTTGCTCATAAGTAGTAGTATAAACCAAAATATCATCCATAAAAACCAATACACCCTGCCTCATGAGAGGACCAAAAATCTGGTTCATGGTGCTTTGAAATGTGGCTGGGGCATTAGTAAGACCAAAAGGCATCACCAAAAATTCATATAATCCACTATGGGTCTTAAATGCAGTTTTATGCTCATCTCCTTTCACAATCCGAATCTGATGATATCCAGATCGAAAATCCAATTTAGAAAACCATCTAGCACCAGCCAATTCGTCCAACAATTCATCAACCACTGGTAAGGGATGCTTGTTTTTTACTGAGATAGCATTAAGATGGCGATAATCAACACAAAACCTCCATGAACCATCTTTTTTTCTGACCAATAGGACAGGAGAAGCATAAGGGCTATTACTGGGTCGAATGACACCATTCTGAAGCATTTCAGTTAACTGTTTTTCAATCTCTGATTTTTGAGTCGGTGCATAGCGATAGGGCCTAACATTCACTGGTTGAGCACCAGGAATTAATGCAATATGATGATCAAATGGACGAGAAGGAGGCAAGGTCGTAGGCTCTTTAAACAGATGCTGATACTCTGAAAGTAACTGCTGCACTTCAGGGTGATCTGCATACTGGTCAACAACAGAAACTGATTGAAGGGACTGTAGTTCAGTGTTCAATTGTGTCTTCGAAACTTGATGTAACATTAGGACACCATGTGTGACTACTTTCCTTCTAAGCAACCCTTTTAGTTTTCTTGCACTGATTGGAAAGCACTTAACCACCTCATTAGTTAGCCCCTTCAAGGTAATGCGTTTCCCTTGATAAGTAAATTTCATGATTTTCTTTTGCCAATGAACCCACATAGGACTGCATTCCTCCAACCAGTCTTGCCCCAATATCATGTCGAAGCTTTGCAAGGGCAAAATACCAACATTAGTAACAAAAGTGTGTTTCTGAGAGGCCCATTGCAGATTTGGAATTCTTTGTTGACAAACCATAGGACTACCATCTGCAGTGACAAAGTGAGAAGGAGCACATGATTGCAAAGGGTACTGCAACTGTGCAGCTAACTTATCACTTACAAAGGACCCCACACTTCCAGAATCCACCAAAATTAGAATTTCCTGATTTGCCACCAACCCATGTAACCTCATAGTTTTCCTCTTGATAGTGTTTGGAGAAGCAGAATCCCCAATAGTCATTACCACATCAGTGCTTTCCCCCTCACTATCAATAGAATCAAGCTCCTCCATCAAAGGTTGCTCCAAAGCATCCCACAACTCTTCTATGACATGAATAGCAACCTGAGCTGGACACTTATGATTACGGCCCCACTTTTCTCCACATTTAAAGCAGAGGCCATTTTTCTTCCGGAATTGCAGCAGGGACTGAACTCTGTCCTCAGATTCCCCTTTTTCAGACTTAAGTTTTGGGACAAACCCCTTCTCAGCTCCTGTATGCTTGAACTTATCCACTGGAAAATTGGACTTAGACACTGCCTTATGGTTCTCTTTGGTTATAGACCGGCTCACTTGTGAGGCCAAAACCTCCTCCTGAACAAAAGCCAACGCTGACGCGTCCATCACATTACTGGGCCTATGCAAAGAAATTGGCACGCGTATCTCCTCCTTCAGACCACCCATGAACCGAGTCACAAAATAAGTATCATCATAAGCACTGTTGTACAGTAAAACGCCGTGAGATAACTCCTCAAACTTCTCAAGGTACTCAGCCACAGATCCGGTCTGACGCAAAACATCCAATCGCCTTAGCTGAGCCTGATACTGATTTCTGTCAAAGCGATCAAACACCGCCTCACAGAAAACCTCCCAATCAACAATGCGACCTCGGCGCTCCAACGTTTGAAGCCATGCCGCGGCCGTGCCCTTGAAATTTAGAGCCGCAAACCTTGTCTTCAACTGGGGACTCACCGGATACACCTCGAAAAACATATCACAGCGGTCACGCCATAGCCTTGGGTTATCCCCATCAAACCGAGGAAACTCGAGTTTGGGCAGAGGAGGTGATTTGGCCCCAAACTCACGAGTTCCTGGTGAACTCTCGAAAGGAAACGAGGTCGAATCAGGGAACGTACCCGTGACCGGGCGCAGCGGGCAGGATCCAAGGATCCCCCCGCCCACGTCCCGGTGGAAGGTGTCACGACGGTGCCCGTCGGGCCGCTCCGGATACGGCGGAGCAACATTGAGATCAATAGAAGCACCCCAACTCGACGACGGTGGCTGTAGAGGACGCAGAGGTGGCGGAGGAGGTGGGGGAGGTACGGCTTCGAGACGATGCAGCCGAGTAGAAGTCTCCTCCGTCTTGTTCAACAACGCACTCAATGATGTGTCGGTCGTCGATTGCTTGGCTTCAAGACCACTGATCTTATCTAATGATTGCTGCATCATGAGCTCAAAACTCTCAAACCGCTTCGCCAAATCTTCAATCGTGGCGGCCATTTGAGTCTGCAGCTTTGTTGGTTTCCTCGGCGGCGCCAGCGCTCACCAAGAAAAAATTTCGGCGGAATTTGTGGCGAGAGGGCTCTAATACCAATTGTTACGGTCTTACCATGCTGGACCGTAACGGAGATCACTCAAACACCAGAAACATTCCAGAAATAAGAAGAACTGGAAGAGACAAGTAGTGATACGAAGAAGAGGGAGTCGAGATAGGAAAGAAGAATGACAGCTAGCAGAGTAGAATTGTGATTTCTCCTTTCCATCATTGATTCCCTAATCACGTGATGCTTACAACTTTATACTCAGGTTTTACACGGCCTTGGGCCCACCTCACAACAACCTTTCCCACCGAATAAGCGCCAGCTCAGAAATCACGCACAACACCCTCGCCACCAAGTCTGACGCTCGTCCGATGATAACACGAACGGTAGCACGTCCAGCACCCTTCAATTGTTTCTGCAACATCAGCACACCCTCTTTGCCTTCGTCTTCAGTCAGTGTATTTAGCTTGCCATGGCCCTCAAGGACATGACAGCGCCAACTACCGAACCATGTACCTGACAGGTAGGCCCTCGCAAGTCACATCTCCAAAAAAAAAAACCCTTTTTCCTGTGCAGCTGTGCTCAGTGGAGAGGAGTGGTGGAGACAACAACAACGGTGTTTACCCTCGGCACTCGGCAGCAAGCGAGACGAAATGGCTTCCCCGTCGTGCTTATCTAGTAACGGAGCCAGGTGTCGGGCGTCGAGGCGACAGGAACGGTGTTTGGACTTTGTTTGGTTGTGGCTTTGACGTGTCAAAAAGCGCAGCGACGGCGGGCCCGGCGACGGCGCCAGGACCCCTGCGCTTTTTTTCTCCTATCCATCCGACGACGGATGAGCAGGGACGGGACAGTCCTGGCGGGCGGGGCGACCCAGTTTTAGAAGGCAAGCAAGTCACGTTTCGTCGCAGGAAAGCACCAACAAATATCCAGGAAATCCAAAGGCCCCAAGATATTTCTCGAGATATTTCAGCAGGAGATATTTTTCAAAAAAAAATCAGCAGGAGCGCAAAGTCAAGCTCCGAGACACTGTTAGCTCATTTTCGGCAGATTAGGGATCTGATACTGTTAGCAACCTACTGTCTACTGAAGTACAAGTACTGATGATATTTGAAGAGCACGCCAGAAGCTGCAGAAAATCTGGGGAAGTTCGGCCTCGGCTTTTGCCGAGATTTTTCAGCGATCGAACAGCTTGCCACCGTCCCGACGCGACGACACATATCCGCAAAGCCAGCACAGGGCGCACCAAAGGGCGACGACGGGGCTCGAGCCGGCCCGGCCGGATGGATAGGAACACCTCCCTGTCGTGCAACCCCACGACAGCGCATGGTTTTACTCGCGCCCAGACAGACAGGAGGGGCACCGCAGCAGCAGCATAATTGAGGCGAGGCGTCGTGGCGGCTGCGGCGGTGGTCGAGCAGCTGGCGCCGAGGCAACGACCCGCGGAGCAGCGATGGCCACAAGAAATCGAGCGGCGCCCGGGCGTCCTCCGCCACGCCGCCTCCGCAGCCAGGGAGGACCGGATAGATAGATTATTCATCAGGCTCGACGGACGGGACGGAAGGAAAAAGCGCGAGCGGAAAAGTGCACCGGCGGAAAAAATCCCGTCCGACGTGGCGCCCTGGACAGTGGCCGCTGCCCTTTTTCTCCGCCCCCTCCCCCTCTCGCCTTCGGCTCCATTTCATTCCTCGCCCTCTTCTCTTCTCCTCCCCTCCCCTGACTCCGCTCCCTTCGAGACCCGGCGGCAAGATATTGGAAGGGTGTTCAGGTGCTGGTGATTTGGCCTTGGTGCACGCGCTCGCCTTCTGCTGTTCGTGAAGAGCCGGCGAGCGTTTCTGTCAGATTTGGCGGTTCTGCTGGTTCATAGATCCGGAGATGGCTCGTTTTCAGGTAACTAATCTTACTCTCTTTACTTGTGATCAACCTTCATCCTTTCAGTGGATTTGCAGTAGAGCATGGGCATGTTCTTGGAAGTGTATTCCTTTCCTGGCATGTGCTCCCCAAAAGAAAGGGCGTGTTGATCTTTTGTGCTGAGAAAACCCCAAATTCCTTCTGTTTCTGAAGGAAATCAAGGCGAGGAACGACCAGAGGCCTTCTGCTGATCGTGTTGGCCATGGAAACTTCATGGACCACCTGAAGAACACTCTGAATTCCGGTGCGATGGACTTGCCGGAAGGAGCACGAGCCCCTAAGGTACGGCGCAGCAACTCAAAACTCTCTTGCTCTTGCAATCTGCATAGTTCCAGAATTGCAAATCTAATGAAGTTAGAGATGTTTCCTCTCACCAAGGTCACACTTTTGGCACTTGCCGTTTAGGCACGCAAGCCTTACACGATATCCAAGCTGAGGGAGAAATGGACGGAGGACGAGCACAAGCTCTTCTTGGAAGCCCTTCAGCAGCATGGCCGTGCCTGGCGTCGTATCCAGGGTGAGTGCCTTTGCGCTTATCACTTTCTCTATGGCCATGTACAACAGTACAAGCTTTGTTAACACAGCTTCAGAGTTCACCTTGCTGATATCTGGCACAATTTGCAGAGCACATAGGCAGCAAGACTGCCGTGCAAATCAGGAGCCACGCTCAGAAGTTCTTCTCCAAGGTCTTATTGCCTTTTGCATAGAAAAAAACCCATCAAATCCCCTCTGCCTGAAAATTCCATGGATTGTGTTGCTTGCAAGGTGATGTAAGTTGCTCAATCATGGAGAGCAGACGCTATCCATGCTGTGTAGTCGAATCCATGTTTCTGATTGCCTTTTCTATTGTGCTCCGCAGGTCATCCGAGAATCCTCTGGGGACAGCAACAGCATAGCTGCTCCACCACAAATTCAGATTCCTCCGCCACGGCCAAAGAGGAAGCCTTCACATCCGTACCCACGCAAGCTGGGTAATTCACTCCGCAAGGATGCCTCTACAATCAAACAGCTCGAGAAGCCCCTGTTGAAGATACAGCCCCTGTTTGAGCAGGAGAATTGCTCGCCGAAATCTGTGCTAACCACGGCACAGATAGGCTCCGAGATCCTGGCACTTGAAGGTAGTGGATCACCAGCTTCCTCGGTTTACATGGAGGAGAAATGCCTCACACCAAGCACATCAGTTGGGGAATTAGGTGTGCAAGTAGCACGTTCAAAGGTACTCTACATTCTTACAGCCATAATATACCTTGCGAAGCATATGTTCTTTCATTTCTAAGAATATTATTAGGTTAGGTATCCAACTGAAGTCCAAAATTCTTCACTGCATATATCAGCACAATAGTGGTTCCTGGAACCATTTTATAGTAATTCTGGGTAACATGGAATTGAAAATTTGTATCGTGTGAAGAAAAGCATCTAATCGCATGATTGGTAACATCTGAATCCTGTGTTCTAACAAACAGCTTAAATATATCTCAGGATGCCACCACTTCCGATGGCGCGGCATGTGGAATGCCTGAAGGTCCAGTTCTTAGGCTATTTGGCAAGAGGGTCGTGGTGAATAATTTGCATCAGCAGCAAAACTCCAATACTGGGGACCTACAACATGTAGCAGACATGGAGCTGGACACTTCAGCTGAGACACCAACTAGTGGAACTGGGAAGTTCTCTTCCCATGGTGCAGAAGAAGCAAAGACATGGAGCCCGTGGCTGACCGGTACACAGCAGCTTATGTACTATCTTCCTCAAGGGGAGGTTCTCTCCGTGCATTCTGCTTGCCAATTTCTCAGCTACGGGAATGGAAGCATATCTTACAGAGTATTGAACCCACAAACAGTTACCTCAGATAAGCAACAGCACCAACCATCTGAAGCTGCAGACTGCAAGTTCACTAGGGCAGAAGGATCGTGGACGGAATCGATCACAACCTCCAATAATGTGCCTGAAACAGCTCCTCAGAATTCAGATTCTATAGAATCTACACAAGTAAACAACAATGAAGATGAAGTGATACCTGTTCCAGGTTCAAGAAAATATTCCACTGTTCCAGCCTACCTTCGAGGTTTTGTGCCATACAAGAAGTGCGCAGCTCAAAGCAAGATGCTGCAGTCATGGGTGCCAGGCGAGGAGGCAGATGGAGAGATGACAAGGCTGTGCCTGTAAATTTTGGGTCTTCATCGTCGCGGATATTTTTGCTGATATGCAATACATATGACTAGTACAGTACAGTAGTACTGATGTTTTGCAGGAAACCATTCTGGCATTCTGCTGTTGCTTATGAGAGGCAGAATGAAACTGGTGAAGCGGCCACAAATGGAGGCAACGATGGTTCCTGTTTGTCCACGTATAGTTCAAGACTGATGTTTCCATTTTCCTCTTTGAGTGCTTGCAATTTTCAGAGGTCAATGGTTGTGATGCAGTGATAAGTAATGTAGTTATAGCATTATAGGAGACTCGACCGTATTGTATGGCGTATGTATGTAAATTACGAATGCTTTTTGTGCAACAATGACATGGCAGCTAAACAAAGGAATGTTGCTCAGGTTTCTTCAGTTGCTCTATTGACATATGAAGTTTAGGAACTTTGAATCAGTGTCTCATCAGGGTCAGGGACTTACTGGAATCAACAACATTGTCCAATGTACACTGCCTTAAAAATCATACTACTTTGGAGTATAGTGCCTTATAAAAGTCATAATACTGTGGAGCAACTGCATCACCACTTCACCAGTGCGGACATGCTACAGAAATCTGCAATTGATTGAATTTGCGCGCACACGATGATGTAATTTAGACTTGCCGGCTTTGTCTTCCAAGCGTGAAGGAAACAGGATGACACTTCTCTTGGCACCGGGCCACGATTCCTCACAGCCCAGGCCTTCGTTTTGCAACCTCGACAAAGATTACTCGGCCATCCAGGAACTGAAGAGGAAACAGTGAATTTGCAGATGCCAGTAGATGGGCTGCAGGAGGACAAATCGTCGGCAGATGATACACAGAACAGATTTTTTTTTACCTTCCCGTGCATTCCTTCGATGGCGGTCTTGGTTTGCTCCTCGTCGGCGTAAGACACGAACGCGAAACCTCTCGGCCGCTTCGCTGCCCTATCCATCACGAGGTTAACTGCAACGCAAACGCGCGAACCAAACCTGAAACGCTCTGAAGTAAAATTGTGCAGTTTCTCATCACATTACTCATCTCAGATGTCAGATCATTACCTTCCGTGAGATCACCAAATTTCTCGAACGCATTCCGGAGGCTCTCTTCGGTCGTACGGAACGAGAGACCTGCTCGAAGAAGTTCTCATGAGTCAGGATGAAGCCGCAAATGCTTTAAGATTTGTGCTCAAGAACACGCAAAAGTACGATTTCGTGGCCGTGGATAGTTCGAATTTTTATACTCGGGACTTGGGAGATCGAAGCACTAAATTCACGAGATCGGATTGCGAAATCCAGTAGAGTGCGCGGGGAGATTTGGGGGATTTTTTGTGCCTACCGTGGACGTACAGCCTGGTAGCGGCGCCATGGGAGGCACTTAGCGGCTGGAGGCAGGCAGTGACGGTGGACTGACGATGCTGGTTGCGGACAGCACCGGAGGCGGCGGCCGGACGAAGCGTGCGCGAGGGGGAGGGCGCGGCAGTGAAGCTGAAGGTTCTGGAAGCAGCGACGGCGGGGGCGGGGGCGAAGGCGGCGTGAGCGCTCGGCATTGTAGCTTGGATTGTTTTGGGTTGGATGCTTGCTTAGTCGGAACTGAAACCCTGACAGCATATGGTGTTTGTGGATACGAGGTGCTACACTCCAGCAGGGTCACATCGAATATTCGGATACTAATTAGAAGGACTAAACATAAGCTAATTACAAAACTAATTGCACAGATGGAGTCTAATTCGCGAGACGAATCTATTAAGGCTAATTAATCCATCATTAGCAAATGGTTACTGTAGTACCACATTATCAAATCATGGACTAATTAGGTTTAATAGATTCGTCTCGTGAATTAGACTCCATCTGTGCAATTAGTTTTGTAATTAGATTATATTTAATACTTCTAATTAGTATCAAACATCCAATGTGACATGTGCTAAAGTTTAGCACGCTGTTCCCAAATTCGACTTTCTACAAGGAATTCACAACCAACACAGATCGATATCTTCATCAGAACTGGATGACTGATCAGCAGCAACTGAATCAGGAACAGAATCCGGCCCTCATCAGTCTCGAGAACCTATCTATACATCCATATCAACATACTACAGTAAGTTAAACTGCCCACCATAAAGAAGCGAATGCTAATCAGTTATCTGGCCTTCACGTCATTTCATCAGTTGCATGTGACGTGCCTTCCTGGTAAACGATAAACGCCTACTGGTGGTTACTCCTGTATTTGTACGCTCTTGACTGCCACCGCTAACTCATGCTGCATTTGTTCAGTGCCGTAATTTGCATACACCTTGCTCTTGTTCTCCTCCCACCATTGCTGAGCTTCCTTCTCGCCAAAATGCTTGCGACTGCACAACCAAGAATAGGTTACTGCAAATGTAAAACGTACATGTCATAAGTAACAAACACCAGTAAAGCGTCCTAGGATTTGGATTCACCTGAATCTCACTCGTCTTATGTCTTTCTTCCCACTAGGTGATAAATCAAATGTGACATACACCCCACGCTCGATTTGCTCAATCACACCATTGCACATGACTGGGGAAGCAGGGGCACCCGCCTCTGTGATATAACAATTTACGTCCAATGTTGTACAATTCTGATGGCTGTGTGATCTATCAACCGACACGTCAGAATTCGAAGGTGGTCCCTCATCTCCTCGGCTGCTGCTCTGGTTATTCTGGCTGTTGTTGTGTTGACTGAATTTCCCAGTGGCAAGTTTTTCGCTGCGATAATATTGCAAATCTGCTGTCGATGGTTGTCCCCTGTCAATATTAGATGTGATTTTGGGGTTCTCGGATTGCTGACCAACCAAAAGTTTCTCTGACATGGCCTTACACTGCATAATTTACAACAGGCAGACATGCCAATCAAGGCAAAATGATGTGTTACACCTTCTTTGTTACTGAAACAATTTATTGACAAATACTTCTGGAATTAGGAATGTGACACAATCATACCTGGTCAGTTAGAACCTTTATGATGTCTTTGGCAGCTTTGCATTTTGCAGCCTCATCCCTAACAATAAGCCATGTCTCATCAAGTTTTTGTTTGTACAATTGAACCTGAAGACTTTTTTGCTGGTATTGCTCCGCAAGAAGTGTCACCTGTTTAACCAGCAGCAAGAGTAGAATCTTATTTAGTTATCAAAGGAGAAGCAGATAATTTTCCTATTAGTGATTTATCAATTACCTGTGAACGAAGCTGCTTCACTTCTTCTGTGAGTAAGGTTTCTGTGTTTGTCCTTTTCCTCTGACCATCAGTAGACTGTTGCAAAGAGCTGCCACACTTAAGCGCTGCAGGAGCCTGCATTCGTTGGGAAATAGAGCTACTACACATGAGTTGATACCGAAAACTGTCTTGTGCAGCAACAAATTGCGCAGGGCACTCAACTTGCCCCCATCTCTGAGATTTTACTTGAACTGAATCGGCAGGGATTTCATTTCTCTGATTGGGATCTTGAACTAAAGCCACTTTTTCTACAGATAAGTTTGCATCCTTGAATATACGTGATAACTTAGGTGTGTATGACCTCATAATTTCAGTTCTAGACATATCACCTTTGCTGGTCTTTAATTCTGATTTTATCTTACCAGAATCCACAACTTTCAGCAGCTGACTGAAACACACATCACATACACGATAGCGTCTGCTCTTGTCTGGTGCAAGGGCGGCCTTGGCCACCTTGTTACTACTGCAGGAACGGCAGAACATGGAACCACAATGGTAACAGTTGTGCTTTTTTCTAGTGAAACCAAACGCCATCTTGCAACCACTGCATACAGAGAGGTCCTTTCTTGAGATTGCCTTATGCAGACAGATTGCGGCAGTGTAATTGTAACCACAAGATATACTTTCCACATGCCTACCTTCCAATGCCTCTACTAAAGTTGGAGAGCTCCTATTAACATAGTCACCTAAACCAAGCTGTCCTTCCTTGCCTTTACCCCACGTAAACACTTTCCCATTTGTAGTTAGCACAGCTACGTGGGAAGAACCTGATGATATGTGCCTGACAAACTCGGACTTAAGTAGTCCTTCAACAGCACAAACAGATTTACCATCTACTTGGGGGTTTCCTAATTGGCCATGCATGGAACTGCCAATAGTAAATACCACACCAGTAATAGAAAGCACAACAGTGAGTGCCGTCCCACAGGACACCTGAATAAAATCATAGTCTGCGAGTGCATCAACGCAAGTTGGTACGAGCTTCATCTTTTTGTCAGCATGACCCAGCTTCCCCCGATCTCCATCACCCCATGTGAACAGCTTGCTGCTTGGCATATTGTTCTTCAAATCGCTGATTACTTCCGCAACGGCAGCTGTGTGCCATGGCCCACATGCCACACATTTTACTTTTGAGCCTTTCAAAGACTCTACTTCTTTTGGACGAGAAATTCCTTGTGTATCTCCATGACCAAGAACGCCAAATGTTCCATCCCCATATGTGTATAACTGACCAGACGATGTTACAATAGCTGTGTGCCATGGACCACAAGCAATCTTCGCAACAGATATGCCATCCAGTAGACTGAACAATTTATGCGGAAACCATTGGTTCCTTGCATAGCAGTCATTCAACAAACCAATATGAGCTCCTTCACCCCATTCAAAAAGTTCACCAGAAACTGTTACCGCACAAGTGTGCTTTGATCCATATGCCACAGCCTTCACATGTAAAGAGGAAAGAGACTCAACAAGTTTGGGTCGGGAGACTTTTATATTAACTTGCTGTCCAATCTTACCACTACTTTCATTGCCCCAGGAGTAGACCTCCCCTTGCTTAGTGATTATTGCTGCATGAGTTTCCCCGCAAGCAATGCTTTGTACATCAAGCATGTTAGTTGATTCCACTAACCTTGGAAGGGATTTTGACATATCGTCACAGTCTAACGTACTTCCAAGAACATCACCCCAGAAAAAAACATCCTTCAGAGAATCTAGCCTACATGCTGCACGGGGTCCTTCAAAGGTTTTCAGTTTAGGTGTTTGGGCAATTTTCTGGTCCTTTTCTTTGTTACCAACCATAATATTTTTCAAACCATGTATTTCTGGATTTGACATCTTGCGTGTAAGCTTTTCCAGGTAGGTATCTATGTCAGATAATGTTCTCTGTCTTGGGTAAAATAACGCTTCTGAATAATCAACACTACCCCCTGAAAAAAATCCCTGTCTGTTCTTGGGGCTCCTGTGTGATGGATATACCTTAATATGAAATGCAGTACAGGAATAGTTAGACCAAAACGAAGAGTGTAATTTAACCAAGAGCACTAGGTGTTTAGAAACAGAACAGCACGTCAGTAAGGCATGTCTCCTTACACATGAACAAGGTTAAACCAACACTCATTGCTGGGACCAAAGGCAAGTCAAATCATTTCAATGTGGACCTCATTTAACACCCTTGCAGTTATAGCTAATACGTGTGTGGTTTGTTTAGATTGATATAAGGTACAACCTAAGAATATTGTGTTTGTTGATTGGCTTTGTGACTGTAAAATCCAGATGACCAACCAAATACAGTCAAATACCCTATAGGCTATAGTGTGCCACATGAAGCTCCTTCCCAATTCCCAAACAAAAACAGACATTGCTATACGAGGTACCAAAGAAAAATGCCAAAGCATGCTATATACAATGCTGCCATTTACATGCCATGATGTGACTTCTCAAACTAACCTGTATGTGCCTGGGTGTGCTATGCACACTTGGTAGCCTACTCTTAAGCTGAATATAGCTGCGAGGAGTATTTGTGCAACTGTCTATCTGTCTGCTGCTTCTTGAACCAATTGACGAACATGGGCTACAAGGAGCTGGTAATAAAGCCCTCAAGCCCAGATACCAGTATTCAGCTTGATCTTTGTTGCTGCAGATCTGGTCATAATTTTCAAAAGATATGGTGCCAGTAAGGAAAAATGGACAGTACAAGCTTACAAAGCAAACTGACTTAAAATATTGCAATGCAAATACCAAGTCAAGTGATCGCTCTCCATTTTTGTAAATAAGTGATAAGGACTGGGACTCCTTCTCTGGGCAACGCTGTCGCAGAAATTTTATCTGCAAAATTCTGAAATCCTTAGAATAGTTGTGGTATGCAATGAATAATGGAGAACATGTCTTTTTCATTACAAAATGAACTGCGTACAGTCTTCTGTCCAAGAACCACAGCTGACACAGAGCTTAAGCTCAAGCGTTTTTCCCTCCCTTTTGAATACCATATCAATGCTGTCTCATCCTGAAAAGAGAAGAAAAATTATTTTCCCATGACTGAAAGGTGTATTTTCGTATAATAACATAAGTATAACATGATAAGCTGCAATTATACAATTGTAATACAATATGACCGACAGGGACTGACCAAAACCTCGTAGTTCTATTGGACCAAATTGTATGACTATCCGTTCCAAAATGGTGTCATTTTGGATGTAAACATGGTCACAAATATACACATCGGGCTACTACTTTTCCCAATCATATCTTAGTGAAAACCTTGACAGGCACTTCTGATCACCAATATGCTAACATCATTTGTCGTGTGACAAATCTAAATAGTTGTATGGCTATTAGTGGATAATACAGTTAAATGTGACTGCTCTAGAATTGCAACTTGGAATGGTGGCAGTAACTTCAAATGCAGTTCTGTGACATTTCAGCAAGTGGAACTGCTAGTCTAAGGAATATGCAGAAACTAATTGGTTCGGAATAATATATTAATTGCTACCCAACCTATTCGAACCTTATGCCAGTCTCTCTGTGACAGGGCATATCAGCAGTTCCAAAGAGCACAAGGAATAAACATCTAGTTCAATAGTTCTAGCTGAATAGACTGCAGTAAAAAAAATATTGATCTGGGTAGGTAAAAATCGAATGTCATCATAATCTTTTAATTGTCATGAGGTACCTATAACTTCAGAATTATCGCCCCCAGGTATATAGATCATGTATTAAGAAAAAAAAACGAATCATGATCTGCAAGGGCGTGTCCGCGTATCACCAGAATTACTCACAGATGATAGCCTGAAGGAGCAGAATTTGGGCTTCCCTCTCTTGCCGCACTTCAGGAGATATGCGCCCTTCTTCAGAGCAACGATGGCCTGAATAAAGCAATGAATTGAGCAGTCAGATGGCCAATCCTCCCAAAACTAAAGGGAATCCGTTCAAGTACTAGAAGAGCTGTAGACGCAGGATGGAGCATTTCATTCCCCTAAAAATGCAGGGTGTAAAATTCCAACAACAGTTAAGAAAATACGAGGTATCTGTCTTCTCATTGCAGATAACTAAGGCGCCAAGGAAAAATCCAAGAAACGGTGGTCTCATGAAAATAGAAGGGAAAGAAATCCAAGAAATGGGCATCACAAGTACTCTCAAGAGGCTAGAAATGGGCATCACAGGTACTCTCCAAGAGCCTAGAAGTGGACGATAGGAAAAGAGAGAGATTTTGATGATTCACCTGCTCAACGCCTCTGGTTGGCGTCCGCCCATCGAAGCTCCCCGCCATTACAGGCGGAATGCGGAAACAACCAGATGGGCGCCGCAACCACGAACCACCTGGATCAGCTTGAACCCTACTTCGTTCGTGCCGAAAGCCAAAGCTGGAGTGAAGAGACCGAAAGAAAAGGAAGAGAGATAGTAGGAGGAAAAGTAGAGAGATGTCTCTTGCAGGGGTGGGGGGGAGAGAGCTTCAAGCCTGCAAGTTGCAACAGCAACAGTTCAGGCCTTCAGGGGCCAGGGACAGGGACCTGGAAAAGTGCACAGGTGGCCGTGTCACCTGTGCTCGGTTGAAGAGCGAGCAGACGAGCAGTGACCCAGAGCTGGAGGCGCTGGCCGTTGGGGTTGGGGGGTTCTTGGCTCGCGCCGCGCCCGCGCGCACATGAGCCAACGGAAAAGGGGAAGACGTCCGTGTTCTCCCTCCGGGCTTGGCGCCGCGCAGGCGCAGCCCCCATCTCTCCCTCTGGGTCTAGCTACCAAACAACCATACCCCTATGCCACTCCTGCGACTGCTACACTACACACCTGTGTGCTCTCGGTTAGCGTGTGGTGAACAGTGGCATCAGTACGTGGGCAGGCAGGCGAGAAGGGGATTTAAAATGTTTGCGGGCGCTTGTCGTCGCCTCTGAAAGTCTTGGATTTCACTCGTGTCGGCGTCTGGGTTTCTTTCTCTCTTGGAAATGTTGCCTTCGCCTCTAGCTCTACATAGGCTCTAGAGTTGTGGGGCAAGTAGAGGCTACGGCAATAATGGTGTCCAAGTTGAACCCAGTCGGAGACAGAGGCTTTGGGGGTGTTTTCTTCCCGTGTCTTATTTTTAGCACGTGTCACATCGAATGTTTAGATACTAATTA
>NC_028456.1:28184863-28297790 GCF_000263155.2 Setaria italica | reverse complement strand
CATTGTCAATCATGGACTAATTAGGCTTAATAGATTCGTCTCGCCGTTTAGATTCGTCTTATGTAATGGGTTTTGTAAATAGTCTACATTTAATACTCCTAATTAGTATCTAAACATTCGATGTGACAGGTGCTAAAGTTTAGCAAGCGGAAGAAAACAGGCCCTTTGTTTACGAACGTGCCGCCTATCCATGAGCTGTTTGATATATGATTATTTTTAATTCGGATGTGTGATACCAATTATTATAAAACTAATTGTATAAAATATGACTAATTCGCGAGACGAATCTATTAAACCTAATTAATTCATAATTAGCATATATTTACTGCAGCAACACATGAACTAATTAGGCTAAATAGATTTGTCTTGCGAGTTAGCCTTCATTTATCCTATTGATTTTGTAATTAACCTATATTTAATACTCCTCATTAGTATCTAAACATTCGATGACAGGATTAAGGGCCTGCTTGGATCCATTTGCTAAACTTTAGCAGTTAAACTTTGCTAAACTTGAGTTGCTAAACAGCATTTAATAAGGTGTAGAAAGACTTGTCTGCCCTCATTTGAGGCAAGGGGGGAGAGAGAGGGTCCAGACAAGCAATAATGAGGGGCAAAGGGTGTCTGCCCCATGTCTACCAAGGTTTAGCAACCAAAAAGTTGCTAAAGGGCTAAAGTTTAGCAACCATAGTTTAGCAAAGTTTGGTACTTAACCTCACATATTAGGCACATGGAGCTTGTTTTAAACCATAGATTGCTTTGTCCAATTTGCAAATAAAATGTGGAGCATTTGCCTTCTCAAACCCAGGTGGTTGTTTCATGTAAACCTCTTCTTACAGAACACCATGTAAGAACACATTCTGAACATTCAATTGTCTCAAACACCATCCTCTGCATATAGCAACTGATAGAACAAGCCTTATAGTAGCAATTTTAACAACTGGGCTAAATGTATCCTCATAATAAATGCCATAACTTTGCTTAAAACCCTTAGCTACTAACCGTGCTCTATATCTATCTATGGAGCCATCTGATTTTTTCTTTACCTTGTAAAGCCACTTATAGTCGATTATGTTGTTGCCTTATTTAGGTGGAACAAGATGCCAAGTTTGATTTCTGAGCATCGCCATGTATTCCTCCTCCATGGCTTTCTTCCACTTGGAATCAACGAGAGCTTCTTCAAGCGTTCGAGGTTCTCCTGTAGTACAAAAATTGCCATACCTGACCGTGCCATCAGTGAACTTTTTAGGCCTCACAATCCCACTTTGTAAACGAGTCCTAGGACGAGACGACTCAATCGGTGGAGGGGAGGATTCAATTTGTTGAACTATTTCAGATTCAGCCGCAGCAGATCCTAAAGACGCCGCAGAAAATCCGCCTCCTACTGGTGGTGTCCGCTCCGGCGACAGCTCCCTACCGTTGGGGTGACGCAGTCGGAGTAGATTTGCCCCCGCCACGCGTGGAGTCTTGATACGGCCCAGTTCGACCCCGAGGCGAATCAGCGCGGGATTGTGCACCGTCAGCAGGAGGAGGATCCGCATCAGATATGGCGCTAGGATTTTCTGCAGCTCCATTTGTGGCATTTCCTTCACCATTTTCATCTGAATTTCTTCCTGTATCTTCCTGCTCAACACTAGGCAAGTCATCAATAATAATTGGGTTAGCACAAGTTACATCCCCTAGTAAATGTGGTGGCAATAGAAGGATTTCTTTGCGGAGGGCTCCCGCATTTTGATGAAGATCTGTGAACGGAAAAACATCTTCATCGAACACCACATCCCTAAAGATGTAAACATGGCCGGACGAGACATCAAGATACTTGAATCCCTTGTGAAGAGAGCTATAGCCGAGGAAGACACAACGGATGGATCGGAAGGAAAGCTTTCGAGTACTATATGGTCGTAGATTTGACCAACAAGCACAACTAAAGGTGCGAAGGGAATTATAATCAGATGTTTCTTGTAAGAGTTTTTCTTCTGGCATGTGATAGTCTAAGATTTTGCTAGGAAGTAGGTTTATAAGATAAGTAGTAGTAAGGAAAGCTCCATCCCAAAACTTAAGGGACATGGATGCATTTGTAAGGAGAGACAAACCTACTTCCACAATATAACAATGCTTGCGTTCAACTGCTCCATTCTGTTGATAGGCATGAGGATAGGAGACACGGTGGGCTTTGCCAATCTTTTGAAAGAAGGAATTGAGCTTCTCATATTCTCCTTCCCAATCCGTCTACATAGCAATGATCTTCTTGTTGAACTTCCTTTTAACTAAGTTTTGGAAGCTTTGAAAAATAGGAAAAACATCAGATTTTTTCTTGAGCAGATAGATCCAAGTGTATTTACTGAAATCATCGATAAAGCTAAAATAGTAAGTGTGTCTTCCAACCGAGATAGGTGCTGGTCCCCAAACATTAGAAAAAATTAATTCAAGAGGAGCATTAGATATACTATCTAATTTGGGATATGGAAGTTGATGACTCTTGGCCATCTGACAAGCACCACACACTGAATTAATGTTTATATCTCTAGAACAAGGCAAACTATTATCTCTAAGCACATGCTCAATAATAGAAAACACTGGATGACCTAATCTACTATGCCATCTAATTGTAGATGGTTTATTGACTCCACAGGCTTGCTTGATGTTGCTCCCTTTTGAAATTCTTGATGATAAAGGATAGAGGCCGCCCCTGCATCTACCTTGATGTATGACCTTCTTCGTTTGCTAATCCTTGATGATAAAGAAATTTGGATGAAATTTCATATAGGCATCATTATCGGATGTGAATTGATGAACAGAGACAAGGCTTTTCTTTGCGCTAGGCACATGGAGGATATTATTTAGATACAATTTTCTACTAGGGGAATGTAAAATTGTGTGCCTAATATTACTGATATACATACCTGATCCGTTTGCTGCATGCACTTGATTACGACCATTGTACTTGTCTCTTATTGTCATTTTCTCCAAGTCACCGGTTATATGGTCATATGCTCTGCTGTCCATGTATCAGTTGGTGTCCACCCCATAGCTTATTGCAGCTCTAGCAATCTTGGGGTGTTGTTGTTCTTCTTTATCCTCATCATACCTGTACCAGCAGGCAAGAGCTTCATGGCCGACCTTTTTACAGATCTGGCATTGTGGCTTGCTATTCTTGCCTCCTTGCTTGGGCATGTTGTTGCTGTTGCGATTGAAGTTGGGACCACGACTGTTTCCACGGCCACAGTTTCCTCCTCCTCCTCGACCGCGGTAGCCTCCACGCCCTCTTGATGTTGAATTGGCTGAAGATTGGTATTGGCCATGACTTTGTCCTTCATGAAGTATCTCAAGACGAGTATCATAAGCCATCAACCGAGCATAAAGATCACTTATGGAGATGGGATCATATCGACCCATAACAAAAAACACGACAGGATTGTAATCATGATCTAAATCGGTTAAGATATGCAAAATCATCTCATCATCATCAATAATTTTACCGGCAGTGGCGAGTTCATTCCTTAAACCTTTCATCTTGGTGAAGAACGCCGTCATTGTCATGCTTCCTTTCTTCAGGGTGGAGAGATGCATGCGAATATTTGTCGCACGCGCCCTAGATCGAGCTGAGAACATATCTTCTAGGGCTGCCCATACTTCGGCCACCGTTGCCATAGTCGCCACTTGTGCCAACACATCTTTGGTGAGGTTGTTGTTCAAGTAGCTGAGCAACTACTGGTCCTCGACCAGCTAGGCTTCATAGTCAGGGTTGGGGCCGATCGTCTTCTTGATGTCCTTCACGACTTATAGGGTCTGCGAAGGAACGGGCGTGGTCCCATCTAGATAGCCCATGAGTTGAGCTCCCCGGATGCTAGGAAGGATCTGGACCTTCTAAAGCACATGGTTCTCCCTGGTCAACTTCTCAGAAACTATCGGGTCAAGCGCCAACGTCGTCGAGGAAGATGATGCCATGGATGGTGAGGCTATTGGATATTTGGTAGAAGTATGGCTCCATGAAAGAATAGGTAAACATGGTTACCTATCTTGACTCACCACGGTTGCATGTTCGTACATAAGCCAATAGCCTAGAGATAGATACAAGAGTTTGGTTTGATTACATCTTGAAAAACAAGTAAACTATCTTACTTATCTACCTCTAACTCTAACTCAACCGAATTCTCGGAGAGTCTCGTTACAAGCCGTGGCATATCTTCGTGGCATATCTTGTTGTTTAACACTCCAATGTCTCACGAGTTCCATGTAGCCGTGGACGGCACAGCGCATCGGCCACCGAAGCACGCATGTGTCCGCCGTTGTTTTGCGGCGAGAAACGAGCGTGGAGGAAAGAAATCTGGTTTGTTTAACGGTTATTTTAGGTGGCGCGTTGCTTGGTTCTTGCGTGTTGGCAGGCACCACGATTCTACCAGTTCCGAGATGCGACTACTGAAACGGTAGAAGAAGGTGATCGTGCGCCGCCTGCGATGTACACAGCGAACGGGGAAATTTGGCACGGAGAAGAGCTTTTCGTGAGGATCTCACGGACGATTCTGGAGCAGCCAGCTATTGAAGGCCGCCCCCGCCGTAGACGATAGGCCGGCGGTGGCTCCTCATGTGTCGAGCGTAAAAGCCGTCTGCCCGTCTGGTTGGCGGCGGTGAACACGCACACAGTCAGTCACACACACTTTGCTGACTTCGCGCGCGGCAGCTGGGAAAAGACGGGAGGGGCGGAGGTGCACCCGCCGAAGAGGGGAGCAGCATGATGCCCATGGGGAAAGGGCCCGATAGAGCACGCACTAGGCTTCGCTGTTACGGAGCTATGTGGTCTGAAGCGAAACGCATGCATGACGATCGACGCGTCGCCTTTCCCGTCCCGTGCGAACCACCCATCCGTCGCTAGCTTTACGTGCGCTGGCCGCCGCAAGCAATTAACCTAGCCATACCATACTCTCACATGCACGCGGCGGCGCCTCAGATCCTTATCCAATATCCATGGTTGTGTTCTCCTCTCTAATGAACCAGGCATTGGACGACAATGGCCGCAACGCATCCATGTGAGGCCGAATCCAGAGCCGGTGAACGAACGCGATATTCCCCACGATCCACGTCTGTTTCGGTAGGCCCGATCCGGCCGGCTTTTATCTAATCCAGTTCATCTATCCGGCGCACGAACGAAGGTGCCGGAGGCTCGGCTCTGACCATGCCGGCGTTACATGGGGCGGTTTCCCTCTCTAGCCTAACCATGTGCCACGATTTCTAGCCTGGCCTCACTGTATATACAAACCGCCGCATCCTAGCCTTCTAGGCATCCACTGCGTGACTGCGCACATGCTCGGTCAGAGACGGCTCGAGCTCGCTTCTGACTTTCCGGTCGCAACACAAGCACTCAAACCGAAGTGCACACACTGCGCAGCGTCAGCGCGCACCACGCCCGCACTGGCTGTCACCGCCCGCAAGCGGCCGGCCCGAGCCGAACACACGCCTGCCCGCCGTCCCAACTCCCAAGTCCCAACCGCCCACCAGGCCACCACCACCACACCACGGAGGCACAGACCCGTCTCCGGCTAGCTGGGGCACAAACAAGTGTGGTAGGCCTGGTTGCCCGCACCAGCCACGCGCGCCCGCACACGCAGTGCTAGGCTCCTGCGGCTACCGCGTCGTCTGCGTCCTGCGTCCTGCTGCTCGGCGCGCGCAGTATCTCTGATTTGCCCGTGGCAAGCGCGACCGTGCGTGCACTGGTTGGTGACCACATGTGGTAGGATTGAGGATTTTGGACGCTTCCTTCCCTGTACATGCGCTGCACCGCTGTTCGTGCACCGCTGGCACGCACGCACGGGCTCTCATGGAGATCCTGTTCAGCTCACAGCTCTCGCTGCTGCAGGTTGCCAGATCATGCATGTGCAGCGAGTGGTTCCCAAGTTCGAGCCGTGTTTCACCGTGTGGTGTCTCCCCCCGTGGTGGTGGCAACTGGCAAGTGTGCTACACGCGCTTAGATGGACGTACGGGTGGTGAAAGAACTCGAAAATTGAAGCATAGCAATTTGAGATAGGAGTTAATAAATATCACGCTAAAATAATATATATCACAATGTAAAAATTGATTAAGGCTTACTTCCTCCGTTCCCTCCGTCTTGCAAAGAGTGTCCATTTAGAAAATTTCAGACATAATAGAGAGTTAATAAATATCACCCTAAAATAATATATATCACAAAGGTAAAAATTGATTAAGGCTTACTTCCTCCGTTCCCTCCGTCTCGCAAAGAGTGTACATTTAGAAAATTTCAGACATAATAGTAGTGATGAAAAATATCAATATTACCCCTAATAACTAATGTTAATTTGTGATTGAAAATCGTGCTGCTTATTTAGTTTTCTGAATTCTAAATAAATGCAAGTATATTGGAACTAGAGAAATAACATCAATTGATCATTTGATTGGCTCTACGCACTTCTCCATATGTTTTTTCTTTATTGGTGTGAATATTGCTTTAATTAGATGATGTTTACTAGAGTTAAAAGGACAGAATAAATTTTAGAGTCTAAATGGATAATCTTTGCGGAACTGAGGGAGTAAGCTAGATTGTAAACGAGGCACAAAGATCATGATCCGTTACTGCTTAGATGGACGGTGCCAATCGCGATGAGATGATGATGCAAAGGCGGGGTGCGATCGTGGATTCGTGAAAAATACATGGTTTGGTACTCATATTTCCCAGGGTGCAAGTACGTTCTGTCTTTTTTTTTTTTGCAAAAAAGAACGTGTCGCTCTCTTTTAGCACACGTTTTTTTAAGAATCAACAGGGCTAAAGAAAGTCCAACTGATCAAATTTATTTCTTCAAAATGAGATTACAAGATTAGGGAATCATCCTCAGCAATGAATTGGATGTCAGTAAATACTTTGAAATTAAAAATAGGAGACCACAAAGGATCACCATCACAACACCTAAACCGCACCAGGTGAACGAAACCGACACGAGAATGAACACGGCATTCTTTTGACGGAGGCCCACGGGCTTGTGAAATACTACTCTTTCTTTGTCTTCTTGGTTTTATTTTTCGTCGGCTGGCATGAGACAATTCTTCTTCTCCTATGGGCCGACTGGTACAGGTCTTCTACCTTTTCTTTCCAAAAAATTAAACAGTTCTGCCCAGTCCACGATCTCTTTGCTCGGTCCAGCCCAAGTCACAGCAGAGTTTCCTCCCCTCGGCCTTCCGCAGCAGTCCAGCTGCAACCCACTCGCCAACTCCCACGTTCTGCCCCGCTCTCCGCCACGTCAGCGATCCGCGCCACCACCCAACCACCCCATCACTCCCCTCCAATCCCCATCTAACGCTCGAGCACCACCCTCCCACGGATCCACCCAAAACCACCTCCCGCTCCGGCGGCTCCGCCCTCCCCCAAAATTTCGCGTTCCCTCCCAAACCCACCCCGATAAATACCCCCTCCACGGCTCCACCCCCAAATCCCACACACAAATCCTATTCCACTGCTTCCCTCTGCCTCCAGATTCCAATTCCTCCGAGCGGTTGCTGCGAGCGAAGCTTCCCGGTTTCCGGCGATGTCGGGGCGCGGCAAGGGCGGCAAGGGTCTGGGCAAGGGCGGCGCCAAGCGCCACCGTAAGGTGCTCCGCGACAACATCCAGGGCATCACCAAGCCGGCGATCCGGAGGCTGGCCAGGAGGGGCGGCGTCAAGCGCATCTCCGGCCTCATCTACGAGGAGACCCGCGGAGTGCTCAAGATCTTCCTCGAGAACGTCATCCGCGACGCCGTCACCTACACCGAGCACGCCCGCCGCAAGACCGTCACCGCCATGGACGTCGTCTACGCGCTCAAGCGCCAGGGCCGCACCCTCTACGGCTTTGGCGGCTAGATCGGTTCCTCTTCTGGTGGCGGACTACATGTGGTGGTGGTGGTGTGTTCTGGGCATAGTGTAGTCAGTGCTCTGTGTATGGATGCTGTGTTCTGTGGTGGTTGTGGTCTACCCTTCGGGATGTTCGAGTCTCTAGTCCGTCTGCTGTAATATCTAGTTGCTGTTATCAATGGAAAACCCTCGGTTCTATCCTCAGCTGTGCCTTCGGTTCGCGTTTTGGTTTGAGATCCTGTCTGAGATCGATGCAGTGCTGCTCATGGCTCTATGTTGTGTACAATTGCCTTCTTGTTTCTTTGAAGAACCCATCAGAACTAATCAACCTGCAATCTGAAGAACTGCAAGAATTATATGTATCCGTGGTGATTTTGATCTATTGGTCTCCTTGGTTTAATCTGCAAAGTTGTGTTCCCATGCTAATTGATGCATGTTTCAGGCTTTAGTTTGCGCCATTTGCTTGGTTTCTTTGCATGTTTCAGAGTTTGGAAACATTATGTTCTCTGCAGTCAATTGATGGGTGCTTTTGTGTAATGCTATTGTAGACTAATTGTAAGCGTAAATTCAGAAAAGCTGCAAACTGGAGAAATGAGTATACTAGCGTTCACAAAGCAAGAACCGAACAAAGGTCAAAGGTATGGGTGCTTGTTTCAGATTTCTGCCTGTTTTAAGGCTGGGATCTTTAGTTTGGACCATTTGTTTGGAACTTTTGCATTAGCAGTTTCAGACATTTAAATTGGACCTTTTGCCTTAGCTGTTTCAAACATTTAAATTGAACATTATATCCTCTGCTCAATACAATGTGTAGTACTTGTCTTTACACAATCGCATGTGCTTTTGCTTCAATAGGAAACTCACAAAGCTGTAATCTGAAAAATGAGTGCTTGGACTTGATACCATGTTTCCTGGATTCTACATTCTGTAAACTCAAGGAGTTTAGCATCAGAGAGGAATCTGATATTCTGGACGGCAAACAAGAGTAAAAGAAGGGTAAAAAACAAGTTGCTGTTCATGTGACATGCTGCCAGTACAGAAGTGCAGAGATACTATTATCATTGCTTGCCTGGTAAAACGTTGTTATACAGTGGAGACATCCAATGACCCAAATACGGCCTTCTATTTTGATTGATACATCAAGCCTCTGTAGAGCAACTATCAGGGGGTACATGAAAATGCATTTATGAGCAAGAGCAACTATCTGAGGCCAATTTTCTCCTAATGATATTGCTTGTTCCGTGCAGGAATATACACCAGTCTGACTCGTAGGATCAGAACAAAAATGAGAAACCGTAAGCTGATCTTTTGGTACTCCTCTACAGCAGAAATTGCTTCCCGGTGTATGTTTTACCATATTCCCAATCCTTGGGCACGACATTGAAACTGGTCAGTGTCTTGCCATCACTTGAGCTGAGCTCGAAGGACAGGGGCTGGCCCCTCATGTCACAGTTGATGTGCCACACCTGACCCCAGTTGCGGCCCATCGAGAGCCATCCTGACTCCGTTCCTTTGATCTTCACCGATCTCACATCACCCGCGCCACCAACGTTGCTGATTAGGACTGTGAAGAAGAAGTGTCGACCGTTGACAGAAAACCTGACACCACCTTCACGGAGGCACTTAACACTGCAAGTAATCAAGGAAACATGTTAGTTTCACTCAGTCAACTCTTCTTTTGAACACGCTATTACGTTGATTCTAGCTTCATTTAGCTGTACATGTATATCTTTAGTTAGCTTTATACGCAACATTTGACACAGAGTGAGACAGTTCACTATAGGTGTATATCTGTCATTATGGAAACACTGCTTATATTTAATGAACTCGTAAGTAAGAAGTGGTTGGAGAGCAAGTGCAAAATAGTTAAAATGTGCATAATAGTATGCATTGCTTCAACCAACAGCCCAATGTTCTTCAGAACACAGATCAATCAGGAAAGAATATTATTGCATCATGTTCTATCAATCGGCCATGTAGGAAATAATCTCAACTCGATTCTTGAACATGTACCTTACTCACCAGAATGCCAACTTAGATGCACATAATGATGATTGCACATGTATACAACATTTCGAATGCCACTGGGAATGCCAGAGTAGTACTTTGCTAGACTTATTTATAAATGCATGTGCCAAGTTTTTAAAATCTGTTTGGGTATGGAACACTACATATGAAGAAAACAGGAATATATAAGCTAAGATAATGGCCGACTATCAAGTCACCATCTAAAGTTCTGTTTAGAAATGCCTAAGTAAAGGTGCAGATAATGCTGACACATTTCGTGCTGGCTCCCATAATGGCCATGCTACTCCTTATACAGGCAACCAATGGAAAACAAAATATTCACACAAAATGCTGTCCAAAGTATCCAGAGGTCTGAAGTTGTGGCTAGAATTGACAAAACCCTGAGACTAGCTCAGATATGAGAAATTTTCTATGTTTTTGAACTTGGTCTGCACTGCCTAGCTCCACTTATTCTACTTCCTAATAACCTTAGACTAGTCAAGATACAAGGGGCAAAATAAAACTCACTACTAAGCAGATTTAGGATGAATACAAAGTAGAGAAATCAACCAAAAGTAAACTCATTCATTATTAAATATAGGGACGTTAGTAGTTTCTGTTTCAATCCAACCTGGGACCGTTATACCGCCAATAAGCAGGGTAATCAATTATATATATTTCAGGATATAGTGGTTTTTCCATCCACTTGGGGTTTATCAGAAACCTTTCAAAATAATTCTTCCACTTACTGGGTTAGAGAGTCGATGTCCTGACCTCTTTCTTGCCTACCAAATTGGGCTACTACAATTTGCCTAATACTACCTCCATTCCAAAATGTAGGTCGTTTTGACTTTTCTAAATACATAGATTTTGTTACGTATCTAGACATAATACCATACTGAGGTGCATAGCAAAATATATGTATCTAGAAAAGCTAAAACGACCTACATTTTGAAACAGAGGGAGTAGTTCCCGGTCAGAGCAGTCAAAATGGAACTGTAATACTCATGCACACTGGCCGTTACAGCTTGTGAAACTATGTGGTCGAACCCTCACACAAGTTGACAATTCTGGAAGAGGGTCCACTTTCACCCCCTTCTTGGCTTCGCTTTCCTCACCAACGGACACTCGCAATTCAGCTTTTCTTGGGTTCCACATTGCGCACCAACTCAATTCTAGGTCAGCAAGCGCTTTCACAGTTTCACACAAAGTTGATTAGGGAAAAAATAACCTCAGATCTAGCAGAAGCAAAAGCAGCAGCCAAGAACGACACATACCGGCGGTACTGGATGGGCATGACGCCGGCCTTCCAGAGCGCAATCTTCTCGAACGCCTGGATGGGGAGGAGGAAGTGGTGGTTGGGCGGGTTGCAGTGGCCGCCGGCGTCGGCGGGGAGGCCGTAGTTGGGGGCGCAGAAGTTGGTGGCTGTGACGACGATGGAGGTGCCGGGGAGGCAATACTTGAGATTCTCGACGCACCTGACCTCGTAGCAGCCGCCGCACGCCGCTCCGCGATCGAACAGCGCCGTGCTCAGCCCCACCGTCGCCATTCCGTAACCGTGCTTCCCCAGATCCCCGAACCCGCAAGCCCCACCTGCACGCCGCATCACGAAGCCAAAAATCAGAATACATTCCTATGGGGAGAACCAGAAAACCGCAACCAATTCACGAACTGTACGGTCGCACAATTCCGGTAAGCGAACGTGCGGTTTGGGGGGAGATTTCGTTCCGGTGGCACCCCGAAAGAGAAATCTTTATGCGTGCTCGCAGCATGGACATTACGAATTAAAGGAGTGAAAGGACGGTTCGGCGGAACTGAACCGTGGATGCGGGTGAACAATGAATGAGGCAGGCGAGGCGAGCTTTGGTGCGTACCAATGGCGTCCTCGGGGTCGGCGGCGTAGTAGGAGGCCTTGGCGGGGCGCCACTCGGAGAGGGCGGAGGAGCCGAAGGAGGACGGATGCTGGTGACCGGCGGCGAGGGCCGGGAGGAGGAGGAAGACGAGCAGTAGCGGCGGAGCCATAGCTCCCAGCTGCTCACTGCCGGTGCCGGTACGCCTCGGTGAAGCTGGAGGCTTGGGGGCCTTGAGGGAGGAGGGTGGAGTAGAGTAGTAGTAGACAGTGGAGGAACTGTGCAAGTGTGATGCTTTGTGCTTTGCGGGTTCTGGGGCCTTCCTGCTTTTATAGATGCTTTGCAAGGGTATGGTATTTTAGTGGAGATTTTTTTCGAAGTGCTTAGCCTTTGCAGATTGCATGTTTGTTTTCTGTGGAGAACAGGGGAAAGGGGTTGACGTAGAAAGGAATCAAAAGGCCGGATAGGGGGAAATGTAAATGATGGTGTTTAACTAAACTATGCTTTTGGTGGGTGAAACTTCAATTCTCCGTAGACATGCACCACGTTTCAGAATTCGATGGATTAGCTCGTACTAAAATGACACTGTTAATTCAGATGGTGTGGTGATCTGCACTAGTAGTTCTAGTAATTTCAAAACAGAAGTGTAGAACCCGGGCATGCTGCATGCAGTTTTTTTTTTGTTTGATTTTTAATGATCCATTTTCCTTCGTGTGAATGCGGTTGGTCCTTCCAATTTTCATCTGTCGCTCGGCTCTCTCTGTTTTTTGACAGTCATTTGAGCATACAGGTTACTACTCTATAAACATTGCAGTACAAAAACTCTACCGAACGTACTGCAGATTACTAAAGTGCTCTACTCCTAATACGGGGTGTAATCTCAGCGACAATGGTAGGTAGAGGTAGAGAATGAAAATTCTTGAATCGTGTCTCCTCGAAGTACAAAGTTATCTAGTAACTCATGAGCCTCAAATCGACATCACTTCTCTTAGGGCCCAACTTGATGCTGTGCTTATTTTTGCATTGGTTTCCTCTGCTACCGGTACTGTTAGGAACCAGAGGAGGTTTGTATTAACCAGGTGCTCACCGGGGACGGAAGGAAACCCTCTCCAAGGATCATCCGGGACATTTTGAATCTACGGACCTGCCATCTTTCAGGTTGCTTCTGGGGATTCGACCTCCACCGTCCGGGCGCCACGGCACTCGTACACGCATGTGAGGTGGTGTGACCACCCTCTTTTTCTGTCGTCCCCTTGCTAGCAAGGGCTGTTTGGATGGTGTCTAAACTTTAGCCCTATCACATCACACGTTCGAATACTAATTAGGAGGATTAAATATGAGCTAATTATAAAACTAATAGCAGATTCCCTAGGCTAAATCGCGAGATGAATCTATTAAACCTAATTAATCCATCATTAGCGAATGGTTACTGTAGCACTACATTGTCAAATCATAGACTAATTAGGCTTAATAGATTCGTTTTGCGATTTTACCTAGGGGTTGTACAATTAGTTTTATAATTAGACTATATTTAATACTCCTAATTAGTGTCAAACAACCGAGTTGCGACCCAGATTCTCCACGACACGCGCATCAAGGCCCAGGCACACCGGTGCACCTGGGTGCGCTGCCGCCATGGGTGCTGTTGAATTCCATGGAGCCGCCCGAAACCAAGCCATCCCGATCTTGACGGATCCAAGCCGATCGCCTCGCTGCTGCGGTCAACGAACTGCGGCGATGGCGCGGCAGGGCGGCAGCAAGATCCGGTTCTGTAGGCGAGGCGGGCAGTGTATCTGTATCAGCGTGTGTCGTGATAAGATGCGCCAGCATTTCCTGAAGATCGGTCAACGTGCCTGCTCGCGTTGTGTATTCGCGTACAGATTTTAATCGAATGCCAGAGTGGACTCGGGTTCTGATCAGACGGAGTCAAAGCCTCATGAAACTGCACCAAACTGACCCTTTAGAGTTAGCTCATGTTTAGTTGCCCAATTTTGGAGTGCTAAAATTATTGTGCCAGTACTGTAGCACACTGTAGCGTTTCGTTTGTATTTGTGAATTATTGTTCAAACATTGACTAATTAGACTCAAAAGATTCGTCTCGCAAAGTACAACAAAATTGTGCAATTAGTTTTTAATTTCGTCTACATTTAGTACTCCATGCATGTACCGCAAGTTTGATGTGATGGGGAATCTTCTTTTTGTATAGTGCCAAAGTTAGGATTTGGAGGTGAGGTCTTAGCCACCGCGACGACTCGGGTATAAATGCGCATGAGTTGGCGTCGCCCGGCTCTCGCACAGGCGCCGGTGGCTACGGCGTCGTCGACGTATAGTGGAGAATCCAATCCGTGGCAGCGGGACAGGAAGGTGCGTGGGAGGGATCGTCGAAGCAAGCAAAGCAACCCGTGCTTCGGAGGCACGGGACATCTTGCGCAAGCCGAGTGGAGGAGTGAGAGGACCAGCCAGCAAGCAAATGCAAGAGGCGATGCGCCGGCCCGTGCCTCGCCGGCGACGCGTAGTCGCGTACGGCTCACTCATGCTCTGCCCGCGCGCGTTGGCAGCAGCGAAACGAACGAAACGGTGGTGGTGGAGCGGGGGGTTCCTATCCATCACACGGAAGGTAAATAGTAATACATCGCACGGCCCAATAGGCCCATTACTGTGCTTCTTCCTCAACCAGCACGCGGACGCCTTTCTTCCGACGCGCGCCGCCGCCTGAATTTTCTCCCTCTCCGGCGTTCCCGCCACCGAATCCGCCACCGCCAACCCCCACCACGCGAACCAGGCCGCGCGTGACGCCCCCGCGCGGAGCCTCCGCCACCCCGCGTACGGCGGCGCCGCCGCCGCCTTACCGCTCCGCTCCCGCGTCCACCACCGTTGCTTCAACCCAGCTGGCCAGCTCCTCGCCCCCGCCGCCTCCCCTGCCCATCCGGTTGTCCGCCGCCGACTCTCACCGCCGTCTCGCCTGCCTCCACCGGCGGGCCAGCCGGCCACCGCAGGCCTCCTTCTAAGCCGGCGGCCACCTGAGAAGCCCCAGCCCCGAAACCCGAACCCTAACGGCTCTCACGGCAGCGACATCGACGTGCGTCGGCAGCGGCGCTCGCGCGAAGGAAGGCTGGAGCGGAGGAGGAAGACAACCAGATCGAACGGTCGAGAGGGTTCGCACGAATCTCCAATATTGGAAGTTTGATGGGCTTCCCACCTTCCGGAAGATGGATAGGATTCCCGGGTGGAGCGGTGGCGGACGGAGCGCAGCAGAGCCGTGCGTCGGGGGCCCGCCCGTTTGTTTTGCCTATTGTCCGAGTGGGCCGCCTGCAACGGCTGGGCCTGGGCGCGTACACGCACGGATTTTTTAATTTTTTTTGAACTTTTGTAATTATAAGCAAAAATATATGTCAAAGCAATTTCGTAACTATGTCTCGTATATAAGATTGGATACTTTGTATAGGTCCAAGCAATTTCGTACGCAAACATAAGAGAAGAATGCAAGATATATTGTGACGGAGCAACTTGCTGGCTTGCTCAAGTCCTGCAGTTGCCGACTTGCCGCCCCGGACGCCCATGGCCCTGCCCTCTGCGCAAGTGCGCGGCAAGCCGCGCCGCCGCTCCTTGCAAACCATCCGTGCGCTCGCTCCCGGGAGTGCCGAGACAGCTGGAACGAAATGTTAAATGTTTCGTGGTCTGGATCGCTCCATGGCCCAATCTCTACTTCGTTTCTTCTTCTTAAAGCCTCGTTTGGATACGCAGTGCTAAACTTTAGCACAGTACTAAAGTTTAGCACCTTCAAATGGGATGTTAAAGTTTAGCACTTGGGGCTGTTTGGTTATTGTGCTAAAGTTTAGCACTTGGGGTTGTTTGGTTATTGTGCTAAAATTTAGCATCTTTGGTGAAAAATGACTACATCGCCTCATTTACTCCTCTTCGTGCCTACCCTCACCTCCCCTGCGGCTCCTGCTTCTCCTCTCACCTAGTCACTTCTCCTCCCACCTCGCCTTTCTCGCCGGCCGCGGGTGTGCTCAGGTGGCTGCCGCCTCGCCGCTAGGCTCAGATCCTTACCTGATCCCCGCTGCCGCGATGAGGCCGTGTGGAGCTTGGATGGGGTTGGCAGAGCGGTGGGTGGAGATGCGGGGCGCGGCGAATCGGTGGTCATGGGTAGAGTGGAGGGTGTGTCTGGCATGGAGCCGTCCCATGGCGCAGTTGGTGGCAGGCGGCGTGGGGGGACGTGGAGGAAGGGAGGCGACTGGAGGAGGAGGGGAGAGGTGAGCCTGAGGGAGTGGCTGGACCGCCCGGGCTGCGTGATGGAGGTGTCAGAGGCGGTGGCCGTCGCGCACGTGTAGGGGGGTGGTCGTGGGCAGCGTGCGCCCCTCGTGCTTTGTCGTGTATTAGATCCGCGCGCCCCCTCCAGTCCGGGCGGAGGAGGACGGCTGGGCAGGGTGGAGGAGGTGGCGCGGCGGAGGAGGACGGCGGGGTTGGGCGGAGGAGGTCGGCGGGGTTGGCGGAGGAAGCATGGCCGGCGGAGGCATGGGGCAGGGCCGGGTGTTGGCGGCGTGGTCGGCGGGGGAGGCAGCGGGGGCAGGCAACGGGGAGGAGAGAGAGGGGGCAACTAGGGAAAATGTGGAGTTGGGATCGCTTTTAGCACTATTAGCACCCCTTGGGTGTGCTAATGAGAAGGGTTATGCTAAACTTTGGCACATCACTTTTAGCACACATGTTTAGATGCACAAGTGCTAAAAGTTCTATGCTAAAGTTAAAAGGCGACATATAGACCACCATTTGAATGTATTTATTCCTGGCTAATGTAGCATAGCCTAAAAATTCATAACCCTTTTTATACGAGCACAAATGAGGATAAAAATTATATAAGAATCATTGGAATTTTATAAGATTTTATTTTTTTTATAGTACATCAATTTTCATCTGAAGCCATTTTGGCAGCCACGTGTAATTTGTGCATCATTTATAGTTAGTGTCCTTTTGCCTTCCCTTCATCCCCTCGTAGAGGTGGGGCTTAGATCGTGTTGAGTGAGCATTGTGACGTCTCATAGTGGCATGTTATGATTACTTACTACATTGCTCTCGTCAATACTGCATCGTGCTGGTCTGAAAACACGATTCGTGGAAATGCCATGTCATATCAACACAATATACACTCATTGTATTGTGTGAAATCTCAAATTCTCCACGTTGTAACTGCCATGCGACGGGAAGCACGGGTAGAAGAGAATAGAGAAGGAGGAAATAGAAGGGATCTTTTGATTATATTTTGTGCACTAGCTGCTCAAATCATCGTGACCCACATGTTCGTGCAATACTAGCATTGTCTTGGCCTAAAAATTTGTTGTTCAGTTCCTAAATGCCGTAATAGAGTAGCCTATAAAAAATGTCATGGTCTAAATCTTACCTTTAGCTCCTCCCAAGCTAAGTCATCAGAGAGCTCAATTCGAATGGGTAGTAGGCGTATCTGAAAGCGCACCTCAATCCTGCGGTAAAACAAGGTTTCAAAACAAAACACGCCGTGCAACATGTCCTTTTTCCCTTCGCAAAAAAAAAATGCCCCCCCCCCCCCCCCCTCCCTGGGGAAAAGCGGAGGGTACCTTCAAAATCAAGGCCATGTTTAGTTACTCCCAACTTCCAACTTTGACACTATGCAAAAAGAAGATTCCCCATCACATCAAACTTGCGGTACATGCATGGAGTACTAAATGTAGATGAAATTAAAAAGTAATTGCACAGTTTTGTTGTACTTTACGAGACGAATCTTTTGAGCCTAATTAGTCAATATTTGGACAATAATTCACAAATACAAACGAAACGCTACAGTGTGCTACAGTGCTGTAACAGTAATTTGGCACCTCCCAAATTGGCCAACTAAACAAGGCCCAAAACGTAAAAGCGTTGGTCAACCAAACAGCCTGGCAGGTGGGGTCAGCGCCAAATGAGCGCACACCGGGCCCATTCCAAAATGCCGTCTTCCGGACGTTCCGGTTCCATCGGGCGTGGCCCATCTCCATTCTCCCGGCTGGCCGCCCTCTTCTCCCCCCTTCCCTAGTTCTAGTTCCCTGCCCACCTCTCTCGTCTTGCCCTCCAGCTTTGCCTTCCGCTATAAAAACCCTAGCTTAAACCCCCCGAATCCCGCCGCTCCCTCTCGCCACCACCACCTCGCCGCGCGATCCCATTTCGAAACCGAGAGGGGAGGTGTGCTCGTACTGAGCTCTGCGCGGAGCCTCAACCCTAGGCGGCGTCGGCGACTCGGCGGTTCCGATGGCGGCCGGGGGCGCCGCCGACGGCGACCAGCGGTGGCTTGTGGAGTGCCTGACGGCCACGCTCGACACCGCGCGCGATGTCCGCGCCTACGCCGAGGAGTCGCTCCGCCAGGCCTCCCTCCTTCCCGGTACGCCGCCCCTCACCTACTCTCTCCCTCTCTCGGTGGCGATTGGTGCCCGATTGAATCATGGGCGCCCTTGAGGTATTGGACAATTCAACTTCACGCGTTGGCGGGAAACCTGATTTTGCTTGAGTTTTTGGTCGCGCTCTAGTAGCGTGTTGGCTGTAGACACTGCGAGCGTGCCATTTTCCAGTAGGAGGCGATGGGATCCCCCTAGGAGCGTCAGGAATGATTATTTAGGAGTACTGGTTTGCCGCCGCAGCATTGCCCTGTTCTGCATTGCATTAGTGTAACGTTGCTCTGGATGCTAAGGTTCTGATTGGTATTGCTTTGCTCTATGTACACTCCTACTCTTCCAGAGGCGATTGGCAGGTGGCTTCTTAATAGCACAACTTTCGTATGTTTTGATATGATAGCTGTGTGAGAACATCTCTATTCTGGGGCCACAACTGCGGAATCATATTTCTTTTTTGAAACGAACCGGCAGGAGAGCTGCCAATTATATTAAAAAGGAGATGTTCCCAGACGGGAAAAAAATAATTACAGGCCGCTCGGGTGAAAAAAAAGAAAAAACGCACACACTTTTAGGGCAAACAACGCCATTCGACAACACTTAGGGCAGAATCATAAATACCTAGTATATTTCACAGCACAACATGACAACAGCGAACCTGGCCCCGATATAACGTTTAGCAGCTTCATTGATACTGCTTGACATTCTGTTAGGAGTGAGGGTCTTTTTTGTACTGAAAGTGAAAATTTGATTGATCTGAGCATAATTTGTACCCATGAGGCCATGACTCCTAGGCTCCTATTGTAGTTAACTGAGGTGATCATAGAATTAGTATGCGACTGTAGACATTAACAATACATTTTGGTTTGGTAGCATGCAAGTCCAACTATTCAATTTCAGTTGGTTGTGACATCCGTCAATTACTAGTCATTCAGGATGAAGCCTTTTGCTACCCAGCCTATGGGGAATTGATTTGGATTGGTCACCATTCTTTGACAGATGAAGTGCCAGCTTTTCCTAGTCTACTATCATGAACTGACAATAGCCTGTTTTTTCTGTAACGTTTCCTCAGGATATGGAGCTGCCCTTACAAAAGTCACAATCAACAAAGAGATCCCGTTTGGTTTACGTCAGATATCCTTGCAGCCATCTATTTACAATTGTTTTTGTATTATAACTTTCTGTTGCATGATGTGTGTTTGTCAGATTGCCTTTTTCATGAGTCACTAGCTTTTGTTGCTTGTTGGTCCTTTACAACCTGCTACCTTGCCGCTGTCTTGCTAAAGCAGTTCATCAAGCAGCATTGGCAAGAAGATGAAGAGAATTTCGTGCCCCCTGTTGTTTCTGCTTCTGAAAAGGTACCGTCATATACTGTTAATACTTTATATGTAACAAAATAGGTCTCAAGTGAGAACTGAGAACATGCCCTTGATGCCTTTTTTCCATTGCTTCCTTGGCTTGCACAAGCACAAGAATATGGAAGCATTTTCCATTTTATTCTTTAATCACAATTGCTGAGTTCACGATTTAAAAGGTTACAAGCTAGAAAGAATGCAAGAATTGGGAGTGCTTTAGAAGTATGCAACCTGGGCCCATCGTTTTCTTTCCTATTACAACTGGTGACACTTCATTTCAACCTTTTATTCTTGGAATTGATGCTAATTTCTAGGAGAACAGTTGGGATGCCTCCCACCGGTTAAGTATTGGATAATAGAAGGATGTATTTATGGTGAGAAGTGAGATGTTGAGAGCCCAACTGGGGCTCAAAGAAAAATAGAGGTGATCAGTAGACCACTTTGATGCCATCTACACATTTCAGTGTGGAGTTCTTGAGCAACGGTTTTGCTTTATATAAAAGCAATATTAAACACTTTAGGCTACGTTCTCGAGGCCAGCAGATACATCCGTTCATCTGTGCACCCAAATATAGACAAGATGCCCTTTGTGATCTCACCTGGGCATCCGTTATTGTAATTAATGCTTTTGTCCTTGTATATGTACGTTACAAGAAGTCAAGAACAGTAGACTACCGTATGATTCTTAAATTTTAAAATGTTGTTGTATACCTGTGTTGTGTCTATATTACATTGTTCTCAATGTTATTTTCTTCAGGTGGTCATACGGCAGCTCCTGCTTACGTCATTGGATGATTCTCATGGGAAGATTCGCACTGCTATCAGCATGGCTGTAGCAGCTATTGGGCAACAAGACTGGCCTGAAGACTGGCCTGAGTTACTTCCCCTTCTCTTAAACTTAATCACTGACCAAAACAATGGCAATGGAGGTAAATATTTTTTGTTGCTTCATGGTATATTGAAATGAGAGCATGCAGCTGTTTTAGGGGTGTATTTATGGGCCTGAAGCTTAAAACTTGATGCTGTCAGTCTCCTACACGCACAAGGTCCCCCAATTGTGTTGTTTCCTTAGTAACTTCTTAGACCAGATGAATACCCCGTTTGGTGGGCATAGATTCTATTATGTTCCTAAAGAGGCATTGAGGGTTTAGGTGGGCATAGATTCTTTGATATTTCCCATTAAATGTTCCTAGAAAAATATTCTAAGTATTTGTGGCATTGGCCTATGTCAAGTGTCTCAAAAAAGTACACCTACTTTTTTATACCATGCTTTGCAGACTGGTTTATTTCATACCCTGCTCTGTCATCACATGTTCTTGATAACTTTGCTTTGGAGTTTCAGTGCAGCCTAAATCTGAATAGCTTCATCTTAAGATGCTGTGTTTCTAACCACATTATGTAGTGAAATAGCGCATAAGAAAATGATTAGTTTTGGAATTCATATCAATGTCATTTCTGAAGGCAAAGACATGAGTTACGTAATTTCGGGTTATAATCTTCAAATTTTGTATTGCAGTTCGTGGAGCATTAAGATGCCTAGCCCTTTTGTCCGATGATCTGGATGATACATGTGTTCCGAAGTTGGTGCCAGAGCTATTCCCATCATTGTATAGAATAATATCATCTCCTCATGTATGTTCAGATTATAGCTCTTTAGTATTTCTAGTCCTGTGGTCCATTTCCTTGTGACAAATTGATTAGAAGACAATTTCATTTGCTTTGGTCCATGAAAAACAGCTGTATGAAAATTCTCTCCGGGCAAAGGCTCTTGCAATAGTCCATTCATGCATTTCCATGCTTGGATCAATGAGTGGTGTTTATAAGGTAGGTTATTTTTTGTTTACTTATAAGTCAATTTTGCTGTTCTTCACATTATGGAAACTGATGACCTTTTTTATGCAGAGAGATACTGCCAGTTTAATGACTTCGATGCTTGATCCACTAATAGAGCAATTCTCCATCATTTTAAATTCCCCATTGCAGTCCCAAAATCCTGATGACTGGAGCATGCAGATGGAGGTATATACACCATACAGCCTGTATTGAGACTGAATGCATGCATCGCATATATTTAGTAGTGACTCTTATTTTTGTCTTATTCTCAGGTGCTGAAATGTTTACTTCAGCTTGTACAGAACTTTCCCAGGTTGCCTGAAGCTAAAATTTCTGGCAAGTATATGCGGTTCATATTTTGCGTAGTAGCTTGATTGTAAACCAAACTTTTCTGATAAAATGGAGAATTTGTACAGCCATTCTACCATCTCTGTGGCAGACATTTATTTCGTCGTTCAAGATCTATCACCTATCATCCATTCAAGGTTCAGAGGATTTAGATTCTGTTGATTATGATTCTGATGGCAGTGAAAGAAGTCTCGAGTCCTTTGAGATTCAGGTAATTCTTTTAGTTAATTCCCTGTAGGCTGTTGCAAAATCTTGAAATCCCCAATCTACCACCGAAGAAGCTGTTGTCCCTTTTGTGCCACTACATTTTCTTGTTTCCCTACATTGCATGTTTCTCTGTCTCCCATCAAATCTGACCTGGATGCCATCCACGCCCCTTCCTCCTGGAGAGCAACTAGGAAATTTTGGGGAGATTTGAGCAACCAGGAGGAAGGAAGTGAAGGACGAGGAGAGCATTTAACCTTAGACATAGATGTACAGCCCATCATACTGGACCCCATGGACGGTCACCATAGTGTTTGGCAAAGCCATGGAGGGGAGCTCGGCAAGAAGCAACGCGAAGCTGGCACAAGATGCGCTGATCATTGTCGACATTAGTGTGAGTCATCAGATGCGGTCGGCTTCACCCCCCCCCCCCCCCCCCCCCACCGCAGTGACGCTTTGGGTTTCTACAGTCCTCGTATGCCTCGGACAGAGCACCTGGGTTTCAATATCTGCGGGCGCAGGCGGCGGTGAAGGAGCAGTCGTCCCCTTTTGGATGAGACCAATTGTAAGCAAGGGTAGAAACACCATTCTCACAGAAATCTGCCACTGAATGGAGCCCTAACGTCTGTTTGAGCTAACGGAGCTGATGGGAGTGGCGGTGAGGGAAAATAAAAATTCATGCGGTGGCACAGCAGGGTCGAGAACTTTTCTAGTGGCAGATCGAGAATATCAATTAGTTTTATGGCGTACAAGGAATTCTCTCTAATTTTTTCATTTCTGTTTTCTGCTGATACTCTTTTTCCTGCTAACTTCTGCAGTTATTTGCCGTTGTTTCTTGATGTTCTTTTTTTTACAGTTATTTGAACTATGGACAACAATTGTGGGTAATTCTAGATTAGCAAAGGTACGTCTTTCTAATTATAGTTTTGTGCATCATGTGTTTGTATTGATTTTCAATGTTGTTCCACTAGGTTATTGGGGGGAACATAAAGGAGCTAGCATACTATACTATAGCCTTTCAACAAATAACTGAAGAACAGGTATGCCTTGCTGAAACACTGCAACTATATTAACATTGCTTCCTTTGTTCTTTTCGAATCATGTTTCAGACTTTTGCACTTTTTTAATGATAACCAGAAGTGGACCACATGCACCTATAAAATCGTGCCCTTGGCTACCATTGTTTGGTCTAAACTTGACTACTTTAATCTTACTGGCCAACAAAGAAAGAGATTGAGCTTTGCACAGTGACAGTGGTACAGTGCAGCATACATTAAATACGATATAGTCAATTTAGAGAGATGTGTTTCTTCTTGGCACGTCATTTAAGGAAGGACAGATGGAGTATGCTTCTTGCAAACATTTTGTGTGCTAGTTATTCTTCATGTTCCCTTTTTCTGTTTTCCTACCTATTAGTTATACATTTGCTTGTTCTGTTTTTCTAGGTGCAAAGCTGGTCTCGTGATGCTAACCAGTATGTTGCTGATGAGGATGACGTTACTTATAGCTGTCGTGTGTCTGGTACAAACTGCAAACTGATTTTCTTAGTAACTTGATTTGTTTTATTAAAAGTGCAATGCTGGTTACCAGCGGTATGTTACCTTTTTTCTAAGAAGTAAGAACCATAAAGTTGAAAGGAGAAGCAGTTATTAAACTTAGTTTTCTTTACTACTGTCTTGCATCTATCAAATGGTACTTACTGCAAATGCAGCATTGTTCAAAGATGTCTTTCTTTGATGTTGTTTTGTAAAATGCAGCATTGTTCAAAGATTTCTTTCTTTGATGTTGTTTTGTACAATAGAGACCCTTGTAATTTTTATTTCAGTTGGTACTTGTTAATCACTCAGCTGCAGTGCTTCCTCACATCTTTTCGGTTTTCAGGGTCTCTTTTGCTGGAAGAGATAGTAACTGCTTTTGAAGATTATGGAATCAACTCAATTTTGGAAGCTTCAAAAATGCGTTTTCATGAATCTCAAGAATTGAAACAAGCGGGTTCTGCTGACTGGTGGAGGGTGAGTTTTCAATTTATATATTTGAATTCAGCACTTCAATTTCTTGCGTATCATGTCCTGCTTTAGGTCTAAGTCTCGTTAGCAATAAATTATATTTGTATTTTAAATATTCTGATTTACATAATCACGCCATACATTCTTTTTAAATTTGCTGGTATTATGCTCAATTGCTCATGATGCTTTCTGCTGTTGATATCTAATCCAGCATTTTTCTTGTGGCAGCTACATGAAGCATCACTTTTTGCTCTAGGTTCACTGTCAGAACAGTTGTGTGAAGCACAGGTTAGTTTATGCTTCTTTTGGTTCTGCTGAGCAGTTTGTTAAAGCAACTGATTTTCTCTTGGTATTGGTGCAACATTTTACACCCTCTGGGTCTTGTTTTGACATTTTAGGGTTTTCAACATGCAGATTTGACCATTAGTCTTTATTGTGGCACATTTTTTAGAGTAAAACATTAATGATGGCATGAAGTTTATTGATGAAGAATCACCTGGTACCATTTGCATGTCATTAAATATTGACAAATATAACTGCTAAAGATCTAATAAGTGGACCCCATGCACTTACCTGTGACACTTCCTCGTTTTGTTACCATAGCATTTGCATGCATGTCCTTCGATGGAGAAAGCCAAGTTTCCTGGAGGAAGCTACCCAATTTTATAGTAAAAGTGCAAAACTTTAGGACACTTAGTTTAGCTTGCCCTTGTATTGTTGTGCCTCTGGTTTAGGAGCCTCGATGTTGTGTTGCTGCAGTCTGCACAGCTTTCTATCTGAAACTCTTCATGGTTCAACTTGCCACGTCCACGTGAGATATTCCCATTCCTGTGCTTGAGCTGTTGGTGGGATGGCTATGAGTCTACAATGGATAATTGTAGGGACTACTGAAGTGGAGAATAGATGTATTTTTGAGTTGTCTTACATGGTAGTTATGGAAATGGGCCACGAGGGCTGGGAGCCTGGGACTATGGACTATGTAATATATTTTTTGTTGTTCCACTTATTTTTTTGAGTGTAGGTCAATGTATGCTACCTTGCATGGATGTTCCAACTGGCGATTTAACAGTCCATGCCATCTCTCGGACTGCAAAACTAACTGAAGCACCTGGCTGTAACATTCTTGAATAGTACAAGAGCTTATAAATGCTGCTTTTTAAAATGACTAAAACCATGACAGTTAGGGAAACGGGTCATGGGGGCTGGGAGCCTGGGACTATGGAGAATGCACTACATTTTTTTTCATTTTTTTCTTTTGGGTGTATGTCAATGCATGCTATATTACCTCGCATTGATGTTCCAACTGGCAGATTTTAGCGTCCATGCCATCTCTGTCTGCAAAACTAACAGAAGCACCTGACTGTAACATTCTTGATTCTTGAACCCTATAAGATACTATAATGCTCTTTTTTTAAATGATGAAGCGGCTTATTGCTCTAGCAGGTGATGTAGAGAGTCCTCGATTGCAATTTATGCTCCTTTTGAAATGACTAAACTAACGGCTTGCTTCTCTTATTTATTACGTGCTTTCTGCTGTTTAGGATTCTGGTTTCGCAAAATACAATGTGCGGGATTTACTTGAGCAAATGCTAACTGACATTATGGTAACAGGTATCTTTCTTTACTCTAGGGTGGAGAATTCTTGGTGTCCCTATTTCACTACTAATCTTTTGAGTTTTAGGGGTGCATGAGTATCCATTTCTTCACGCACGTGCATTCTCCATTGTGGCTAAGTTTTCTTCTGTGGTAAGTTTCCTTTTTTTCCACTGCTTTTGTTTTGTTTTAGTTTCAGCAAGCTTAATTGGGGGGAAATGTGTCAGATAAGTAAGGAAGTCAGTGAACAATATCTATGCTATGCTGCTCGTGCGATTGCCTCAGATGTGTAAGGCCTATAAATCTTTTGTCTTACAATTTGTGACTTAACACACAAGGAGAATGTTCCATCCATCTTTGTTTTATTTATGTTTCAGGCCACCCCCAGTTAAAGTTGGCGCTTGCAGGGCACTGGCCCAACTTTTACCGGAATCTAATCAGGATTTGATTCAGCCCAATGTTATGGGCATACTCTCATCTCTTGTTGATCTTCTGCGGCAGGTAGTTTTTGGTGTAAACATTACCTGTCATTACTTTTTGAAAGATATGACTTCATGGAGTTTTTTACAGGCATCTGATGAAACACTGCATCTTGTTCTAGAAACCCTCCAATCAGCCATCAAATCTGGTCTGTCAGCATGTTTGTCAATCCATTTTTTTTTAGCAAAAAGACGTCATATAATGTATTGATGCTTTGAATTTTGAGCTGGTAATTTTCCATATGACAATGTAGGTGGAGAACAATCAACTTTAATTGAGCCCATCATTTCCCCTATCATACTAGATGTTTGGGCTCAACACATTGCTGATCCATTCATCAGTATTGATGCTATAGAAGTGCTAGAGGTATGTTCTCGTCAAAACTGGATAGTCCCACACCATCCACTTTTTTTTCCCTTTTAACTGATTATTCACAAATTTCACATATGCAAATATTACCTTAAGTCTATTTCATTTTTAGTACACATGATCAGTAATGTACACCAAGAAACTTGTGATGCTATATTTGTGTGTTGTCTAAGGCTTGAGTGCCTCTTGCGTATACTCAGGGTGCGTTTGGATCTCCCGTGTACCTTGCTTAGCCAGGCTATCTCATACCTAGCTCATCCGAGCAATGCTTTGGCAAGCGAGCTTTCTAGTTTGGTTCCTAGGTGCAAACTCATGGCGAGGCCACATTCTCTGCAGCAACTGTCAGCTTGCTGCCGAGGGAGAGCAAATTCTGCTCGCCAAGCTGGGCAAGCATTTTCTTGCTGCTGCAAGCGAGCTTGCCTCCAGAAGCTAGAATTTTTTGGTGTTACCAGATGCCGGCCCTTGCTTAGCAAGGCTAGAATGCATTTTGCCGTAGAACCAAACGCACCCTCATAGTGTTTTCGAGAACCATTCTGTCCAGAATTCTTTAGATTGCATTGGGGAAGTGACCAGAATCAAGAATTGTTGAATGAATCAGTATTAATGTATATTTGGTAGTGATATACTTCTTTTTTCCCAAATACTTAATGTTATTGATGGGCATGTTACTACATCTTTTAAGCAAAGTCTTTGCTGTTCATGATGGTTTCTGGCTTGTTTCTCTACAAAGTATTTTATGTTATTCCATAAAGGGTTCCTGTGCACCTGTTGTCCTTTGTTACCAGATGGCTGTACATTTTTTTCTTTTTAACTCCTTAAAGTCACATTTAACATGATTCCTTAGTGTTTAGGCCATCAAGAATGCTCCTGGATGCTTACAGCCCCTTGTGTCCCGAATCCTCCCAACAATTGGATCCATTTTAGGGAAAGTAAGATGCAATTTCAGTTTACACATCACTGTCATTGTTCTTCTGTGTCTGTCAGCTTTATGCAATTCAATTTTCTGGTCGTTTGCCAGCCCAAGATCCAGCCGGATGGACTAGTTGCAGGTTCACTGGACCTGTTGGCGATGATACTAAAAGTATGTCTGCTACAGCTTCAAAGTTCTATGAAGTGGAAATCATTTCTTGTACAGTGCTTTTGACTTTATCTTTCACAAACTTGTGAATTTAAACTTAATGCTGCTTTGCATATCTCAGAATGCTCCAACTGTCGTGGTTAAAGCAGTCTTTGACACATGCTTTGTTTCTACTGTTCAAATTGTTCTTCAAAGTGATGACCATGGAGAAATGCAGGTACATGCTAAAACATGATTCAATTGTACATTCAGTATTCCCTCTGTATCACAGTACTTATCTGCTTCGCATAGGAGGCACATCATATTGAGTAATATTTAGTAGAATAGTATCAATATAGTAATTAAGAATGATTCAATTCCTTTTAGGTTTACTTAACTTTTGTGCCCCTCTAGGTGTAGGCACCAAGCAAATATTGCGAAATGGAGGTAGTAGCTAACCTACTTTGTTTGGAGATGTGTCCCTAATATTATCTTTTCTCAATTAGAATGCGACAGAATGCTTGGCAGCATTCATATCAGGTGGCCGGCAGGAGTTGCTTGTTTGGGGTGGTGAACAAGGACATACACTCAAGATGCTACTTGATGCAGCTTCAAGGTAATGTCAAAATCAGCCACAAAGATATCACAGTACCCCCATTAGACAACCATCTTAGTCGCCTGAGAAATATCTGAAAGAACCACATTGCAGGATCCTTCACCTGAGGGTAGAAACTCAGATTTGTTTCCTCTGCAGTTCAATTCTGATTGCAAAGCAAACAATATGTTTGAAATGGGATTTTTTTGTTGAAATAGACGCATAATTCTTTGCAGAGGATTAAAAGAACACCAAAATTTTCACATTCTCTGTGCCACTCAGCTATAATGAACCAGCCTACCTTGTCCAGATATTTTAACTATTCTTTTTTTTACTGTATAATGATTCCATGGTTCTTTAATGGTTTGCCAGGCTCTTAGATCCAATGTTGGAAAGTTCAGTATCACTCTTTGTTGGAAGCTTTGTTTTGCAACTCATTCTACAAATGCCTTCGCACTTATCTGCCCATATACCGGATCTTATTGCTGCTATTGTGAGACGAATGCAAACAAGCAGCATTGCAGGATTGAAAAGCTCACTTATTGTTATAATAGCCAGACTAGTAAGTTCATCTCTCCCTCCCACCCCCTTCTCTATCTTGGTTAAATCTCTATTGCATTGAGGACAGCTCTATTAGACTATTACTTACCCTTGTTCAAGATGTGTCCTCACTTCACTTCGGCCAAGTTTATATGACATGTTTGGATATCATGCATGATAAAAATGAATAATTATAGTATGTCTGGGTGTGTGTTTGGGTCTCTGTATGACTCTTTCTTCTCCTATTAATACAACAATACGCAGCTCTCCTGCGTGTTCGAGAGAGAAAAAATAAAAATGAATAATTATAATTTCCAGTTAGGCTTGGCACAGGTAGTTAAATGTTTGTTTTCCTTCTCTACAACATGGCTTTATAAGCCTGGAATGCTTCATTGTCATGTTTATGTGACATGTTTTTTTTTTCCTTGTCAGCACTCCTTTTTTTTTCCCTGACATACTTAGTTTTGGAGTATAGTCCAGGCACGAGTTTCACAGCATTCTCCTTTCTTCTGTTGCTTTTGGTCTTTGCTTGTCTAGTTGTTTTTCCCCACATTTTGCTACTCACTCTATCTGATTAATTGCTATACTTATGTAGAGAGCTCAACCTCTCATATTGGTCTCATGCTGGACGAGTTTTGTGATCAATCCAATGCAACTATACATCAATGTTTCCATAGGAACTGTGGTTGAACTTTTAAATCTCTAATCGTGTGAATAAACAAAAAACAGAAAATAATCTCATTAGATTTACTTTAACATCATATTATATAATTTTAGTATATAGTTTATTAAAATAAAATACATTATAGTGAAGTATACTATTGGAGATTTAAATTTAGGAAAACCTACCAGTAGTAGTAGCTAACACCCTGACTCACTTTTCTTAATACTTTACAACAATTGGTAATGAAAATAGTAACAAAACATTAAAACATAATATTAAGAGGCTGGCGCCTGACTGGTGAACTGGTGACCCAACTGGTTCAATCGCGACCCAGTTTCAATGCAATATCTCAGACAACCTTTATGTCTGTTAGTATTCTTGGATATTTTTTTTAAAAAAATTCTGTACCATCATCGTCCATTTTCTGGTAGCAGAATCTAACTGTCACATGTTCTCTTTTACTTCACTTGGAGTGTATACCGAGGGGGGAAAGTAACATTTACTTCCTGCCTGCAGGTACATCTGAGTGTACCAAATGTTGATCAGTTTATCAATCTTTTGCTTTCTATCCCTGCCCAGGGATATGGCAATTCACTTGTTTATATTATGTCAGCATGGTCAGAGCTACAAGGCAAGTGCTCACATGGACAGTATCATATAGTGAATACTGTATTAAGTTTACCTTCTCTTTTGTTTCCCTTAATATGGTTCCATGGTATATATTTTTTTATAGGTGAAATTCAGGGAGCCTACCAAATAAAGGTAACTACAACTGCATTAGCTCTTCTCATATCAACTCGTCATCCTGAGCTATCTAAGGTTGAAGTTCAAGGTCATCTTATTAAGGTATTGTTAAGAATTGGTGTTCAACAGTTAATACTTTGCCTGATAAAAGTTCTATTGGAGTCTGACCCAAAAACATGCAGACTAGTACAGGTATAACCACACGATCAAAAGCTCGGGTGGCTCCTGATCAATGGACCAAGATTCCACTCCCAGCTAAGGTAATAGTTGATTACTCACATTTCCACTCCCATCAATGTTTCATACTCAGGAATGCAACACTGATCTTACTTGCCATTTTTTTCTTTTGAAAAGGGAAACAGTAGGGGGGACCCCCTACTGTTGTAAGCATTACTATTATTATCATCATAGAGGGCTGAAACCCCTCAGGGGAAAACCTATGGAATTTACCCAGATTTAGTTCTTTAGCCTCATCTTGCCAAAGCCAAACTTTGCCACACTTGAGTTAAGAAAGGTTGACTAACTCAGGTGGCTCTTTGGTTTGCAGCCACACTTGTTCCAAGATACCTTTTCTGCCAACCTGGTTCCATGCATCAGCTACTTAGAAAAATGTGACAAGATTCTCCTGAGCTAGCTTAGCTAAATATTCAAAATCACCCAACCTGAAGCAAGTAAATGTGGCACATGCAGGCGACAGTATATGGACCAAACAGCCCATTTATGCATTCTGTTGCTAATGTTTAATGTGATGTTAGCCATCAACTAACTTTTTCATAGTACTTGTACTGAACATTTTTTTAATATGGATTACACAGATCTTCTCGCTATTAGCAGATACATTAGCTGAAATTCAGGAACAAATCGGTGGTGGTAGTGACGATGACTGCGAAGAGGTTTCTACGCTGCATCTCATCATTTAGAAGTTAGAACTCTTAACTGAGATGCTTGTTTGATTCTAAGTTCCAACCTTCTGCATTTCAGGATAGTGACTGGGAGGAAGTGCATAATGGTGACACTAGTATACCTGATGATATCATATACTCGGCATCAGTTCCTTCAAATGCGAATCCATCAGTTGAACATCTAAATGCTATGGCTAAAGTTTTTGATGAGGTTTGTTAGCAACAAATATTGCTCCCTTGGTATTTATTTTCATATTTACACCATATTTACCTCCAGTTGTACAACAGGACGAGGATGACAGCTATGATGATGATCTGACAAAAAATGACCCTGTTAATGAGGTTTGTTTTCACTGCCGAAATCTTTCTTTTAATTTTTGAATTACATGATGCCAAAGTGAGTGAAATAATCTCTCTTATTCAGGTGAAGTTAGCAGATTTTCTGACAAACATATTTACCAACCTGTGGGAGAATGATCGACCACTGTTTGAGTATCTTTGCCAGGTAAAATGTCATTGACTAGTTCCATCACACTATAAATCAAAATGAAACCTTCCCTGGTTTAAGTATGAATGTACATTAACATTGTCTGGCAATAAATCTTTGCAGGGCCTATCTGATTCACAGAGGTCAGCTGTTGAAAAGGTTTTGAGGAAGTGATGCGTTTACATGATTTCGAGCCTACCTTTTAGGCTATATATTCGTCACACTAGTGAGCGAGTCTTGTAGGCATTGGCGTGGTTTTCATGCTTGTTGTAGGTTATCGGTGTAAAACTGATCCAGTTCTGAAGCGGGCATTGCAAGGTTTTGTTAGCGTAGGTTTCTTTATCTTCTTTGTATTTAAAATGTAAAAGATGTAGCTACCCATGTGTGCGTTTGTTGTACGGTGGGATGATGTTGGTATCCATAGCTGGCTTATCGAAGGGCCGCAAAATCTCAGAATTCACAACTTTTGTTCTGCAGACGGGCCTTGTTTCCTCGGCTTTTGTTCATGGTATGGATTTGTTGAGCTATTACGGCATGTTTGGTTGGCACGCTTAAGGTTAGGCTTTGATTTAGCTAGCTGCCTAACCTTGACAAGATTTCTTTTTTTTTTCTAGTCTCACGTGTCATTAACGATAAAGCGTGGCAAGATTTTCTATGGCTATTCGAAGTGTGGCGAAGAATTTGATTTACTAATTTTAGGGTAGGTTTGATGAAACCTTTGGCATAACCAAACAGGCCCTTGATCAGCCAGCTGCGTCTCTCATGCGGAGCTAGGAAATAGGCTTACAGCCCATGCAACTAGGCAGTTTTGGGCCTGATAACGAGCCTGCGAACACCTTGCATTTTCCAAGTTTTATCCCGAACGAAGTATTATACTATTATTATACTATTATTACTAACCTACTTGGCGTACAATAGCATTTGAGACCCGCGATCCTGCGATTGATGGCGAAAACGACGCGCGGTTTAGGTGTCCCTGAGTCACGCTAGGAGCCACATCAGCAGCCTGCTGCTCGACGTGGACAAGCGGGCGGCTGTGAGCCACGGAGAGGCCAGCATCCGCGCCTCCTCGCCACTGCGCTCAGCCGCTCATGGCTCTCCACGCGGCCATATTTTTAGCTCGCCGCTGGCGACTTGACGCCGCGCTGATCTGGCACCCGCGGCGGGGCTCCTTCCCCGACCGTCCGTCTGTTTGCCTCCATGGGGACACCGATGGTAACCGACAAGCAACCCTCGAATCGAACGTTGATGCTTGCTCTGATCCCTTTCATCATACTAAAAGAAGACGACCGACGCTATGCAAAAGACTTTACGTCTCCGCGTTTGGTACAACGTTCCGAAACAAACAATAGTGCAAACTCGTTGGAAATGAGCGGAGAATATGAGAAAAATCTGAGCATCAGCCGTGAGTGAAGCACCCACGGAGCTGGAGGCTTTTTATTGTCGGGGAGGAGCTAAAAATAGTGGCTCCTCCAGCTCCTCCTCGTTGCTGCCCACCCGGAGGCACCTCCGGGCGGGCGGGCGGGCGGCAGACGGGAGAGCTCTGGTGGGCGGCGGCCGACGACGACTTCTGGGGTAGAGACGACCGGGAGGCGGGGGCGGAGACGGTGACGGCCGGGAGGAGGTGGGGGCGGAGACGGCGACGGCCAGGAGGAGGCGGGAGGCGGGGGTGGAGGTGGCCAGAGGACGGCCGACGGCGGGAGAGCTTCGGTGGGGGAGAGTGAATCGGTGGGGGAGAGCTCCAGCTGGCGTGGGAGGATAGGAAGGAGAGAAAAGAAATAGGAAAAGGAATGGGAGGAGAGAAAAGAAAAAAATAAATAGGAAGAAAAGAAAAAAAGAAAAGGAAAATGAAAGGGTATTATGGGTGTTTCATCTTATCTAACCATTTTAATCTATACGGAAGAGCTGTTTTGCAAAATAATTTTTCAAAAGGAGGAGTTAGAGCCGAAGAAATCACTCCACCAGAAAAGCTAGAACCCAAGCTGTTTTAAGATAAGCCGGAACCTACCAAACTGATCCAGAATATTTGACCGCAAAAATTGCAAGGTCAGGTGCTGCAGGCTGCAGCAGATGCATATTGCAGAGCCGAAGCCGACCCACCTCGCGGCTCCACGCGGAGGGACGGGGCTGGTCGGCACGGCAGGGAGACCTGTGCGGGCACTGTAGCGGCCGACCCGCATCTCCTGGCGAAGCCGTGCAAGGAAATAGGTGGAGGCCTTATCCTCTCTTCGTTCCCACGTCGCCCCAACCCAAACCCACTCCCACTCCAACGGGAAAAGAAAGTAGTCGCTTGCGCGCCGTAGATCGGATGAGATCGACTTCTCTGTAGATAATACCGCACTTTTCCCCTTTTTTATTTCTCGCGCGAGCTGACCCTCTGACGGCTTCGTCTATCGCCTCCCGCGCGTATCCCCACGCTGCGACGCTCGTCATTCTTATCCGCCTGCGTGCCTCTGCCTCCGCTACCTTTATAGCTCTAGCCTCCTCCTCCTCCATTCCCTCCCCATGCCTTCGTCGTGCAGCAGCCAGCAACCGTCGTCAGCTGAGAGCATCGCGTTACACCATTCTAATTTCTAGCGTCCGTCCGTTCGAGTGATCTGCGTTGTTTGCTCGCCCCGCCTGATCTTCCTGGGAATGGAGGCCTACGTCCTGTTCGCGCGCGGCAAGCAGGCGATCAGATTCGAGGAGCAGGAGGAGGACATCGGCTGCGACTCGTCCGCGGCGGGTTCCTCAACGTCGTCGTCGGATGAGGTGGAGCTCGCCGACGACGCCAGCTCGTCGGGGTCGACCGGCGACCACTTCGAGATGGCCTCCCTCATGACGCAGCTCCCAATCAAGTGCGTACGCGCCGCGGGCATTGCCGCCGGGTTTCTTTCCGGCTCAGGCTTACAAAAGATTTGATCTTGGCGTGTGTGGTGTGGTTGTGATCTGACGCGGCGCTGCTCTGTTTGCTCTGGTGCGTGCAGGAGGGGCCTGTCCAAGTTCTTCGACGGCAAGTCGCAGTCGTTCGCGTCGCTGGCGGCGGTGGCCGGCCTGGAGGACCTGCCCAAGCCGCCGGCGAAGCGCCTCAAGGCGTCGCGGAGCTGCGGCGTCGGCCTCAAGGACGCGCACCGCGGCAGCCTCGCCGCGCCCGCGGCCGGCAAGAAGCAGGCCCCCAGGGCGCGCCTGTCGGCGCCGAGGAGACTGATGCGGATGCGGCCCCTCGTGACGGCGAGGCCGGCGGCGGCGGCTGGGCAGCCCCTGCTATTTGCCTAGGGGATTTGCCCGCCGGCCTGGCCGTAGAATCACACTGCGGCGTGATACGGTTGTTGGTTAGCGTGGATCTTGGAAATGAAATGGCGAGAGGAGGTTTGGCATCGCGTGTGTCGATGCCTCTGCATCTGTAAATATTTTTGCAAGAGAGAGCTAACACGGTACAAAGGCGGTTTCTTCTGAATTTGATTCGGCTTCAATCAGAAAATCAATTTGTCCTTTTCAGAACATTACGTGGTTCGTGTGCTAGCTAATCCTAAAGTTCCTGTTTCCTTGGGAGTCGGCAAAATTTTTGGATGGCCACGTTGTGGGGTGTTTAGGTATTAATTAGGAGGACGTTGTGCAGTGTTTACATACTAATTAGGAGTATTAAATATAGTTTAATTATAAAACTAATTGTACGAAGGCTAATTCGCAATACGAATCTGTTAAATCTAATTAGTTCATGACCATGTGATACCTAATTAGTTCATGACCATGTGATGCAAACCTAATTAGTTCATGACCATATGATGCTACAGTAAATATATGCTCCGATGTGATATAGACTAAAAATTAGTTCATGGATCCAAACGCATCTAAATGACCATGTGATACCTAATTAGTTCATGACCATGTGATGCTACAATAAATATATGCTCTGATGTGATATAGACTAAAAATTAGTTCATGGATCCAAACGCGTCTAAAGCACTTCTTTGCATTTGGTTAGGAGCCTGTAGAATTGTAGACGTTACATTCAGATCACGCATGATCAATTTGCTGACGATAATCTTAGTGGCGGAGTATTGGTGCCTTTTTTTTTCAGGTAGGAGTATTGATTATTGACTATTGACTAGGAGCATAGGCATGCCCAACAAAATGAGGTTTTGGCCTTGTTTAGTTGAGGCCCGAATTTGGCTTTGTACAGTATTTGGGCTTCCTTTTGGGACTTTTGAACTAAACGGCCTGCCAAACTTCGATCCAAAATCGGCCTTTAGGATGGTCCGATTTCGGCCCAAACTTCGCAACCTTATCCAGCGGCAGATGACCGGCAGCACTCCCAACCCTAGCACCGCCCGCAATCACGCTCCCTCTCCCCCGCGCCGCTCGCCCTCTCCCCCTCCCCCGTGCCGCTCGCCCTCTTCCCCACCGGTGTACTCTCCCCCGCCGCTCTCCCCCTCGCCCGCGCCGCTCGCCTCTCCCCCGCCGCGCTCCCTCTCCCCCGCCTAGATCTGTCCCCCTTGGCCGCTGTCCCACTCCCCCGCCAGGCTATCGCCGCATCCGCTCCAATCGACCTTTCCACCACCAGATCCAGGACGTACTCGGTCCGCTGCACCGCGTCCGGTACCGGGTGCACCGTTGTTGACCCAGATGGCGACGATGGACCACTTCAACGAGGAAGGGGATGGCGCGGAGTTCAACGCCGGCGGATCCAGACTCCCCGCGGGCTTCACCGCCGGCGGATCCGGCAACCCCGCTCCCTTCAACGCCGGCGGATACGGAGATGGCTCTTCGGGTTTGGACTTCGGCAACGTCCCCGACTACGACGCCGGCCACCGCACCAGGAACTTGTTCTCCCTGACGCCGCCGGGCTCAGGAAGCGGTGCGTACAACCCCTTCTCCTCCGTGCCGCAGCAGACCCTGTCGTCCACCTTGCCCACCCCAAGCCAGCTGGGCATGTCCGGCCTCAACCTGAATGCAACCTCCGGGTGGCCGAACATGAACGATTACGAAGGCATCCTTCGCTCCGGCGACCGAGTGGGAGGAGGCGGCAGCAGCCGGGTCGGCCCTCCCGGCGGAGAGGCTTCCGGCAGCGGTGGCCAGGCCACGGCTCCCTTGCCGCGTCAGCGGCGTCCTACGGCCAGGGCCCGCGGTTCCCGACGTCGTGGCGCGGCTCAAGCAGTGGAAGCCGAGAACAATCCGGTACTTGTTCCCACTCCCACTCCCCCTCTTTACTTCCATGATCTGGATATGTGGTGGCGCGTACATTTATCCCTGGTGTGCATGAAATGTATTGCTTAGTCACGGTTACTGTCAATAGGAGTTCATGCATTGCTTGTTCAATCATGATTTATCCCTGGTGTGCGTGAAATGTATTGCTTAGTCATGGTTACTGTCAATAGGAGTTCATGCATTGCTTGTTCAATTACATTGCATGAAATGTATTGTTTAGTCATGGTTACTGTCAATAGGAGTTCATGCATTGCTTGTTCAATTACATTTATCCCTGGTGTGCATCAAATGTATTGCTTAGTCATGGTTACTGTCAATAGGAGTTCATGCATTGCTTGTTCAATTACATTGTGCACAGAATGAGCCAAGCAGGGCCAAGTGGACAAAAGAGGATACACAGGTCTTTTGTGAGCTTTACTGCCAACAAATTGAGTTGGGTAACTGCAAGAGTGGCAACATGAGCAAGTGGGGCTGGAAAGATGTTCAGGAGAAGTTCCTAGCGGCGACTGGCAAGTTCAGGAACAGTGAGCAGTTTGGTTACAAGTACAGGCAGTTGAAGTTGCTTTGGCAGTTCATCCAAGATCTGCGGACAAAGTGCACAAGCTTGGGGCACCGAGAAGATGGCTCTGTGATTGCTAGTGATAAGTGGTGGCAGACCAATTGAAGGGTTAGTGATATGTGAACACCTCATATGTACTCCTTTCCTTCCTGTCGTAGCTACTGAATGTTTGTGTGTTGTTATTTGCAATGCAGGGGCACGCGGACTGGTATGATCTGAAGGATGGATGGCCAGAATACATTGACGAGCTGGACCGCATGTTCTGTGGAGTAGCAGTGACTGGAGATACGTCCTTTGTTCTAGGGGTCAGCCGGCAGATCAACTTCATCAGCAGCGGCAAAGAAGATGTTGCTGATGCGGACTGTGCCACCCCTCGCAGCTGTGCCACCCCAGTCAACAGTGGGAGCAAGAGGAGCTCAAGCAGCATCCGCAGCACTGCTACAAGCCCCAGCAAGAAGAACAAGGGCGGTGCTGTTCGGAACATGAACAACAACATGACAAGGTTCAACTCCAGTTACGATCACATGACATCAATTATCCAAAGGGCCTTGGAGGATAAGATGAAGGAGGTTGAAGATGTGATGGACAAGAAGCAGCAGCGAGAGGATGCTAGGAAGCAAGAACAGAAACTAGTGACAGATTCAGCGACAGAGCTTGGAGTGCACCTAATGGAAGGACAACTCTGGAATGGTGTCGTCAAGATCTGCATGCATGATGACCTACGCAACATCTTCCTGTGCACACCTGTTGAAGCAAGGCTGTCAATGATCAAGCAATATGCCTCTATGGTGTAAACCAGACCCTATGTCTTTTGTGTGTGCCTGGCATGTCTTTTGTGTGGTAGTCATGTCTTGTTGTTGAATTAAGTTGTGTTGGTATTGTTTATGTTGTGATGATGAACATTTGATGAACTGTGTTGGCAAATGCTATATTAACAGCATGGTTGTTCATTAGAGCAGTTTGGTTATTACTTGTTAAAGTTATTGCCTCTGTCTTCAGATGGGTGTTGTTTGACTGAAGGTAGCAGCAATTAGTACTGTGGCTACCAATTGATTTGTACTAACTGTTGCTGTGTTATTTTGGAATGCGCAGGATGTTGCTGCTCATTTTGGTGCCCAAGTTGAAGATTCAGTGGAGGAGGAGGTCGAGGACCAGGAGGAGGAGGAGAAGTTGCTGGCTGAGTGGTGGGAACTATTCTGGACATTGGTGGTAGAAGACGATGATGAAGCACCATTTATCTATGGTACGTATGGATATGCTATTCATATGGACAAGTATTGCAATAGAGGACCGTATAGGAATCCACCATTGACTGGGGAGCAATGGGTAGTTAACAAGCTTGCCAATGAAACATCCTGCTACACCATGTTTAGGGTGACCCCACACATGTTTTATAGGCTGCATGACTTGTTGACATCTGAGTATGGGCTGACAACATCAAATAAATATAGCACTATTGAGGCTCTAGGATTGTTCCTTTGGATATGTGGGGCACCACAATCTGTTAGGCAAGCAGAGGACAGATTTGAGAGGTCACTAGCCACTGTGCATAGCCTATTCTACAAAGTCCTCAATTGTCTGGTAGACCTATCTGCCGACATCATTAAACCTAGGGACCCAGAGTTTAGAACAATGCATCCTAGGCTGCAAAACAATCGGTTCTACCCTGAATTCAAGGGTTGCATAGGAGCAATAGATGGCACTCACATTCCTGTAGTTGTGCCAAGTGCAAAGTTTATGCAGCACATGTGTAGGAAGGGCAAGACAACCCAGAATGTCATGGCCGCTTGTGACTTGGATATGGTTTTCACATTTGTGCTTGCTGGGTGGCCAGGTTCAGTGCATGACATGAGGGTGTTTGACGATGCAATGACAACTTACAACGACAAGTTCCCAAAGCCACCTAGAGGTACACACAACTGTTTGTAGGTCACTAGTGTTTTCTAATACAACCATTGTAAACTTACGTATCTACTTGTGGCGGATCCACTTCGGATCTACTTGGTTAAACATGGTTTAGCCGCCTGATACGCGACGCTCATGCCTAAGCCGAGTAAACACGAAATGCCATCGGATTTCCTCCGATTTAACCACTTGAACAGGACCATTTTAGCAGACTCACACGAAGGTGAGCGGTTCCAGAGAGTACAACAAGTCCACCGAGTTAACAACTTAACCACTTAGTTTGATTATGAAATAAACATCAGAGTTTTACAAGGGTTTTCAGAAAGACAACAGAAGGTAAAACCACTAGCGGAAGCAACGTCGGGGTCGGACATCCCTGGTGAGTCCAGCCGGGACATCACTGATCCCTCTCCTCGCCGTCCGAGGAGGGATCCCACTCGACCGTCCAACCCGGAGGGAGCTGGGGCGGCCAAGTGCCAGCGGAAGAAGGGTCGGGAGCAGCAACTTCACCTGAAAAACAGGAGCCACAACAAGGCTGAGCTACTAAGCTCAACAAGACTTAACCGACAGGAGTAAAACTACTCCACACTCTAGACATGCAGGGCTTTTTGGCTGAGGAGTTTTGTTGCCAAAAGCACTAAGCAAAAATTCTATTTTCAAGTTTTAGCTCCGGTTCTAAGTTCATTAACCGCTCTAAGTGTTTGCAACCTATTCTACGCAATCATAGAACCAATACAAGGTACGTATATATATAAACAAAACCATGTCATCATCAGATTCCTCATTTACTCAGGGTGACATAGCGATCAAGCAGTCCCAAACTGTGAGAGGCAGACGAATTGATTCGAGTTCTTTAACCATGCATGGTGAACCTAACCTCACGACATCCGCGCACCCGGAGGTCGCTTCCTGTGTCGGCCTTCCCCATCAATCCCCTAACCCGTGTCGGGCCCATTTCCTTTGGTGCAAGGTTCCACAGACCCGGCCTCTGCCGTTCTGTAACCACGCCTGCCACCACGTGCGACAACCAGCAGGGGAAACTCCGTTCCAAGAGCAATGGGGCGACCGCTCACGTCTAGGTTCAATCCGGTACTCGGCTTCCTCATCCCATACTAAGTATGAGGTTAGTACTTTCAAACACTTGATCACGAACACCACCACTGTCGGGCCTTAGCAAGTTTCCATAGATAGACGGGGCGATCAACCGACCACCAAAGAGTTATCCAAAACCCTGCCCCGTCCATCGTCCTTACAGTTGTAACAGAAAGGTAGACATCCAACTCCTACAACTCGCGAGTGACAGGGAATCACTCGGCTTTTACCGTCTCCTAGTTAAGCAAGCAGCTACTCGGTCCAACAGCTAGTGTTCAGATCATGGGAAACTAAGTCATGCATCTAGGGTTTCAAACAACTCCTATACGTAAATGCACAAGCATGTTTTAAGGAAGGCATGCACAAGTTTGGAAAACAACACAGGGTTTTCATGCAACCGGGGCTTGCCTTCGAGCAAGGAGGAAGAGAACGGCTCGACTTCGGGGGCGGCTTCGGCTTCTGGGGGCAGGAGATCAGCTACAGCTTCGTCTTCTGGCGCCGGGTGCAGCTCGTAGAAGCCGTCGGCGAGGCGCAGCTCTACACGAATGCAATACAGGAGTTAGCATAGACGGTTATTTCAACATCAACACTTGCAAGTCTGAGCCCAGAAACTCGCGACAAAGAGCAGGAGAGTGGGGAGGTTCAAGGGAGCTGGTGGAGATCAAGAGGTAAGGGTCGGGAAAGGAACTTATGATCCGATCCTTAAACTAGAGGATTTGGTATACTAGGGATCCTCAGACTCAACCGCTGAAGGGTTCCCAAGTTTTACACATACACCCTCGGGTTGAAGGAAAAGATCACAGCCGAGCCCTCGAGCGAGGCGGAACCGGGGTCGGGCGGATAAGAGGGGTCGGGCGAAGCGGACTGTGGTCGGTAGCTTACCTTCTTCCTACAAAGAAAGCTTGGGGTCGGGAAGAAGCAGACTTGGGTGGAGGGGCTAAGGTTTTGAACAACGGCTAAGTCCGGCAGTGCTCCGGCGGCGGCGGTGCTTCTTGTGGATCACAAGTGAGCTCTTACGCAGCACGGAGGAGCAAGCGGCTGGGTGGCTTGGGGAAAATGGAGTGGAGCGGAGAGGAGAGTTCCTCAGGAACTTAGGGTGTGGCGCTGGGAGCTCGAGCAGGGAGCGAGAGAAATGGCGGAAGGCAGCAATGGCGGAGGGAACTCCGGCGGGGCTCGTGCATTCCCTTTTATAGCGGTTGGGACGGGAGAAGGGAAGCGACGCAGGAGCGAGAAGGGGAGCGGCGCGAAGGCCGGGGAAGAAGCAATGGAGTGCTCGGCCTGAGCGGCGATTGAGCGACGAGGGCGGTGGTGCAGGACTTCGGGGATGACGCCAACGGTCATTGGGCTCTGGCGTCAGGGCGGCGCAGGAGCGGGTATGCCAGTGGTTGAGATTTGGCGGAGGCGGGCGTCGTCGTGCGGTAGATTTGATGGAAGTGACCGGGTTAACGGCGCTAGAATCGAGGGCGCACAGGTGAAAAGACAGGTAGCCGCGGGCGCGCGGGCGAGCGCGGAGCAACAGATTGTCGGGCGGCTTCTGACAGGGCGGGGAAAGGAGCTGTCGCTGCCGTGGTCGGGGTTGGCGAAGGAGGAATCGTCGGGTAGCGAAGACCAGGCGGCGCGACTGTGTTCGAAGTGACGGAAAGGCGGGCGACATCGGGCTCTGCGGCCGGGATCTGGCGATGTGATGATGGGCGCGGGAGGCGAGGCGTTGTAGAAAGGTTGCAGAGGGGCTTCCGCTGCAATTGGGGAAGGGGGCGCGAGAATCCATTCGGTCGCGGGCTAGAGACGAGGCTGAGCGGCGGGCGTCGGAGAAGTTGAGCCACGCGGCGGGGAGACTCTGAAGCGGGCATGCAACTCGAGTGCGCCTGTCGCGGAAGATCTGGGGGAAAAAGATCTCGCGGGTCCACCGGTCAGATAGAACGAGCGTTTTTTGGAAGGACTTAGAAGGATCCGACGGTGGGCTGGGTTTGGCGGGGTCGGAACCGGAGCGAAGCGAGGAGGGGTCGGGTCTCAGGGGTCGGGACCGGTCGGGAGGTTGAACTGGACACTTAGGCGTGGAAAACTAGACAGGTGATCAGGGGCTCAGATTAAGATTAACTTGGAAGATTTGGGTCGGTCGTCACACTACTGTTCCTATAGAGAAATACTACTTGGTGGACTCGGGGTATGCAAACCGCACCGGCTTCCTGGCTCCTTACCGGCAGACCAAGTATCACATCCAAGACTTTCAAAACGCGCCAGAACCACAAGGTATGAAGGAGATATTCAACTTTGCACATTCATCTCTTAGAAATGTGATTGAAAGGGCGTATGGAGTGTTGAAAATGAAGTGGCGCATATTGTTGGACATCCCGGCCTATCCACCAGAAACACAGACACGGATTATATGTGCATGCATGGCGTTGCACAACTTCATTAGGATTAATGGTGACTTTGATAGTCACTTTGGTATAGTGGACAGCAACATTAACTATGTGCCGGTTGAAGGCACTCAGGATCAGCCGGAAACAGTGCCTGCGCCGGAGAGTGCGGACATGGCAAGCATGAATGCATTCTGAGACATGCTTGCTGAACATTTGTTTGCTAGATCTTGAATAATTTGTGTTTGAGGACATGTAATTGTTTATGTACTTTGTGATTAGGTGTAACAATTTTCGGTGTTGTGAATCTGTAATAATTTTCGGTGCACTTGAGAATATTTTCCTTGAAGTTTTATTGTTGAAACAGTAATGAATTGTGTTGTCATTTGGCCTGGTTCAGTGCATTTTTTTGAGGACAACAGGTCATGCTGAATTGTTAGATGATAAAACAGTGCATTGCAAACTTTGTGAAGTCCTAAGTTGGGACCTCCAAAATTTGGCCTGAGGGTCCAATTTTGGCTGAACAGTAACTCCCAAGTTGGGAGGTCCCAACTTGGGCAACTAAACATGACCTTTGCTTGGGATGGAAAGACTATATTGTTGGTGGTGGTGGTGCAGATTCAGGCTTGCGGTTTTGCTCAAATGACGTACTCCGCGTCAGCACATTTCTTTGCATTTCTCGGAAAGCAAAACTTCCGTGCAAACATTAGCAGTTCACAGTTTATTGTATTCAGATTTGGGATGGCTCGTACCATCAGTTGGAACTGTTTGATTCGCTGTTGATACGCCTAATCATCCCAACTCCCACTCTTGTTATCGTTGGCTTGTTTGATTGTTCCTGCACCTCATTTTAATCCTCCGTCTAGCATCTACTGTAGCACTATATCATCTTGATCATCCATCTACTGTAGTACTCCCTCTGTTTCCTTTTAGCTTTTTCATGTTTATAGATATTATTATTCATTTAGATATACACCGTGCATAGAAAATTATGCGCTAAAAAATCAAATCGACCTACAATTTAGAACGGATGGATACAATTTAGAACGGATGGAGTGCTAGCTTATTTTGATCATACATCCACTGTAGCACTCTTAGATACTGGAGGTTATATGTAAAAAAAATTCGAGAAGATGGATAGTATTCTCTACGCGTAGCCACAAATGCAGCCCAATTACCATCAGCCCAATTACGAGATCCACACAACGGCCCAACGTAAACACGCATTTGTTCCTGCAGGGGTGGAGGAGGATAGTTATGGCCAATGTTCTGCAATTGCAAGTTTCCTTTGAGTAACAATAATTAGTATAAGATAATTATGCAATTATACAGCAAATTTCTTTGGTTTCACATTCCTAGTCCCTTCATAAGCTCCGCCGCGTACGACTGGGTGTGCCATCCTTTCAAAAAGGGAAGAAAAAGAACTTTTGTGGCACGTGGAAGGCTGGAAGCAAGATGAACTCCATTTTCGCAAAAGGAATTGCGAAAAATACATGCGAAAGGAAATTAAGATACTACAGCCGTCCCTTAGTAGTCCAGGTTCGAAAAGAAGAGAGGAAATTCTGAAGCGCGATCTAGACAATGAAACTCAGAGATCATTTTAGCCTAGAACATGATCACCGCATCTAGGACGCCCGGCACCAAGGACTACGTCCGCCTCCGGGCGGTGTACAAGTCATGGCGCTCGTTCCTGCGCCCGAAGTCCACGCCGCCGTAGCTGATGCTCCCGTACGACCCGCGCGGCGAGAGATCCACCCGGGCCTTCCTCGACGTCTCTGACGGCACCGTGCACGAGCTCGACCTGCCGGAGACCAGAGGCAAGCGGTGCTGCTGCTCGTCTCACGGGTGGCTCGTCCTGGAGCGGTGGCCCGACGTGTGGCTGCTCAACCCGGCCACGCGGGAGCTTGTCCAGCTCCCGGCCCCTGACGCGCCGCGGCGAGGCGTGGCCGTGCACTGGCTTCATGCAGAGGGGCGCCAGAGAGAGGTGGGAGCATCTGGAAGGAGCGGAACGCACGGTTGTTCAACCAGTGCTCTTCCACAACCCATGAGCTTATGCAGCGCATCAAGCAGGACATCGATCTATGGGTAGTGGCAGGAGCGAGGCACCTCGGTCGTTTAAAGCATGAGTAGCAGGAGTAGTTTCTGTCTTGCCGGTTGTCTCTCTTGCATATCTATGTAATGTGCAAGTGTCTAGCGTGAGCTACGCTCCGCGAATTCCGTAAAACTTTGTGCTTTTCTACCTAATACAATGATGCTCAACTCTTCTGCGTATTCGAGAAAAAAAAATAGACAGAATAGCAAACATGACAATCATGATGTAACACATAGTAGCAAATATAATATGAAATTTTCATTATAGATACAAAGTTACATTTGCCCAAAGTGGCTATGGTACAGCAATTTCAATAAATCTGACATGCAGAGTTACTGAACTAGGCAATCTGTCCAAGAATCCTGGAATCGATCAGACCATTACTGGTACAAAGCTGGCATCCCTTAAAAATACATTTACATTGCTATTCACTTGATCCAATTTGAGTCAAAATTGAGCAGCAATAGCATACAAGCTTCGAAACAGAGAGCACTGAGGCAAGCAAATATTTACCTTCTCCTTTTCCTGTTTCCATTTACAGAGCGCTGAATGTTCACAGCAAGAACTCGTGCCACCTGACATCAAGTTTTCTCTTCCACGAACGTGAAGTTACTTTTGAGCCACTTCACATGGACCTCAAGCCCGGCGTCCCGGAGGCTTCGCAGGACGCTCATGTATAGCCTCCTGTCCAGCTTTGTGGCATTCATGTCCTTGAGCAGCTCGATGAGCTCGTTGAACCGGCTGCACTTGGAGAACACCCCGGCCATGAGCCCGGCCATGGACTTGTCCACCTTTCCCCCGGCCTCCCTGAACTCCTGGTACAACTCCACGCACCGGTGCAGCTCCCCCGCCCGGTTGTTCGCCAGGATGATGCCCGTGTAGCTGATCTGGTCGGGCCGGACCTTGCGCCGCGCCATCTCCTTCCAGATCTTCTCGGCCTGCTTCGCGTTCCCGAGCCTGCCGTGCATATCGAGCAGGGAATTGTACACCAGCACGTTGGGCTCGCACCCCTTCTGCTTCATCATGGCCAGAAGCTTCATGGCCTCCGATGCTCTCCTGATCTTACCGTACATGGAGATCATGTTGCCGTAGGCGACCACGCACTTCTCGAAGCCCCGGCCGATCATCTCCGAGAAGACGGCCTCCGCCCTGTCGCTCCGACCGAGCCGGCAGTACACGTTGATGACCGAGGCGTAGGTGACCTGGCCAGGCTCACACCCTATGAACACCAGCTTGTCGTACGCTCTGATGGCTGGCTTCAGGCCTCTCCTCTTCACAAAGCCATTGATGATCGTCGAGAGGATGCAGTCCGTGACCCTGAGGCCGATCTGCCTCATGTCCTTTGCGACCTCTATGGTTTCCTCCACCACCCCGGCCTCGACGTGCATCACGGTCAGCTTCAGGAACATGTCGGGATCCCCGAGCATCTTGCTGTCCCAGGCCTCGTGGTACAGGTCCTCCGCCGCAGCCTTCTCCCGGGCGTCTGCCAGAGCGCCGATGACGGAGGAGTAGATCGCGGCGTCCGGCGAGAGCCCGTCGGCTTCCATCTCGCGCAGGCACCGCAGCGCGTCCAGGGCTCTGCCCGCCTTCCCCATCGCGTCGCAGACGATGGCGTACGCCTCCCCGGAGTCTTCGGAGGGGTGCCATTTCTGGGACCTGTAGAGCTTGAACAGCGACGCCACCATGTCCGGCTCGCCGAGCGCGGCGCACGCCGCCATCGCGGCGCGGTAGCCGTCGGTGCTCAGCGGCAGGCGGGCCACCCGCGCCTGCCCGTACAGCAGCACCGTGCTCCGGTACATGTGCAGCTTGTTGTATGCCTGCATCGCCGCGGCGAAGGCCATGACGGCGGGCGCCCCCTTCTTCGCCTTGAGGACCCCGAGCACGGCGTCGGCGAGGCCGAACTGCCTCGCCCTGATGCAGCAGGCGACGAGCCGCGCGCAGGTCCGCTTCTCCGGGAGCACGCCGTAGGCTCTGAAGTCCTCAACGAGGAGCTCGAGCGAGCCCCACTGCTTGGCACGGAGCAGCTGCACGGTCAGCGCGTTGGCCGTCTTCTTCTCCGGCAGGAACCCCGGTTGGAGCAGCGCCCGCCGGTAGCACTCGAAGGCGAGCTGCTCGGTCTGCGGGTCGCTGCAGAAGCCCCGGATGAACTTGTTGGATATGCCGAGCTTCAGGGCGGCGTCCGGCAGCGGCGGCGACACCGGCGCCGCCGCCGGCACGGCCGGGAACTCATCGGGCAGGTTCTTGGTGGGCTCGAGGAGAGGGGAGGCGCAGGACCTAGAGCAGTGGAGCACGAAGGACGCGACCTGCCGCCTGATCGCACACGGGGAGGCGTGGGATTGCGGCGGCGTTCTCCGCGATGGATGCAGAGGCGGAATCGGGGGCCAATCGGAGTAGCATTTGGCCATCACTGTGGAGGGAAGAACTTGAGGCTGGGAGTGGAAGAACCCACTCTGTTTACGCCGGAGGCACCTTATCCTGCAAGGAACCTGCAAAATCTTGGTTGAAATGGCTTCTATGCATGGGTGGGGTGTGGCCACGTGGGTTCCCACTGAAAGCTCAGGAGAACCCCTAGAAGTTTGTTAGAAGTTTCAGTTCAAAACCACAGAGTATTATTACGTGGAGTTGCTACCCTGCAAGTGAAAAGAAGCACGGGTTTTTGGGCAAAATGTGGTGAAAAATCACCGGCCTCATTTGCATTCTGGAGGCGCCTGGTCCACGTTGCTCGAGCACGGAGGAGAGCCACCAGTAAACTTGTGACGCCAACAAAGCAAGGCTGGGCGAAAAGATCTGAAACGTTAGCAGGCGAAATTGGACTGAAAGACATCATGAAAGCAACCAACAGTTGTCTTCATACCAAACTATCGCTCACTCGTGGCGCTGCTGGATTTCTGTTCAAGGAAAACCAACTTCTTCCGGGAGCCACAAGGTTCCAGCAATGTTGTGGCTACCTACCAACCAAAAAAATTAGGAACATAATATCCTAGACTAGATGGAATTTTAGCCCTTGTTTGACCACATGATATCCAAAGTTCAGGGTACGTAACATCTTCTGCAGTTCCTGGCCCAAGATACATGCAACATACCATGAAGAACCAGAGAGTATCAGGATTCAGAGTCCGAATGTGCCCGCACCACTTGTATCATCATGGTTTTATCATAAAAGTTTGCCTTATCTTCATTTCTTCTTTTTGTTATTACTACTACACATTTTACTTGATAGACGCAACAACATTATGGCCTACAATTTCACAAAAAAAATGGACCTACCACTTTGTCGATTTCATTTCCTTGAGCTCTGCCATTATCACTTCGATCTATCTCGTATAGAAGTCACAAGCACATATTCTCATTTCTTTTCTATTCTAATTGAGTAACTTTTATTTAAGTTGGGAGGTCATGTTTTATCAATTACGTAGTAGCTCCTTTCATTGCTACCTTCTAATGTTTTTTAAGGGTTCCTATGTAGTTTTCACAAGCTAGTTAAGTCCTACTCCCTCCATTCTCTTTTGATAGTACTATTTCCTCTTAGCACAATGACCAAGGAAAATAATTCTACTTATCATCCATTTAATCATGCCATTAACTATTTCTCGTAAACAAGCAATTTATTAAGGCTTAGACTTCTTGATGTCCATGTAGCCAATCTCGTATGGAAAAATGAAGAGTCACGTGTCAGACCCGAGGCAACCATTAAGCGGATGGATAGTTGGACTGAAATAAGCCTATCAAAAGAGTTTTTCATATTTGAAAATATGACTATCAAAAGAGAACGAAGGAGCATAATTTTAAAATTCATTAGGCTCATCTAGCCCATTAATCTCACTCCAGGAATACTATTTAACATTTTCTTATATTTAATTAAATACTATTTAATATTTTCTTATATTTAATTCAATAATATGTTAACCTATATCAACATTTTGAATAGACTATTTTTACAGAGATCAGATATTATTTTTGACTTGCTTCCCCACCTTACCCATATTTTTCCATGCGTGATACATGCTTCAACATTTTCTTACAACTGATTCACCAATTCGCAAACCCTTGTTCAACATTTTGAATAAGCTAATTCAATATTTCACGAGGGTTAGGTATTTATTTATAGTTGACTTCGGGATGAGATATTTATTTATAGTTGGATTGCTCCCTCACCTTATCTTAGGGTCCGCTTGCTTGAGCTAACTGTCCGGTTGCAGCTGCAGTGTTACAGCACAGCCCATCGGCTGCAACCTAGCGGCACAGCAAAGCCCATCGGCTGTGCAGCCCAAAGAACCTTCTATTTTCTTCCATGTCCATCCATCCAGTCCAGTCTCGCTATCGCATATCCATCCATCGCGAGCGGAGCAGCAGAGATGTTGCCTGAGGAGGAGCGAGTACTCCGTCTAGGGTTTGGTGGCCGCCCACCGCCCGGCACCTCCGCCCTTTGGGATGCCACTGGTGGGAGAAGGGTGGCAAATCGAGTGAATGGTGCCTTCCTCACTCGTTCCCCTCCAGCATCAGGTGCTTCGAAATGACCTCGACCCTACATGGCTGCAGCTCCACGTCCGATCTTCGCTCACCTCATCTGCTGGGCTCCTCGGTTCGAACCCAGCAAGTCCGCCCGGTCGCCAATCCTCTATGCAGATTGAGTTTCTTCGCAAGGTGACGGATACATGTGCCAGGGTACCCTCAGGAAAGGGGCTAAGGCAACCAGGCACCAAAAGACCAAAGGTCCAACAGCTAGAAGTATGCTGGGGGCGGCCCAGGAGACACCGCGGCCCACCTCCCGACCTCCGCTGGCCGGGGGCTAAGGGCCACAACCACCAGTCCGGCCAGATCAGGGGCGAGGCCCGCAAGGGGCCCACAACGCCCTGCCCACTCCTTGACTCAGGAAGACTAGTGCCGTACCGGGGCATTAAATGTGGGGCGTGGCCTCTCTGACCGCCCCGCGCAGGGACATGACCGGGCGGAGGGAGCCAACATTTAACCAAGGGGTCCGAGGGTGAGGCTACACCTCTTGGACCGCCCACGACAACTTGCAAGAAAAAGCCTGTTAGGGATAAGCCTAGGATCTCTAGATGCACACCTAGTCGGGATATCTAGTTAACCGTGTGTTCATGGCGTTCTTGTTAACCGAGAGAGAGAGAGAGAGAGAGAGAGAGAGAGAGAGAGAGATGGGGTACCTTCACCCCTAGGGGTGGAAGCGGCAGAGCCGCTGGCCATCTCAGGTTTTGTTGGTGAAGGTCTGCGCTAGGGCAGCGACGCGCAGTGCCGTGGTTCGGTCGGTGGAGCTCTGCGCTAGGTAGCGACGCGCAGTGCCGTGTCGTGTCGCCGGTGTGGTGGTGGCGGAGCTTCCCGTCACTGCTGCGCCCCCGTGATCGGTCGGTCTAGGGTTTTGTCGGTGGGGTGGCTGGAGGCGGTGAACCTCGTACCGTGCGCCCCGGCCCCCACCTTTGTTTATATGGCGCAGGTGACAGGAGCCCACCACCCAATGCTAGGGTGGGCGCCCCCGATCAGGGCGCAAGTCAAGAGCTCAACGGGCCGTTGGGCCCATTAGAGAGGAGATCAATCTAACATCTCCATCTTGCTGCTTTAACATTATATGGGGTTTGGAATACAGGTGAAAAGGATACCGTCCACATTCAACTACCTCAAGAGCTACCTAGGGTCATATGCCACACCATTGCTGGAGGAGCTGAGAGCTGAGATGTCGTCTGGACTGGAATCCTTATCTACCATGCCCTTTCTCAGGATATCATCAATTGAAGAAAAGAAAGGCAACAAAATTTATGAAATTTCTGTTGCGTCTGATTCCCAGATTGCTAAATCATGTAATCAGCTTGAATCTTATGCTCCAAGTGTTGGTGATATCATTATCTTGTCTGATGTGAAGCCGGGGCATATTTCTGATGTTACTGGCAAAGGGAAGCCTTTGTCACAGAAGGAGGGGATGAAGATGACGACTCACCACCATCCAAGTATGTGATCGGAGCATCGGGCAAAATTGATGCTGCCGACGGGAAGTGTCAAAATGGGAAACGGAACTCAACTTTTGCTGCTTATTTGCTCAACATTGTGACCTACATCCGTATATGGCGTTGCCTTGACTATGAAACAGCAGTCAGAATAAATCCAGGACTCGTACAGGAGATGGTACACTATCCCCTGGTACGTTTATGCTGATTGTACTTATAAGAAGAAGTCATTATGCCATCTTGTTTGAGGACAGAAATCAAAGTACAGAGAGACTAGTGTCGAACTGACCATTCATGTTTCTTTTTATTAGAATGTTGAGCAAAAGAAAATACCCAACATATTCACATCATAATCAAAGTGCTTATTGAAAGATTCTGGGTGGTTGTAAGGAAATGGTTAATTTGATTAGTTCCATTTTCTGATTTCCCCAGGTCCCAGATATTCTTCAGAAATGGGATGTCGATTCAATTGATAGCATGGAAATATGGACCAAGTTGTCTACAATGGACCTTAACAATTCTCAGAATGATGCTATCATTAATTGTATTTCAGAAATGCATTGCAATAGCAACAGCAGCAGTTTTAGCCTTATCTGGGGTCCTCCTGGCACAGGAAAGACAAAAACAATCAGTGTGCTACTGTGGTTAATGAGAGAAATGAAACATGGTACACTCACATGTGCACCAACAAACCTTGCTGTCAAACAAGTTGCTTCACGTTTCTTGAGGTTGGTCAAAGAGCATTCTTTTGGTACAAGCAGCCTGGGAGATATTCTATTGCTTGGCAATAAAGAGCGCATGTGTGTTGATGGTGATCTCAAAGAGATATATTTACATGACCGTGTAAGGAAGCTTCTTGGCTGCTTTGCACCATTGACTGGATGGAGACATTGCTTATCTTCACTTTCTGATCTTTTTGAGAATGGCTACTCCCAGTACCTTCAATATCTACAAGACCAAGAGGAAGGTGAGAAACCTTCCTTTCTCTCTTACAGCAGGAAAAGATTTGCTATTATTTAAAAAGACCTTAGAAGATGTTTGAAAGATTTATTGTTTCATGTCCCAAAATCTAGTATTTTGGAAGTGAACTACGATAATATCCTTTCAATTCTCAAAATGCTTGAAGACTTCAACAGCATATTTCAGCGGAGGTGTACTGGGGATGAAATTAAGGAAGTTTTCTTGTACAGAAATGGCGAATCTGATTCCAGAGACTATAGTATGATGAAACATTGGAAGACAATAGTTACTCTTGGCAAAGTGAGGTTAAAATGCCTTGAGCAACTAAACACGCTGTATGCCTTGAGCAACTAAACACGCTGTTAACTTCCTATAACATCCTCAAAGCGTATCATTCGCGATTTCTGTATTGAAAGTGCTTCCATAATTTTCTGTACTGCATCTAGCTCGTCAAAAGTAACTAACAAAAAGGTAGAGTTGCTTGTCATTGATGAGTCTGCGCAATTGAAAGAATGCGAAACACTGGTACCTCTGCGTTTGCGGACCTTCAAGCATGCTGTTCTAATTGGTGATGAGTGCCAATTGCCAGCAACAATCAAAAGCAAGGTTGGTTTTGACATACTTTTGTGATTTTATCAGATCTATTAATATAGCAATTTCTATTTGTTCGGTAAATTTGTATTATGACATTAATTTTGATGATCATTTTAGGTTTGCACAGATGCATTATTTGGAAGAAGCCTTTTTGAAAGATTGAGTTCTCTTGGGCACGAAAAGCATCTGCTCAATATGCAATACAGAATGCATCCATCCATCAGTATTTTCCCAAACCTCAGCTTTTATGACGGGAAAATCTCGGATGCTCCTAGTGTCACGGAAAGAGAACATGAAAAGAAGTATCTTCCAGGTTCTATGTTTGGTCCTTACTCTTTTGTAAATATTGAAGGAGGGAGGGAGGAATCCGATGAACTTTGTCATAGCAGAAAAAACTTGATTGAAGTGGTTGTTATTGAGGAAATACTGCGCAATCTCCGGAAAGGTGCGCGTTCTCATCCATTCATTCAAAAAGAAAAATCTTATCTAGCTTACTTTTCTAGTGTTGAGGAACTTGACGTCTCACTGTATTGAATCTGCATGTTATTAGCTGTACGGGAATATGATGCCAAACCAAATTTTCAGTGAACAAGGCATCAATAATAGAGTTTGAAGGACCAGTTAGAAATATGTGACTGGAATGAGGAATGCATACTGTATAATAGGTTCATATTTGATGGTATGATGTATTTGAGCTTGTTATATTGTTGCTGTCGAAGTTGGCATCTATGCTTGTATTCTACTTGTGTTGGAGTTTCTTAGGTTGCAGCAGCAGCACTATTCTTTTTTCTGATATACTGGAGAAATTTCCTTTGTGATGTTCACGATTTTATATTTTTAGAAGTCAGATCCTGCCAACCAATTTACCTTGCTCTCATGGGTTATCATAATGACAAATGTCCAAAATACATGCACTGAAATTGGAATTTCTATTATTTTCTTTATATATATCAGCGCACCTCTGCTTCTAAATATTTCTTCTTTGGCAGCTTGCTCTAAAGCTAAAAGGAAAGTTTCGGTTGGTGTCATATGCCCATACACTGCTCAAGTTCTGGCAATTCAAGAAAAACTAGGGAAAATGAAGTTCGACCCTGTACAAGTAAAAATTAATTCTGTTGATGGGTTTCAAGGTGGTGAGGAAGACATAATCATTTTATCTACTGTGAGGTCTAACTCAGATGGGTTGGTAGGTTTTCTTTCAAACAGACAGCGCACAAATGTGTCTTTAACACGAGCAAGGTATCTTGTTTTACAGCATTACATAGTAACTTTGAGTTCCTTTTGTGATCCATGTCCAGTCTTATTTTTCTTTTATCCACTCGGTATATGACGTTCGTTTACATTACAGATATTGCCTTTGGATTCTTGGAAATGCAACAACCTTATTAAGCAGTGGTTCTATCTGGGCTGATCTAGTTTGCAATGCGAAGGATCGGCAGTGCTTCTTTGATGCAAGTAGCAACAAGGCTCTCGCGCGCGTGATTGCTAAACAAAAGAGTGATCTCAATAGAGTTGAAGTTAAAAACAACACACCTCTCGTAAGTTCCAGAACAGCGTGGCTTTTGTACTGCATATATTATTCTTAGCATATATTTTAGTCGGAAAAAGGTACATATGGTATGTGCCCAGAAATTTTTGGTTGATTCTGCTTCATGGTTTCTGGCGAACCATGGAAATTGACACCTTTTAAAAGAAGATCAACAAAAACAATTGAAGGAGGGATAGTTCGTCCAACCATCCAACTGCTGCTGCTGTTATAACCTGCGATATGGTTGGAGTAACTTATTGTTTTTTAAAGTACTATATGCGTTATCTGTCGGCTAGAGTATAAACAGATCATTCCTATTTAGTTGTGGGCGATAACAATTCTGACCAGTGAGTGCTTTACTATTTGAGCCAGAAAACGAAATCATTGGTTTAACATTTCGGTAACTCGTAAATTTGTTTTATTCAGGTTCAGGTACAATCTCAAAGTGGTCCGAATGAACAAGGCTCTTATTCGATGAGTGTTTCATTTGATGCTGGGAACCCACCGAGCAATATTGCTACCGTTGCTGACTTGCAGTGCCCGGGAGATCAAAAGGAGGATGCAGATGATATCACTGCCTGCTTACTCGACCTCAAACTCAGCTAGAGATTCCTTTCTGTCTTGGGCTAACGAGGTGACTGTGATCTGTGTGAATGTTTCTGAAATGGCAGTGGCAAAACTTGCAGCGGAGTTGAGGGTGCTGTATGAAACGGTTGACAAGATTATTCTGTTGCGGCTCACATGTCGCGCTCAGTTTTGCGTCGAGTCAGGTGGTCTGGACTCAGGAGAGACCTTATTTTTTGGGGATACCTGCATCGAAAGCGTGGCCCAGATGTTTGAATTTTGTAGTGAAATACTACTCCGTACCTATTAACTGTTAGCTGAGTTCAGAGTATCTGACGTTCTCTTCAGCTGAATGCCTGAAACGAAACTCCAGGCTGAGTTCAGAGTATCTAATGGGGCCTCCTGATATTCACAGTCGAGACTCTTATCAACTGTGCAACTACTTGATGCTTGTAATTTTCCGGTAGGAGGCTGATCGTGCGTGCAACGATCAGCTGTGCCACACGCCCGGCCGTGAAATAGCCTTGCTGAATTTGCCATTTAGTTTCGTGGACCTCATGCATTTGATCACGTAGCAGACCTTGCTGAATTTGGCAATTCAGTTTGTAGGATCGTGAGCATTTGATCATGCTAATTTAATACAGAAAAATACTACCAAGATTGTGACATTAGATATGAACAAGTGTTTGGATGATCTAAGCTTTATGAATATGTAGACAATACTAATCAGTGCTAAAATTAGAAGATGAAGTGTAACAGTAGCATACCTAGCGCCGTTCATAGCTTCTACTGATGTAGTTGTTCCTCTTGATGTAGTGGAGGCAAATGTTGTCCAATGAGCAGTCGCATCTCTTCTGGACACTCCCCAATAACCTGATGGCCGTCCTTCACCCGAAGCAGATGAACTCGTAGATGGTTCAGTTTCGGAGGCCTGCTCTCCCTACTCTTGTGCTTGCAGAAACAGGGACGGGAAACTTGATGTGGCAGTCCTTCACCCAAAGCAGATGAACTCGTAGATGGTTCAGTTCCGGAGGCCTGCTCTTCCTACTCTTGTGCTTGCAGAAATAGGGACGGGGAAACCTGATGTGGCAGCGAACTCTGTGTTCTGAATGTTGAAGGAGTTCTCCTCTTATTCTCACATAAGCTGAACTGAGAAGTCAGGAATTCTTATTCTCATAGGCAAAAGTTGCACTGAGGAGTCAGGAAGTAACCTCGCAAACACTAGCTTTAAACTCCGCTTCGCATGTATGCATGCATGCAGGCACGGCGGCGGCAGCTCCAACACGCGTGTGGCACATCTTCATCTTTTTCTCAACTTCTTAATATAAGTAAACATATTTCACATATATAAATCAGGTCAACATTAAGTCAAATTCTCATATGGTATTAAATCAGATAGTACACATAAATTTAATACGAACCTTAGAATTATTTAATTTAATTAGATAAAATATTAGACTTCGCCCACATTAAATCCAACAGGAGCATTTGCCGCTTCAGCCCAGGCTGGCCGCTTGCCTGTCTCTGAAATCATCTCGCCGTATGCGGTATGCCATGGACGCATTGCAGGCGGTGGCCGTAGGGCTTTTCTTTGTCATCTCAACGTCTCCCTCGGCTCCGGTCTTGCTCACCGCGTGCACACACGGGGAAACGAAACGACGCACACGGCACACGTTGACACGTATCCCCCCACCTGCGAGAAGATTCAAGCAGTCTGTCCGTCACCTCGAGTACCGCGCGATCCATCCAACGGCCCAGCTGAACCGGGACACTGGACGGTCGACGCCGATGCGCCGATGCGGGTGCGGCCCGAGAATCCGAACGGCGGCGTGTGCTCCTGTCGGCGCGGAGACAGCTCTCGTCTGTGAGTCAGGCTTTGTTTCCCAAATTCTAACTTTAACGCCCCATCATATCAAACTTACAGTATATGTATGGAGTAATGAATGTAGACGAAATCAAAAACTAATTGCACAGTTTTGTTATACTTTACGAGACGAATCTTTTGAGCCTAATTAGTCAATATTTGGACAATAATTCACAAATACAAACGAAACGCTACAGTGTTGCTCCATTAATTTGGACGCCCAAAAGTTGGGCAACTAAACAAGACCTCACTCGGGCTCGCTAGCTCGGCTCAACGCCCACCGGCAAAGGGAGAGGACTAGAGGAGGAAGAGAGAGGCAGGATGAGCGACGGCGACGACGACGACTTCCACAGCACAGCGGGCACGGACACGATGGAGGCCGTGGCGAGCTACTGGGCGCAGGAATTTTTTTTATTTTTTTACGATTTTGCAGAAATAAATAGTTGATCCAAAAAATTTGCACGGCGGAAGCAAGCTACCGCCGGTTCATATGAACTCAAATGGAGATACACTTTATATGAAAATTGTAAATCTCGTTGGATGGAGATAAACTTTATATGAAAATTGTACTACAAAGTTGTTCAAACTTTTTTCATTTGGTATCATCTTGATGCTCAAATAATCGACACAAGTTTCAAATCTAAAATTCAAATTTTAGATCTGAAATTGGGCAGCACAGATTCAAAAAATCATAACTAATTTATATGAACTTGGATAGAGATAAGTTTTATATAAAAATTATAGCTCTTGATGAGATTTACAACGTTGTAGTTCAAACTATTCTCATTTGATGCGATCTTTGTACTCAAATAATCAACGCAAGTTTCAGATCTAAAATTTACATCTAAAATTTGTGTCGATTATTTGAGTACCAAGATGACATCAAATGAAAAAAGTTTAAACTACAAAGTTATATATCTCGTCGAGATCTGTAATTTTTATATAAAGTTTATCTCGATCTAAATTCATATGAATTAGTTATGATTTTTTAAAAGCGTACTATGGAGAGGATGGAAGTTACCGCCGGTTCAACTGGCGGTAACTTGCTTCCGCTGTTTAATCCGGTGGTAGGACTCTGTTCCTGCAAATTTTTGAATCGCTATTTATTTCTGCAAAATCGTAAAATAAAAAATATAAAACTAAAAAAAATCGCCGGTTCGGTCTCGGCCATCTGGAGCGCAAGGTGTTCTTGTGGTCCGTCAGGGACATCTTCAACAGGGACCTCCTCAAGCATCGTCCATCAAACACTATCCTTGGCGGCCAGGGGGCAAAGGTTTTGCGATGGTTCGCTACTAAAAAACGTTGTTTAGGCGCGTCTGGATTTTTTTTTTATCGGATGAGTAGTTCTCCCGTACCCAAAAAAAAACGGCTCTACAAAAGTTTTATTTTTAGCTGCTTTTCACATCTGCTCCTACAAATACGATTTCAACCGCATCTAAAAAATGTTTCTGTGGTAGTGGTTTGCACTTGGTGCCATGATTTTGCTGATTTGATTTGACTTCCGTGGGATCTGTTTTCTCATTCTCGGTAAGTCATACACCTTACCAATGCTGTCATGTAAACTGGTAGCAAATGTTGCAGTACATCTACACCATGTAGTCATGTAGAGTACTTGCATGATCGAGCACATCATTCTTCTGAGCTGAATTGCCACGTCTCGACCTAATTAAATGTATGCTTGTGATTGTGAAGCTGCAGATTTCGTAATAATCTCGCTGTTGTTTCTGGGTTTACTGTCCATGCCCCCTTTCTCCTTTTTGTTTTTTTTTCCTTCTGTCTGTTTGCTTTGCTCCCGTTTTTTCTTTTCGGCTGATCTGCGAAAAAAAAAAATCTACCCGGGCCACAAAATAGGGCAGAAACAAAAAGGAGTTTGAACATCCCCATGCACGGTTTAGGCCCAAAGCCAACCAACTCCCGAGGCTTCCAGGCCCAGCCCATCTCAATGTCTCCTCATGCTCCTGAGTGCTGACCATACGCATCGCAATGAACTCCCGGCTCCGCCGCTGCTACCGACCGCGGCAACTGCAATGGCCGCGGCGGTGTTCGCGTGCCTGCGGAGAGACGAGCTCCAGGCCGTCGACTGCTCCGATCGCTCTTATCGTCTCAGCGGTATACATCCCTCCCCCGCGGACTAATATATGCGGCATTCCCTCTTCGTAGATGCGGGTTCAGGTTGCGAGAATGGGGGGGAAAACCTTTTCCATTTTTTGAACGAAAACCCCTTTTCCAATTGCGTGGTTGGTAGTGCTCAAGTTCTGTGCGTGGTTCGTACTCCAAACTTTTGCTTCGCTTAGTTGGATTTTGAAGGTGAGCTTTCACTGTAGAGGGAAGGAGGTGGAATGGTGGATTATGATCTGCCAGTGAAACTTTAAGTTTTGGTCTGCTGTTTTTGCAGAGAAGTTTCATATACATTTTTTTTAACATAAACTGTCTATAGAAATCAGCGATCTTGCTATTTTGAAGGATCTTATTGCCATAATCAGAGCGTTCCAGTTTCAGGTATAATAAAAATTCTAAACGTACTACTCGTTAGTGCCTAACGTGGTTTTATTTCATCTACTGATTATTGATGGAGCAACATGTAATTTTGTCTTCTGTCTGCTCAATGATGCCTTTTTCATTAATTATATCATACTTTTGAAGATTGCTGAGTTTACCTGCATTGCGATCTTCACACCAGATGCTCACTGTACTTAATTTTATTCGTATTGTAAACTGAATTCTAAGGAACTCACCCTAGATTAGTCGGTGGGGTGTGTGGGTGTGTACACCACCCACTCATGTTCGAGATACTCTCCGGCTCGAATTTGGGAGCATGTTTCTTCTTATTTACAATTTACAAGGCCACCTTGTTCCTCCTATGTTGGTTGAGCTTTTTTTAACTGAATTTGAAAGACATCTGATAATCACTGCAGGTCAAGATGATACCGGATACATTCGTGTCTTTTGCGAGTTACTTGAATCCCTTTGCTTACCCGCTGATTGAAGAAGTGCATGCTGATATCTTCTCATCTTTGGAGGGCTATGCTCAGGCAAACTTTATAGAAGTAATCCAAATGGAAAAGCTTGACAAAGAAAATCCAATGTTTGGTCTGGAGGTCGCAAAACCCGTAAAGGATGTGAAGTCAAAGGAGATGTATGAACCTGCAGAGGTGATATAATAGTCATTTCCTCACAAAAACCAAAGCATGTATCTGATTTGACGTGGAATAAAGCATCATATGTGTTAGGCTCAGTTCTTAAAAGTGGAGAAGAAGACATATTCCCACCTAACTGCTGTATTGTGCAATTGTCATCTGCCGTTCCTGTTGAAGCAGATCCTCAAACAAAAATGCCTAAAGGGCCATTGTTTGTTGTGTTTCTCATAAATATGAAGACATACAATCGTATATGGAAATGCCTTCATATGGGATCAACTGATGCTAATCTTGATGAGTTTAGTAACAAAAGGAGCTCTGATCTTTGTCAGTATGGTGTGGCAGTACAGACCAAGGGTATGTACCTGCATGCAAAAATAAACCATGCTGCCTAATCTTTCATTTTGACGGCATTTCCCTGATGTCAGCATTATTTATGTGGACTTAAAAAGTTAAGAGTACATGTATTATTTGTTTCATCTCATTAAGCTGTGGCAATATACTGGCTTTCCAGGAAGGAGGTCAATTCATATTACTGTCTAATTTTTCTGGCACATTGCATTTGTTGATGATTATCACTATATTTCTTTGCACGTGATGTCATAACGCATGTCTTAATTGCTTTCTCCAATTAAGCTGCGGCAACCTCCTGGCTTTCCATGGAGAATTTCCATCAATGTTACATGACCTTTGCTATTTATTTTCGCATATTATTTTTGTATGGCAGTTATAACTGCTTATTTCTCTGCATCGTGAAGTGAAGATAGTACCCCTGTGTTCTTTTGCATGATATTTTTGTTATATTTTTCATGGTAGCTAACTTATATGAGCTTATTTGATCATTTTCTCAGAAGGCAGTTGAAGATGCTAGCTCATTGTGCTTCCAATTATCTCAATCCTCCTGTCATGGATCAGTCAATGGTCTTGACCTTGAGCAGTTCAATCTTAACGATTCACAGCTGAATGCAGACTGTGTTGTGGCAATGGATAACCACTCCTCTATTGCACCCCCCCTCCCGCTACCCCCCCCCCCCCCCCCCCCCCCCCGGATAGGTGGAACTAAAACCATCAGCACAATATTGTGGGCAATGCTTGTTAAGGGCCGAAAGACACTTTGCATGTGCACCTACCAATACATCAGTATTGGAGGTTGCAGCTCGAATTATCAGTCTTGTTGGGAAGCTGTCAGATGGCAGTGTCTGCTTCCTGAATGACATCATTCTATGGAAACAAAAACAGGATGAAGATAGAAAATGGAAATATCCTTTCCGCGGTATTCCTTGACTCTCGTGCCAAGCGCTTATTACCATGTTTCATGCCAAACACTGGCTGGAGGCATTGCTTGTGCTCACTTATAGATCTCCTCGAGAATTCAGCAACCAAGTACCAGTTGTACATTGAGAATATTATTGAACAGGAGAGCTCTAAGAAGGATAACCATGAGCAAAATAGCAAGGAGTCTGAACACCAGGGTAATGTCTGATAATGAGGAATGGTATGACTCTGGAGATGTGGAACAAACATTAATGGTGCCACCTTTCAAGCATTATCTGAAGGATGATTACAACAAACTTTCTGAGAACTTATATGATTGCATTGATATACTATACAACGATCACCCAAGAAATTCAGAAACAGGAAGGAGCTTTCAGTGTATGCTAGAGGTGCTTGAATTGATCAAGATTATATATGGTCTGATAAATTCTAATAATGATGATGGAGATTTATGGTCAGATGAACTGCTTGAAAGCAAAATAGAAGACAATGGCAACCCTGATATCTGGCCTGAGCAACTGGCCAGTGTACGGATTAATTCATGCAACAAATTGAAGTTTAGTTTGGCAAGATCACTGTGTGTGCAAGAATTAAGATATCTTTGCATGAACTTGGAGCTTCCGAATTATTACAGTGAACGACCTGTTCAACAATACCTTCTTGCAAGAACTAAGTGCATTCTCTGTACAGTTTCTAGCTCATTCAGGTTGTATAATGTGCCTATGGGAAATTCTTCCTCGAATATATGTGGGCTGGTCAATAATCCTGAAAACATGAAACCTCGAGTTGCTGATTGTTGACGAAGCTGCACAACTCAAGGAGTGTGAAATCTTAATTCCGTTGCAGCTGCCTGGGTTAAAGCAGGCTGTTTTCATTGGAGACGAATATCAGCTACCTGCCCTTGTGAAAAGCAAAGTAAGCTCCTAGAATTAGTATCCTTCTTTGTCATTTTATTCTTAGCTCTACTATAATGACTTGTAATATGATTATGTAGATATCTGATAATACTAACTTTGGACGAAGTGTGTTTGAGAGATTGGATATGTTTGGTTGAGCTGTGGCTTTTGAAAAAGTAGCCGTGGGTTGTACAAAAGCTGCTGTGACGTGTGGACGGTGAGAAAGCCGAAACACTTTAGTTGGACAGCTATGGCGTTTGAGAAAAATCCAGCCCTCCCCACTCAACTCTCTCCCTCTCCAGCTGACCCCGTTCCTCAGCCCGTTTTCTTCCTCTCACTGGCCAAGGCGCGAAGGAGCAGCGGCGGCCGGGGGCTCGCCGGCCTGAGCGCACCGGCCGGGCCTCGCCGGCCTGGGCGCGACGCCTCCTCGTCGGGGCAGATCCACGCGGGGCTCGCGGCGGAGGAGGCTCGCGCCGGAGGAGCCCGTGCGGCTCCCCCTTCTGCTTGCTCCCGGGCGGAGAGGAGGCGGCCGGAGAGGGGCGCCGCCGGTGGGGAGGGCGGGATCTCCTGCAACGGGCGCCGGGGCAGAGAAGAGTGGGGGGAGGCGGAGGGCGTGCGCGGCACCCCAAGGTCCTTCTGCTTGCTCCCGGGCGGAGAGGAGGCGGCCGGAGGGGAGCGCCGCCGCCGGCCGGACCTGGGGAGGCGTCGGGCTCCGGTTGGGGAATGGCGAGGAGTTGCGGAACAAAAAGAAACGAAGGGGTACGACTTACCGATGGCAGCGTGGATAATTTCCTTGGACTTCGCAGACGTGGAAGCAGGGTCGCTGGTGCTTTGCATAAGAGCAAGTTTAATAACGCAGCTAGCAAGCGGGCTGCAAGGTTTCTCCCAGTCTTTTTCTAGCCCACTCGTACAATGGTTAGCTCTTCACCATTAATACATGGTCCACAAGTCATTCTCACAAAGTTTCTTGGTTCCTGTGTCCAAATCGGCTGTAAGCTTATAGCCCGCTTCTCCTCTCTCACCTCTTCTCTCTCCTCCACGTCAGCATTCAGCCAGCTTACAGCCCCTTATTATACTTGCTCTAATACACTGCACGAAAGCAGGTGCGTTCGGGCAAAGCTGCTGCGAGTTTCCCCCTTTGGTTAGCGTCCAGCTTTTTTATAGCAAAAGCACCCTGCGGAAGCTGAACCAAAGGGAGTTCGTCGGGCTACAGTAAACATCTTCTGAATGTCCAGTATAGGATGCATCCAGAGATAAGCAAGTTTCCAGTGGCCACATTTTATGATGGCAAGATATCTGACGGCCCAAATGTCACTCATAAGAACTATAGCAAGAGGTTTTTAGCAGGAAAATGTTTTGGGCCATATTCATTTATAAATGTGGATAGTGGACATGAAACCACTGAAAAGCATGGCGGAGCCTTAAAAACACAATAGAAGCTGCTGCAGTTGGGCGGATTGTGCAGAGATTGTTCAAAGGTAAATGCTAAGCCACCATGAGTTTTGTTGGTTTAATTGTTGTGCGGTATTTCTTTCTATAATAAGTACAACGTGATTTGATGTAAATCTAATATAAAGGCTCAAATATTAGGTGTTTAATTATCTTCGTCGTTTTTATTGATTGCAGAGTCAGTTTCGACAGGAAGCAAGGCTTCTGTTGGTGTTGTCTCCCCATACAATGCTCAAGTTAGAGCTATCCAGGAAAAGCTTGGGAAAACCTACAGTAGGTATGATGGTTTCTCGGTGAAAGTAAAATCAGTGGATGGTTTCCAAGGTGCGGAGGTAGACATCATAATCATACCAACAGTCAGGAGCAATGGAGCTGGTTCAGTTGGCTTTGTCACAAACTTACAGAGAACAAATGTGGCTCTGACAAGGGCCAAGTAAGTTCCTTGCTCACACCACATGTGATCATTTGGTGCTCCTAATCTTTTATATAGTTTACCTTTCAACTCTAAGAGTGCATCACAATGAGGTAAAGAGGTTCAATTATTTTTTCTCTTATTTTTTGAATTTTTGGCAGGCACTGTTTATGGATAGTGGGAAATGGGACAACTTTGTCCAGCAGCAGTTCTGTTTGGCAGAAGATTATCAAGGACGCGCAGGATAGAGGGTGTTTTTTTGACGTCAACGATGACAAAGATTTGTCAAATGCAGTAGTCAAGGCCATAATTGAGCTGGGTGATGCTGAGAATTCACTGAAAATGGAATCACTGCATATAAGCAGGGCCAGGTTTCAGGTACTTTAACTGTCCCCCTAAAATTCATCGCTCGTGGAGTTACAGTTATCAGATAATAAATTTTATGACCTGCCATACAAAGTTTATTGGCCTGGAAGAACCCAAGGAGGTTTAGGCGGCTGGAGGGGCTGCAATCTCTAAGGCAATTAAGTAGAAGTTGAAGAGATTATGGAATTAATTAGCCAGCTAGCAGTTATGGCTGGCGCAAGTAACAATGGAGCAGAGCTCCTATAGGTACCCCTGTTTAGTAAGCCCTTGTTTAGTTGCCAAAATTGGGAGTGCCAAAATTACTGTTCCGGCACTGTAGCAACTGTAGCGTTTCGTTTGTATTTGTGAATTATTGTCCAAACATTGACTAATTAGACTTAAAAGATTCGTCTCGCAAAGTACAACAAAACTGTGCAATTAGTTTTTAATTTCATCTACATTTAGTACTCCATGCGTGTACCGCAAGTTTGATGTGACGGGGAATCTTCTTTTTGCATAGTGCCAAAGTTGGGAGTTGGGGGTGAAGTAAACAAAGCCTAAGAAAAGAAGTTATTCCCAAACCTCCCCCTCTCTCTGTTGGTCTTAATCTCACCTCCTGCTGTGGTAGTCAGGCAAAAACCCTGGCACCGCCGTTACCTGGTTCGAGTTATGAACTGAGGAGTCAGGGGCCTCCGACTCTAGGCGCCCAGGTCCTTGACAGAAGCAGCCCAGCTGATGATTGAAAAAATAGGAATAAAATAATCTCTCTCTTGTGAATCTCGTCCAATATCAGCGTCACCTCGTACGTGAGCATCTCTCTTATGGTTGTGCAGTTGTGCTACTGCTCGTAATCTCCTTTTAAAATTCATATGGTCGGAAGAAAACGACAGGTGGGGAGGAAGAAGCAAAGCTAAAGAGATTCGATCTGGGTTCCACTTCCACTTGCATCTTTTTCTCGTACGTTTGCAGTTTTTTAAATGCTACTTTTATACTTTAAGTCCTTGATAGTATTATGATAAGCTTAGCCACTAAGGCACTGGCAGATTATCTACGACGACTTGGCTTGACCCCGGAGACTTGGGTCCGTCCGGAGGCTTGCCGCCATGGCAAGCGAGGAAGATGCAAATATCTAAGCAACCCCTCCACCCCCCCTCCTTTTGACTCATCAAGAAGCGGGCAGGCGCGCTGGCTGGTCCGTAGCCGCCGGGCTCGTGTGCTCTTCGCACAAGCAAGGTACTAGGCTTCGGGGCGCCGTTGCGACGGCGCCGCGCGTTGGAGATGATCGGACGGGGCGGTGGTCGCGGCATGCAGAGGAAGGACGCGGGGGAGGAGTGGCCGAACCTCGTGGACGTGGTTCTGTCCTGGAGCCTCAAGGATGTCATGAACGAGGGTCTCTTCAAGGACAAGGTTGGTGCGAGTCTCACACACTGATTTGAGTCATCAGTTCTTTGCTGGGTGGGCACCATCAAGGCTTGCGTGGTGGTACTCATAATAAGGATAGTAAAATCTGTATAGCTTTTTAAAGATTCTCTGGTCTCGGGGGATACGATGCCGGTTTTGCATGAACCAACTAATCTTTCTGATCATTTCATAAGTATATGATCTGCATCTGGTTGCTAAACATTGTGAGGCTTGGAATGCAGGTGAAGAAGATACCGTCCACATTCAGTCACCTCAAGAGCTACTTGGAGTGGTTCACCTCTCCATTGCTGGAGGAGTTGAGAGCTGAGATGTCATCAAGCTTGGAATCCCTATCAACCATGCCTTCTGTCAGGATATCATGGATTGAAGAAAAGAAAGGCAAATACGAGATTTGTGTTGCTTCTGACTCCCAGGCTGCTAAATCATGTAATCAGCCTGAATGTTATGCTCCCAGTGTTGGTGATATCATGATCTTGTCTGATGTGAAGCCGGGGCATATTTCTGATATTACTCGCAACGGGAGGCCATACCGTGTTGCCTTTGTCACAGAAGGAGGGGATGAAGATGACGATTCACCAACATCTAAGTATGTGATCATATCATCGGGCATAATTGATGCTGCCAATGAGAAGTGTCAAGATGGAAAAATCAAGCCACTTTTTGCTGCTTATTTGCTCAACATTGTGACATACATCCGAATATGGCGTTGCCTTGACTATGAAGTATTCAGAAGAAATCGGGGCCTTATTCAGGAGATGGTACATTATCCGCCGGTATGTTTATCCTGAATCATATTTATAATTTATATGAGGAATTCAGTATGATATCTTCTTTGTCGGATGATAAACTTGCAGAGGAAAGAGATAAAAAAACAGAGAAATTAGTATTGAACTTACTATCCATGTTACTATCCAGAGAAAATAGCAACTTAATGGAAAAAATGATCCAGAAATATTCACATCATAATCAAAGTAGCTATTGAAAGATTTTGGGCTGCTTTTAAAAAATGGTTATTGATCAGTTCCATTTTCTGATTTCCCTAGGTCCCAGATATTCGTCAGGAAAGAACAGAGGATGCTGCTTCTTTTGACAGCATGGACATATGGACCAAGTTGTCTACAATGGACCTTAACAATTCTCAGAACGATGCTGTACTGAATTGTATTTCCAAAATACATCGCAACAGCAGCAGTTTTAGCCTTATCTGGGGTCCTCCTGGCACAGGAAAGACAAAAACAATCAGTGTGCTACTATGGTTAATGAGAGAAATGAAACATGGTACACTCGCCTGTGCTCCAACTAACCTTGCCATTAAACAAGTCGCTTCACGTTTCTTGAGATTGATCAAAGAGCGTTCTTTTGATACAAGCTGCTTGGGAGATGTTCTATTGATTGGCAATAAACAACGCATGTGTGTTGATGGTGATCTCAAAGAGATATATTTACACGACCGTGTAAGGAAGCTTCTTGGCTGCTTTGCACCAATGACTGGATGGAGACATCTCCTATCTTCCCTGTCTGATCTTTTTCAGAATGGTTATTCCCAATACCTCCAATATCTACAAGACCAAAAGGAAGGTGACAAGCCTTCCTTTTTCTCTTACATCAGAAAAAGATTTACCATTATTTATACATACCTTAGAAGATGTTTCAAAGAATTATTGTTTCATGTCCCGAAATCTAGTATCTTGGAAGTGAACTACAACAATATCCTTTCAATTCTCGAAATGCTTGGAGATTTCAACAGCATGTTTCAGCGGAGGTATATTGGGGATGAAGTTAAGGAAGTTTTCATGTATAATAATGGTGAACCCGATTCCAGAAACTCTAGCGTAATCACTCTTGGCAAAGCGAGGTTAAAATGCCTTGAGCAACTGAACACGCTATTAAGCTGCTTGAAACTTCCTCTAACATCCTCAAAACGTGTCATTCGTGATTTTTGTACCGAAAATGCTTCCATAATTTTCTGTACTGTATCTAGCTCGTCAAAAGTAATAACCAACAAAAAACTTGAGTTGCTTGTCATTGATGAGGCTGCCCAGCTGAAAGAATGTGAAACGCTGATCCCTCTGCGGTTGCGAACCTTAAAGCATGCTGTTCTAATTGGTGATGAGTGCCAATTGCCTGCAACAGTCAAAAGCAAGGTTTGTTCTTGAATCTATCAAGCATCAGATTTCCCATTTGTTTGGTATAACTTTTCTGACGCTATTTAATTTTCATGATCAATGTAGGTTTGCACAGATGCATTATTTGGAAGAAGTCTTTTTGAAAGGTTAAGTTCACTTGGGCACAGAAAACACCTACTTAACGTGCAATACAGAATGCATCCATCTATTAGTATTTTCCCAAACACCAGCTTTTACGACGGGAAGATCTCAGATGCTCCTATTGTCATGCAAAATGGACACCAGAAGATGTATCTTCCAGGTTCGATGTTTGGTCCTTACTCCTTTGTAAATATTGGAGATGGAACAGAGGAATTCGATGAACTTGGTCATAGCAGAAGAAACTTGGTTGAAGTTGTTGTCATTGAAGAAATATTGTGCAGTCTCCAGAGAGGCATGTTCTCCCTATTCACAAATTATTTAGTTATGTCTATAACATTTCAATTTTTTTAAAAGGTTTTCTAGCATGTACAATGTTTTCCTACTTCAATGGATGTTGTTTCTAATGTTTCTCTTTATATCTTGGCTCTCATGTTATTTTCTTTATAAGATATCAGCATGCATGTTTCTAATGTTTCTCCTTTGGCAGCTTGCTCCAAAACTAAAAAGAAAGTTACAGTTGGTGTCATATGCCCATACACTGCTCAAGTTGTAGCAATTCAAGAAAAACTAGGGAAAATGAAGTTTGACCCAGTACAAGTAAAAATTAATTCTGTTGATGGCTTTCAAGGTGGTGAGGAAGACATAATCATTTTATCAGCTGTGAGGTCCAACTCTGATGGGTTGGTAGGTTTTCTTTCAAACAGACAGCGGACAAATGTGTCTTTGACTCGAGCAAGGTATCTTCATCTACAGTATTATTACTACCTATTAACATTGCTTTCTTTTGTTATCCATGCTCAATCTTATTTTTCTTTGATCGCCTTGGCACATAACTTATGTATGAAGTATATTTTATTACAGATATTGCCTTTGGATCATTGGAAATGCAACAACCTTATCGAGTAGTGGATCTATTTGGGCTGATCTAGTTCGCAATGCGAAAGATCGGCGGTGTTTCTTCGATGGAAGCTGCAACAAGGCTATCTCTCGTGTGATTGCTAAACAAAAGAGTGATCTCACTAGAGTTAATGTGAAAAAGAATAGACACCTCACAAGTTCCAGAAACTGTGGCGTTTGGGTATTGTCTCGCTGGATCTTTTCACTAATGTCTTTGAGTTATATTATATGGAATTAATTTTCTCTAATTCTCATGTTCATTTTTCTAATTCGATGCATCATTTTATTCTTTCTTAGAATATATTTTAGCAAGAAAGATATATCTTCTATGTATTTTCACTGGAAATTTCGTTAATTTCGTTTCACAGTATGATGGGCATCATAGAAATTTACAGGTTCCGGAAGAACAAACTCGGGTAGTGTTATTGCATCCAAATACCAACAGATAATGCTGTTAATAACAATCATTATTTGTCGTTTCAAAACAAAAAAACAATCATTATTTGTCAAGTAGATCTAGACATATTATTTACATATTTACCTGTGAGTGTGTATTCCCATCCACAAAGGTCTAACTATTTCAGTAAAAGAAACGAATGATATAGAAAATTTGAAATTAGTTAGTGAACATTTTAATAACTCGTAAATTTTATTTTTCATTCAGGTTGAGGTGCCATCTCCAAGTGAGCTGAATAAACAAGGCTCTTCTTCGACAAGTGTTTCACCTTATGCTGCGAGCTCGTCAAGTGACATTGTTGCTGTTTCTGAAGTGCAGCGTCCAAGAGATGAACCAGAGGATGTTGACTATATCGCTGCTCTACCCGTTGTTCCGGATAAAGAAGAGGATGCTAAGGATATCATCACTGCAATACCGGTTATTCCAAATAAAGAAGACAATGTTGAGGATATTGCTATGCCTATAATTCCTGCCGTGCTGTCTCGTCTCGCTAACTTGTGTACGCGTTTGCTGCGATCATAACCCTATATGGCTCCCTATCCATTTCTTCTAAGTTTGTATCATGGTAAATGTCTCTCGGTAACATGGTCTGTTGCTTGATATTGTAATCTCACTCTGAATAAATGAAAGTGCTTTGGTGAGCTTTTTTTAACCCCTGTTGACTCAAATGTTGCCGGCTTTGATAATCTTAAATCCATTAAGGAATCTTTCAGTCTTGAGCTTGAGTGGTACAGTATGTATCTGCTTGCCTGCTTCGGTTGGCTTCCTCGAAAAGCTTGCATTCCCTTGTTGCAGTTGCAGCTGCTCTTTCACCCACCACGTCATTACGGCACCACCACCTACGTTGGGCGCCCCCATGGGGAAGCGAAACGACTCCCAGGCCGACGGCCACGCCCGCAGCAGCAGGGCCCGTGCCTCGGTACCCGCGCGATCCATTCAACGGCCCAGACCATCCGGATCAAATAAATGTGGCCCCAGAATCCGAACGGCCGATGCGGGCAAGCCAGCCGGGTGCGCGCGCGCGCGGTGCTAAAAAGGCGCGTCCGCGAGCTCGCCATTTCGCCGGTTCGTCTCACATCATACTCGCTGCCTGCCTGCCTGCCTGCCTGAAGTCCTGAACAGTGGCGAGGAAGATGTACCGACTACTGAGGGAGGAGAGCAAGATGAGCGGTGACAAGGACAAGTTGTACAGGGTGATCAGGGTGGTGGACAAGATGGAGGCCATGGTGAGCTACTTGGCCTTGAACAAGGACAGGTTCGCCCCTAGCTCTCTGGAGCGGACGGTGTTCTCCTGGTCCATCGAGGATATCTTCAACAGAGACCTCCTCAGGCATCAGGTACCATGACTATACCGCTCCAAGGCCGTGAAAAAAAGTGGAGTCCTTTTGCTGCTCTGATTTCAGTTACGATGTTTGTTCTGCACGTATAGCTCATCAGAACTCAGAACTGATGCTCTTAGCATCACACCTCACATCTGCACTTTTTGACGATGGACATTCATGCATGTCGAACTGTCCTGGCAGTGCATGATCGTTGATCGATTTCGTGACGCTTTAATTTTCTCGCGGCTCCACCTAGTCACCTTTTCTGCTTCTCAAGCTCCACAGATTTGCAAAGTCTAAAATCTGGAATATCATGTGCTTTTAAATCCTATTGGTTTTGGGTCGATCTGTGCTGCCTGTGGCGATAAAGTAATCAGAGATTTTTTTTGCACGCACACCAAACTATTCATCTTAAGATTTTCTACTATTTTTCACCCTTTGATAGATGCACAGATCATACTTAGAACCGCAGTCAATTTGAAGACAGGTGCACCGCGGCTCCAGCGGAAAGCCATAGCAAATATTTTTGTTTCTGGTCGGATCGAGCCCGTAGCCCAGGTCCATTTAGCGCCTGCCTGACGTGGCCCAGCCAACCGAGTCCCTCAAACGGGCCAGGCCCATCTCGACCTCTTCTTCGGCCCTTTCCTCATCGTCCTCGATCCTCGTCCTGCTGCTGCGTCTGCGTGGCCGTTAGCGGCTGCCGGAGTACCGGGTCGCCGCCTCGCCGGCCGGGGGTCGAGTCCATCGATCGGTCCGGGAGATGATGTCGTGCGTGCCTGCAACCGCAACAGGGGCGCCGCTGCCCCGGTGCCTGCCCATGGCACGGGAGGCTGGCGGTTACTCTCACTGTTGCCGCCTTTTCGATCGGATTTGGTATTTCTGTCTATTCTTCGGTGACTAGCATATGCGTGTGGTATTCGCATCTGTTCAGAGATGTGGGTATGGGTTGCAGATGGGCCTTGCACGCTAGGTGCTTGTTGTTTGCCTCGCTCTATCCCGTATGGTTTGTTGTATTTGCGAGCCTAGGACTTTCCCTGAATAGCATGTAGCATCAGCTTCGGGTAGAATCTTCCTGCGATTTCCTTTTTTCCCATTGCATTGGTGATACTGGCAGCTCCTTTTGCTTCACGTTTGTCATGTGCAGTTTATTGTGATGACAGTAATTCCTGTCTTTGTGTTCAGTATCTGTTAGTGTTTTCTTTCTGTTTTGATTCAGTTAGCAGTCGGCAGTCAGTATGCCAGTCGTCGGCTGAACAGGTCAAGGTTGTTAGCAGGTCCTAGTCTTTAGGGAGTAGAGTTAGGAGAGTCACTTGTTCTCCTCAGGACGTGTCCTGACTTTTAGGGGTCATCAGGGCCATTAGCATCAGCCACTAAGGCTTTGTTTTACAGTTCTGTAAGAACAAGATAAACCCAAAGCTGCTTTTGCAGCACAAAATCCTACCGAGTTCATTGTGAGCTTGAGTGAGTTGAGAGCATACATATTGAATCTGTAGTTTAGTATGCTATAGTTTGAGGGTTTTTTTTCGGTTCAGTTGCTGGACAGTGCTGATCTTTAGGTGTATAGTTTATTGTTCATAAAATCTGTTGGCACGTATTGTAGAATTCAAGAGTTCTTTTGGTTTCTTGGTTCATTCGGCTGGACTGTGCTGATCTGTTAGCTACACCTCGTCTTATATCCTTCTGCTGTTGTTGTTCCTGCTGCTGCTGCTGCTGAATAGGAGTACCAAACGGGTTGTCTTCCTTTCATATGGATCCGGTTGCAATATATAAGTGCCCTCGACTGCAATAATCACAGAAAATGCACAAATATTTCATTGATGGATCAAGTAATTTGTTCTTTGTTTTATGTAATTGCTCACGGCTTGACAATGAAGATTGCTGAGTTTACCGGCATTGCTCACTTCACACCTGGTATTGAACATACTTAAAATTTAATTCTAATGAGATCTTAACTAAAATGATCTGGGGTATTCGTTGCAGGTCAAGCGCATACCAAACACTTTCACGTCACTTGAAAGTTACTTGAATTCATTTGCTGGTCCACTGATTGAAGAAGTGCATGCTGATAGTTTCTCATCGCTGGATGGTTATGCTCAGGCGAGCTTTACACAAGTAATCAAGTTGCAAAAGCTTAATGATGATAATCCAATATGGTAGATCTCTAACACCCCCCTCAAACTCATGGTAGATCTACAACATTGAGTTTGGAGAGAAAGTAACTATGCAGTAAGGACGGCCTTTACCAGACGACGGAGCACGTGAAGCAGCAGCCGAAGAAGCTGTCGAGGAAACAGATGTCGTCGAAGGAGCTAGTGTAGAAGACCCCGTAGGTGAAGCCGCAAGCACTGTGGGCACTGGAGGAAGCGTCAGAAGACCAACATCACGAAGACGAGTCTCCTCATAGTGAACAGCAGTGAGCACCTCCACAAGTGAGACACGAGGGTGATATGCAAGTAGCTCAGCACGACACTGCTCGTACTCCGGTCGAAGCCGAGTGAGGAACTCGTAGATGCGCCAGAAATCGCGCTCAGCTCGGAGAGCGCGACAGCAGTCACAGGTACGATAGCCAGCAGTGCAGAGAGTGTCCAACTGGCACCATACAGTAGACATCTGAGTATAAAAGGCATCGACAGTAAAATCTCCCTGCTGAAGTGTCTGCTCCTGACGAACCACTGAAAGGTAAAATAGTTCCTTCCAAAATCAGGTCTTCTTACCGTTTGTTACCAGATTAGCTGATTTTAATGTTTTCCCTCGTTTTGTTTGCAGAGGCCTGGGCGGCGATACCGTCCATAAAAGATTTATGTGTTGCCAAACATCATCTCTTTCATCTTGATTCTGCTGAAGGAAGAAATTGGCAGGTAAGATGCAGCTAATATATTATGGTTGCATTTATTTTGTTGAACCATATGAGCTCGATGGATGCAGACATTTTGCACAAGCTCAATCTTCTTTACTCTCTTTGCCAATCTGAGCGACATTCAGCTCTTACTATTTTCAAATGAATTTAGTGGTACCCATTGCCATGCTGCTCACTTTTGTTATGAAATTTCTGAATGCAACGAGACCGTTATTGCCATGTTGTCTTTCGGAGTTACAGTTATTTTATATTATTGAAATTAGAATTGTATCATGATCACATGGAGCTGCCGTAGAAAACAACTATTAACAAGACTAGATACTAGAAATTAAGTATTTTTTTTCTTTATTTGCAGGAAACCTGTCCTAAACGCCGTTCGTGAGAGATCAGGGGCTCCCAAGGTGATTACTTCGATTGAGTACTTGGCGTGGACATTTTTACTTTCTGTTACCCTGAAAGGATCGTTGAATTTGTATCTATGATGTTGCTGGAGAAAACTATAGTACCTTGTTAAACTGCTACTTGAGCTCGATGGACACTGATTGCCCGACTCGCTTTTTATGATTTTACTGTTTCTCCATGTTACTTTTACTGCCGTTTTTACCAAGTTATCATGTGGTTGAATTGTGGTGCAAAGCTTGACAATGCAATGTATTCTAGTATTCCTATACCTCTTTTGTCCTATTCTACCATCACCAGAGTAGCTTGCTATTGACGCTGTGTGGAGTGGCCGATCGTATGTTGTAATTTCACAGAACTGTATCTGGTAGTAGCACTGCTGCATTTTCAGCTCGCTTGGTGTTCCATAAAATCCAGATATCCCATTGATTTGATCGTGCGGCAGCAGTCAGTTTCCTCAAGCAGACGGCCCGTCTCAAAATATGAATTCCTCGGTTTAAAAAAGAATTTGAAACGCATCGGATCAACCCATGGGATGGACTTACGTGGTAGGGCGTTCAGTAAAGCTACGGATGCCAATATGCCATGCTCGCTGCATTTATCATGCGCGTGCCCGGTGCTCCCATGGGGAAGTGCAACGGTTTTTCGAGCGAAATGAAGCACTTCATATCCCATGACTGCCCCGCCCCTCAATCATCGACCTTACAAAACGAAACCCAACGGCCTCCCTCTGTCCGTCATGCTACTTCCATTTGCATCTCCTCCCGTTCCTCCTCCTAGCTTGTTCATCTGGTAGAGCGGGTTGCTACTCTTCGAAAGAGTAGAAGAGAGGAGAAGCAAGATGAGTGACGGTGAGCGCTCGGGGAAGAAGCGGCGAAGGGATGAAGAGGAGGGATTCGAGGATGCGGCCAGGTACTGGGCGAGGGTGAAGAAGAACGACGCCACATTCGCTCTCAGCTACCTTGAACGTCAGGTGTTCTCTTGGTCTGTCAAGGATATCTTCAACAGGGACCTCTTGAGGCATAAGGTTGTCATTTCTCCCTTCGCGCCTTAACTTGTTTTTTCTGTGTCTGTATTTTGCTTCCATTTTCGGCTAGCCAAGGAGCAGCAGTTTTGCAAAATTGCATGATCTGTACCTCTGCTGCAAAAACTCGTCTCCTTGGTATTGAACAGTTAATTTAGGAGCTCATACTCTCATGCCTTAAGATCTGTCGTTTTTTCTTGTGAAGTTTATCGGCCTCTCTCTCAGCTGTAGATTGGGCTGGAACAAACTCGTAGCCCAGCTCCATTTAGCTGGGGGCCCATAAATTGTGGCCTAACTAACCCAGAAGATGCAGGCCCGATGGGAATGAGGCCTAACTACGGAGGCGTTGAGGTGGGAATGAGGCCTAACTACGTAGTGAGTGCTTTGCCCTCATCGCCGCTGCCCGCGCGCTGGTACAAGCAGCCGCTCGCCGGCCGGCCGGGGACCGAATCCTTAGATCGGTCCACGAGAAGGTCACGGCTGCAACCGCGTTGGAGTATGGAGGTACAGCCGTACAGGCCAGCGATTGCTCCCCAATGCCATTCCCATGGAAGCTCCTCCGCAGTAACTGCAGAAAGACTGTGTCCCCAACAGGTGGCCCCCTCCGATCCTAGCAGTACTCCTGTCGCCTTGGCCGACTATTACGTGTATGCGGCATTCCCTGCCCCTGTTCAGAGATGTGGATTGTGAGTGGGGCTTGAATATGCTACGAATTTTGGATTCCTGCTGTTTTGTGTTTTCTGTTAGCTTTAGACCTTCACAGCTGTTTGTTAGTGTAGCATTGGGCCATTTCCTGAACAGGGTCAGATTCGAAGCAGATCTTCTGGGGAAAATTTCTTTTCCAGTGTCCTTGTTGTATGCACTTGATACTTCAATGGTTCATAAAATCGGTAGGTTGTTCAGTAAGATTCAAACAAGATTTTTGTTTCTTATACTGGTGTTTGCGCCTGATACTTACTTCATAAAATTAGTTGGTTCTTTAGTAAGATTCCAACAAGAATTTTCTTTTGAAGTTCAGCCAAATGGTATATTGATGTCAATAGAATTTAGTTATTATTTCTCGGGGTCCTTTGATTCTATTGGACAGAAGTACAAAATACTCATCAATTCCTTTTTATGAAAATTAGTCCTACTACTGTCTGCAAGGATCCAATTGCCACACAGGTGGATTCGAATGTTTGGTAAAAGATAAATTCTAACCTTGGTCATTCCCTTGTCTATAATTTTTTTTGTTCTGACACTGCAATTAATCGTAGCCATGTGTAAATGTTTCATCTATGGGTCTAGTAACACGTTTTTTTAGTATTTTTCTCTACTTGCTCACTGATGGACTTTATTAACTATAGCACCATTGTTAAGATCAAGCTGAACTAATACGCCACCTGGATATTCACTGCAGATCAAGAGGATACCGGATACATTCACGTCGTTTTGGAGTTACTTGGATTCCTTTACTTGGCCGCTGATTGAAGAAGTACACACTTATATATCCTCATCATTAGATGGTTATGCTCAGGCAAACTTTGTAGAAGTAACCCATTTGCTAACTGTTAATTCTAGGAAGTCAATACTTGGTTTTCAAGTTGCAGAACCAGTGAAGGATGAGAATTCAAGGGAGACATATGTACCCGCAGAGCGTGATATAATACTCGTGTCCTCACAAAAACCAAGGCACATATCTGATTTGACACGAAACAAGGCATCATTTGTGTTAGGTTCAGTTCGCAAACGTGGGAAAGGAAATGGATTCCGTCCTGACTGGTGTATAGTTCAATTGTCATCTACCATTCCTATTGAGGCAGATCCTTATACGGATATTCCTGAAGGGCCGTTGTTTTTGGTGTTTCTTATAAATATGAAGACATACAATCGCATATGGAGATGCCTTCTGTTGGGAAAAAATGATGCTAATCTTGATGAGCTTCAGAACAAAAAGAGTTGTGGCCCTGTAAATAAGGTGGCAATTCAAGCCAAGGTTGTGCTGGTCATATGCACGCAAAGTAAGCAACATACCCTTTCTTTTTGACACATTCATTTTCCAGACATCAGCATATGTATTGGGCCTGGAATTTTAACGTCACAGTTCATGTCTAAATTGCTGTCTCATCAAGCTTTAATCTCCTCCTGGTTTTCCATGAAGGATTTTCCTCAAGAGTTCACCGCTGTTTTGCTAAATTTCCTGCATATCTAATGCTGTGATATTGATGATCGTGTTTCTATGCATGTGGAGTTAGATAGCCCTCCCTTGTGCTCTTTTACTCTTTACTCTATGTATCACATTATTTATGATGGCTGACTTGATCATTTTCCCATGAAGGCAGTGGAAGCAGGCAGCTGGTCATTATCTCAATTTTTTTTATCGTAGATTGGTTGATGGTCTTGGCCTTGAGAAATTCAATCTAAATGGTTCACAGCTGAATGCAGTAGCAGACTGTGTCTCGTTAATGGATAACAACTCTTCATCGATAAAGCTATTATGGGGACCCCCTGGGACAGGTAAAACGAAAACCATCAGCTCTATCTTGTGGGCCATGCTTATCAAGGGCCGAAGGACACTTGCCTGTGCGCCCACCAATACTGCTGTGTTGGAAATTGCGGTTCGAATTGCCAAGCTAGTTGCAGAATCTTCAGATGGTGGTGTCTTCCTGAATGACATTGTTCTGTTTGGAAACAAAAAGAAGATGAAGATAGATGATGACTATTATCTTTCAAAGGTGTATGTTAACTCTCGTGCTGAGCGGTTGTTGCCATGCTTTTTGCCAAGCAAAGGCTGGAGGCACTGTTTGTGCACACTTATTGATCTCCTTGTGAATTCTGTGACCAAGCACCAGTTGAATAATAAGGGTAAAACTTTCAAGCATCATTTGAAAGATGATTATATTAAACTTTCTGGGAATTTACAAAGTCGCATAGCTGTACTGTACAATGATCATCCAAGAAACTTGGAAACAGGACGTAGCTTTCAATGTATGCTGGAGGTGCTTGAGTTGATCCAAATTCTTCATGCTTTGTTAAGTGCTGGTGATGGTGGTGATATATGGTCAAATGAACTGCTTGAAAGCACTATAGAAGAGAATACTGACCCTGTGCTGTGGCCTTCACAGTTAGCCTGCATACGGATTAACTCATGCAATAAATCCAAGTTTGTGGCTGCAAGATCTTTGTGCGTGCAAGAATTAAGATATCTTTGTAAGAATTTGGATCTCCCTCATTGTTATAGTACACAAGATGTTCAACTGTACCTGCTGTCAAGAACTAGATGCATTATCTGTACAGTTTGTAGCTCATTCAGATTGTACGATGTACCTATGAGAAATTCTTCCACAGGTGTATGTGGGCTGCTTAAGAAATCTGAAAATATGATTCCTCTGGAGCTGCTGATCATTGACGAGGCTGCACAGCTGAAAGAGTGTGAAACGTTAATTCCTTTGCAGCTGCCTGGCATTAGGCATGCTGTTTTCATAGGCGATGAGTATCAGTTACCTGCACTTGTGAAGAGCAAAGTAAGCTCCATCAATCCAGAGTTATTTTTTTGATTTCATTCTTTGGATTGATATTTGTTATGGCTATGCAGATATCTGATGCTGCTAATTTTGGACGAAGTGTTTTTGAGAGGTTAAGTTCCCTAGGCTATAGTAAGCACCTTCTCAATATCCAGTACAGGATGCATTCAGAAATAAGCAAGTTTCCAGTTGGTACATTTTATGATGGCAAGATTTCTGATGGCCCCAATGTCAGTCATAAATACTACAACAAGAGGTTTTTAGCAGGAAAATTGTTTAGGCCATATTCATTTATAAATGTTGATGGCCATGAAACGTGTGAAAAGCACGGCCTGAGCCTGAAAAACTCAATAGAAGTTGCTGCTATTGTGCTGATAGTGCGGAGATTGTTCAAAGGTAAAGGCCAGCCATAATGCTGTATTTCTAATAAGTATGATATCATTTTATATATATTCAAGGTCAAGTCAGTTTAAGCTTAGCGGGGTTCCGATGTTTTGTTTTTTCCTTTTCATCTATTGCAGAGACAGTTTCTACAGGAAGCAAGCTCTCTGTTGGCGTTGTGCCCCCATACAATGCTCAAGTTAGAGCTATCCAGGAAAAAGTTGAGAAAGCTTACAGTAGGAGTGATGGTTTCTTGGTGAAAGTAAAATCCGTAGATGGTTTCCAAGGTGCGGAGGAAGATATCATTATCATATCAACAGTCAGGAGCAATGGAGCTGGTTCTGTTGGGTTCCTCTCAAACTTACAAAGGACAAATGTGGCTCTGACAAGGGCCAAGTAAGTTCCAGTACATGCATTTACATTTCAAGTACTTCCTAATCTTCTGTATGGTCTGGCTTTCTACTATTGAGTGCATTCACAATGAAAGGATATGTAATTTATTTTTTATGGATAGTGGGGAAATGGAACCACTTTGTCCAACAGCAATTCTGTTTGGCAAAAGATTGTTAAGGACTCGTGGGATCGAGGTTGTTTTTTCAATGTCAGTGATGATAAAGAGTTGCCAAATGCAATTTTTGAGCCCACTGAGGTTGATGATACTGATGGCACGAGTAATGATCATGAATATAACCTGTCTCACCTGGTCTGAAACTCTGAATCCTTTTCATTCCTTGAATGACTTGATTGATCTCTCTGATACTCATACTCCTTGTCCCACCAGAAAATTCCCTGTTCATGGACTACAGAGACTGGCAAGGGAGGTATGCTGGCTACTTCCAAAGGAGGTGATGGTGGAGCTGGTCATGGTGGAACCTGCTCCAAGCACTATGATCAACCTTTCTGCTCCCTTGGATAGTACGTTACTTTATTGATTTACAAGTAGACGATCTTTTGTAAGCGCCAACTACTTTGGCACGGCCGTTGGTACTCTTTTGTAGAATTGTAGCTGTGGTTGTATTTCCGGTGTCAGTATTTATGGGGTTGGCATTTTCAACTAGGTCGATCAGTGTTTCGTAGTCGTTCCAACGCTCCCTTATTTTTAGTTTGTGCATCTGCTATATGTCCCTTTTTGTGGTTACTCATCCTGGCTATAGTAAACGGGTGCTGTTAGTTTTCTTTTCGATGGTTCGTTCCTCCATGGATCAACTGCAAGTAGAAGCAGGGAACAGTTTTGCTTGAACGTGCATGGCATCAACTTGGAGTCGGAGAACAAATGGGATGCTGTTACAGAAAATTCAGGAAAGTTCATCCTCTGGTTTTTACATGGTCAATTCTTTTTTTTTTTTGACAAAATGGCAGGAGCTCTTGGCCTCAAGAACAAAGATCACAGGCAGCACAAATACATGCAGCAGTTGGCCTCAAGAACACAGATCACAAGGGGGACACCTCGCTAAACGAGCACACGGTCCTATTCGGTTTGCTGGACAACCCTGTAGCCCTGCGGCTCGTCTATCTTACTGTTACTAAAAAATAAGCCTCAAGGTTTAGCCACCTAAGATATTTATCTTAGGACGAACACTCTATAAAAAAGAGAGAAATTAAAAATCTTATCTTACTTACTAATTGGAGAATCCTTTTGAGGCTCAATCTTATTTTACTATTACTAATTGGAGAATCCTTCTGAAGCATCTAAGTGAAGCCACCTAGAATCTTAGGTGGACACTCTAGAAAAAGAAAGAAATTCTAGAAATTCTTAAAAAAAAAGCAAAACATCTAGCCATCAATTGGTAGACTCAAATCATCATAGTCATTGGATCTATTATATTTTCTAAAAAATTACCTAATACTATTATAAAAATAGCCTTAACTATTATAAAAATAGCCTTAAGTAACCCCTAAATCTATATCTAAATTACGCACCTCTGTCATTATATAAAATAAACTAAAGTAATCCCCAAATCTTCATCAAAATTACCCACTTGTACCATTATAAACAATATTCAAAATAACCCCCTAAATTGCAACTAAACTGCCCACCACTAATACTCAAAAATAACTTAATGTAACCCCTTAAATTTGCACCATATTACCCACATATCTCATTATTAAAAATAACACGAGGGAACACTACATTTGAATCCAAATCACCTTAATTAAAAATATACACCAATATATAATTCTAAATCATCTATTTCTTACACTATTGGTATATGATATAATAATTAAGATATATACGCATGATGTGTATCACCATTTATAAAAATATAAAGTCATGAGAAAATAGATTTCTATGTCAAAATTATAATTCAAACTTAGGGTCCATTAAACAAATTCAAGCATGCAAAGTGAAAAAGTTAAGAATTATAAATGTAGATGAAAATGTTATAGAGTAAATTACTAACTAAAATCTATCACAATCGGATGAAGATAATAAGTATATATCTATATGTCGTACATATATCTATGGGCCCACTAGAAGGTTTGGACAACCTTAAATATAGGACTGGACACCGAGATATATCTAATATGGAGACTATGGCGCTGGACGGCATAGTCTACGTGGCAAGATAGGAACTAGTCGAGGATTAGGAAAAATACTCGTAGCAATAAGAGTAGAATGTCTAGTCGAATCCGACTAGTATTCTTGTAAATTAACCGACCTGTAACCCTACCCCAGCAATATAAGGTGAGGCAGGGACCCCCTCCAAAATCCAACCAACACATAGGACGTAGAGTATTACGCTATTCAGCGGCTCAAACCTATCTAAATCGTGCGTCTGTGTTTACCTTCGAGTTCTTGATCTCGACGAGCCCCACTAACCAAAACACTACCTCGGGCACCCCCTCGGTAGGTTACCGGGTCTAAACACCGACACTATATAAGTATTTAGTTTGAATATTTAACTAATGAGATGTAGCTCAAGGTAATAGTTTTGTAGCAATGTGGCTTCTTTTTCATTGGAAACTCCGCATTAGTTCTCACAAGACACTCTAGAAAAAAAAGACAAATCCTAGAAATTCTCACAAAAATCAGAAACATCAAACATCAATCATATACACTCTAATAATCATAGTCATTGGTCTATTATATTTTCTAAAAAGTTAACCATTAAAGTATTATAAAATAAACCCTAAACTTATATCTAAATTACCGAGCTCTGCCATTATAAAAAAATAATCTAAAGTAACCCATAATCTTCATCCAATTTACTCATACATATCATTATATAGCATAACTTAAAATACCATTCTAAATTGGTATTTAAATTACCCATGTATGTCGTTATTAAAAATAACCTAAAGTAAACATCTGAATCTTAATCTAATTATCTTCATGTGCATCATACAGAAATGCCCAAAAGTAAACTAATATATTATTCTAAATTACCTAATTTTGTCATTGTTAATATAGAAATACTAAGTTAAGGTATATACGCACGATGAGTGTCATCATATAGACTATTTATACATGTATGCAAGGAAGTAATGAAAAATATTAATTTTTATGTTAAACATAATGTATGGAGGTGTGATACAAAATGAAAAAGTGTAAATATGGATGAAAAAGTGTATAGAGTAATTACTGATTAAAAATCAATCACAACTAGACAAACATAATTACACACGTATATGAGTATTATATTGAAGTATTGAAAAATGAGAGTAGTTGGTAAATAATTTTTATTATTAACTAGAAGTTTGATTCTAAATAACTTTGAAATATAATAGCTTTTAAAAATAATAGCCCGTGCAGAGACGGACTACTCTTATCAAATTTCTAGATGCAACACTGCTTCTTTTTCCTTTTTGCAATTAACATTAAGGCCGTTATTCATTACACACATGCATGCAAAATATATATATATATATCATATATATATAGAACTATACTATATGATACCCTGGGTACGAAATAAGCTATTCGGTACCCGAGCCATCCGTCGAACCAGCCTGCCCCCGTCACGCCGCTTGCCAGTTGCAGTTTTGCGCTCCGTTATTTATCTTTTGGGCTGCATGTTCCAAAAAACTGCCTCGTAATACAGCTGAGATCGTGGGTTCGAATGAAATTGGCAGTTCTCCCGTGGATCCTCCGCTCCATATCGACGGCGCCGCCGCAAAATCCCGCGATTTGTTTGCTGGCGCCCTTGTAGCACTCACGCGCCGCGAAGCTCCTCCGTCGGTCATCGTCGCCCTTCTGCCGCCTACCTGCTTGATTGCGCGAGCTCGACCGGCGGATCCAGCGCCGGCTCTGCATCTTGCATCGGAGGAGCACCGTCATGCGCGGGCTATTGGCTTCGGTGCCGACCTCGCATTCGCCGCTCGCTCCATCGACGATCTGCGCCGCCCCAACCTCTACTCGTGTAGAGCATGCCTATCCCCCGGCCGATTCGCAGCGTGGCTGGAGAAGGGAGCTCGAGGCCTCGAGCGCTGCCGCCCATTCATCTCCCGAGCCCAAGTGCCGACGGCCGATTTGAGCCTGTCCTTCGCCGATTCGAGCCAGTCCGCGCCGATTCGTCGTCCTCCACAGGTGGTCCTCTCCTCCCCCGAGCGCGGCTGCCGCTATGTGAGCTACACCCCCGCTCAAGCCCATCTCTGCCCCCAAGCTTGACGCCGGTGTCGCTGCTGCCCACAGGCCCTCCGTCCCAAGGTCGTCAGGCTGGAGGTCCCGCAGGTCCACTGCGGAGCTCGCTCACGCAGGCCCACGGCTGGATCTCGCACGGATCCGGCAAGGACTGGTCCGGCAGCTCCTTGCTACGACGTTCTTATCGGGTGGCTTTTCATTGGAGGCAGTGGTGAGGTCATTGAACTCCTCAGTCCCCTTCCCCTTTCCTCGATGTCACAGCTCGATCTTTCATTGTTCTGCATACACGTGTGTGGTTCAGTGGACAATTCGATTGGTCAGAAAGTCAGAACCATATCTACATAGTCGATTTGAGTTGCTCCCTGAGATTCTGCATCATGGGTCGGTGCCGGAGCTTGTATTGTGAATTTGTGATCCAGATTATTGGATTCTTGTTTCTGTAACCTGTAAATGTCAATTGAGCTTGATAGAATATTTGGTTTGAGTTTCTATTTTTCTAAGTCTGAACTAATTGATGAAAACCAGATGTTCTACGATGCTGCTAGTGTTATAATACAACCTATATGTTTTCTTAGACATGAATACACTCTCGCTAGTCCAATTGCAATCCTCCAATGAAATCTCCCAGTAATGTAGGAATTATAATTGTTCTATATTAGTGTAGAAGAAACAGACAACTCTTGCCTTGCCTTGTTTGTTTGTTTTGTTGTTTTTTATCTTGCAAGTGAATCTTCGGTTCATGGATGCTGTTGCCATTCGTTGATCTCGCGAATGACTTATTAAATTCTCAAACTCATTTCTCTTCTGTATGCCTGCAGATTGAAGCCTTAGGGTCGAGGTAAGAGGCCAAGAGCAATGAGCTCCGAGGGTGTACAAAGGCGCGGCCAGGATGACAAATGTGGAAGAGAGACCTGGACCAGAGAGATACTGCAGACTTCGGGACCGCCGTCCCAGACCCTACTTCTTCATCCCAGTGCTGATTCCATTTTGTGCTTACATTGATGCTTCAAGCAGTCGATTTGCTTGTTTCTGCTGCGCAGCAACTGCTACATGGCGCAGCCGATGGCTTGCTCGGTGGGCAAGCTGCTTGACAGCCTTGCTGGCAGGGATCCTTAATGATGCGGGCAACACAGATCTAGCGACAGCCAGCGCATGATTGATGCTAGTGACGCATCATCTTGTGCAAGACCAAGAACAGCAACATCGAATCCGTACTGGACAAAGCACGAGAGGTTCTTATTTTTCATATCCCGAAAGGAACTTGGATTCAGCAAACATATGTTTTTTGGCTGCCTGAATGTTTTTGCCTGCTTTGAATATAAGCCATGATGTGTTTCTGAAACAAATTCATATTCACCTGCAGATGACTTTGAACTTTCACCATCTCATATCCATCAGGTGCGGCTACGGGTGCAGTGGAACATGGAGCAGTAAGCGATGATGTGGCCACAGGACATAGTATGTTCCTATTGGGCGTGTGACTCTGCTGAACCTATAGTATCTTTAGCTAGCAAGTATGCTTTATTCTGAACTACCGTTATCTGCCTGCAGCTCCAATATTGCATCAGAGTATGCTTGACTTCTGTTTGCACTATGGAAGACATAACAACAAGCTCTCAGATGATGAAGTTGTATGCCAATCATTGGCTAGATTGTAGATTCAGGATCTGTACATTGGTTCCTGCATGCTCAGTTCTACAGAGATTTTTTTGTGTGGAATTCTGGCCTTGCAAGAGTGAGAACTCTGTGATCCATGGTCCAATATTTATCATTCCTCAGGAAAGTCTATCCAGTATTCTAGTGCAGCAATTGCATGTACAAAACCTACTGACTCTTTTCTCTCCTTGTAATGATCACTAGGTGCTATAATTGTTGTACAATTGTATTACTTGTGTCTGGGAGCGTGATGCTGAATCCAGGTTCCTATATGCAAATGCATAATTATCTGTGATGCTACTACATTCGATCTAGGTTCCTATAGTTTTTTTGTTAGCACGCTACTATTTGCAACTACGTGTTATTCCTTCAGGATAAAAAAAATACTACTTTCACACTAGATTGATGCAAATAATTTGCATCTACATGTCATTACTTGCCACCGGAAAAAAAAACCACGATACCAGATCCCATAATCTATTTTTATGGCGCTAGAAAATTAACTTATGCTAAAATGTAGATTTCAAGTGTTTTGTCTTAACACACGGGCCGTAGCAAGGAGCTGCCGGACCAGCCCTCAGGTTACAGGTTACAGAAACAAGAATCCAATAATCTGGATCACAAATTCACAAGGAGCTGCCGGACCAGCCCTCAGGTTACAGGTTACAGAAACAAGAATCCAATAATCTGGATCACAAATTCACAATACAAGCTCCGGCACCGACCCATGATGCAGAATCTCAAGGAGCAACTCAAATCGACTATGTAGATATGGTTCTGACTTTCTGACGAATCGAATTGTCCACTGAACCACACACGTGTATGCAGAACAATGAAAGATCGAGCTGTGACATCGAGGAAAGGGGAAGGGGACTGAGGAGTTCAACGACCTCACCACTGCCTCCAATGAAAAGCCACCGATAAGAACGTCCTAGCAGGGAGCTGCCGGAGCTGTCGGCGCGGACTGGCTCAAATCGGCCGGCGGCACTTGGGCTCGGGAGATGGATGGGCGGCAGCGCTCGAGGCCTCGAGCTCTCTTCTCCAACCACGCTGCGAATCGGCCGGGGGACAGGCCTGCTCTACACGAGCAGAAGTCGGGGCAGCATAGCTCGTCGATGGAGCAGGCGGCGAATGCGAGGTCGGCACCGAAGCCAATAGCCCGCGCATGACGGTGCTCCTCCGATGCAAGATGCAGAGCCGGCGCTGGATCCGCCGGTTGAGCTCGCGCAATCAAGCGGACGGGCGGCAGAAGGGCAACGATGATCGACGGAGCTTCGCAGGTGGGTGTCCTGTGTCCGAGTCGGAACTCGCAAAACAAAAGGTGTAAAAATGCCGTTGCCGAGGATCGAACCCAGGTCGCCAGTGCGCGCAGGGTGGCTCGGTCGGGTAAAAACGCAGCGGTCGGGGGAGAGGCGCGCGCGCAGCGTGGGAGGGGCTCGGGTACGGAATAAGATATTCTGTACCCTGGGTACCGAATAGCGGAGGCCTATATATATATATATATATATCATATATATATATATACACACACGTACATATATATAGTCGACAGTTACGATGGTCGTGGTGGTCTGGCGGGCGCGCCCGTGCTCATCAGCAGTCGATGTGGATGCTGTGCCAGCCGAAGTCGCCGCAGGCCCGGGTGTCCTCGAACACCTCGTACGGCGTGCCGGCGCAGCCGGGCTTGGGGTAGAGCGTCGCCTTCTCACCCCGGAAGTTGAACTCGTGCCCGCCATGGAACCGGACGTGGTTGCAACCGCACGAGCCCACGCTGGCCATGTGCCCCTGCTCCCCCGGCGTGCACCCCGGCCCGCCCCACGATGTCAGGTAGCTCCGCGGGCCGGACCCGTCCGAGGCCGCCACGCCCGTCATCGTCGCCGCGGCGATGACGATGGCTAGGACGGCGATGGCCACCGCAGCTGCGGCGGGCGTTGCTACGGCGTGCCTCGAAGCCATTTCGGTGGATGGGGAGCTAGTGTTGTTTGCTTTCTCTAGCTTCGTGGGGTAGTGCTCGGCATGGAACGGAACGTCTATGGCTCGAGGATTTATAGGACAGGAAGGCGGTCGATTCCTACGTCGATTCCTACATTGTAGTTAACGGTGTCTAGGGGATTTTCCATAGTGGGTATCGAGCTGACTGTTGATGTCAGCACTCACATACGTGCTTGTGTAATGGATCAGTTTGGCTTGACCTTTACTTATCTCTTTGTTTGAATTTACGCCCGGGTGTCTTCGAGCACCCGGTACGGGTCGCCGGTGCAGCCACACCCGCTGTAGAGCGTCGCCGTCTCGCCGCGGAAGTTGAACTCATACCCGCCGGAGAAGAAGATGATGGTGCACCGCACGCCCCCACGCTATCCATATCGTCGACGGCCACGGTCCTGAGATGCACCGTACGGCCGTTCCCATGAGTAGCTCCTCCGGAACCAGCGTGATGGGTCTATAGACCCAGGGTCCCCAACGGAACTGCCTTGCCGTGACACTTGGCCCAACAAAGGGTACAACAACAACGTATATCTAGGCCGGTCCGGCTACGCGTAGCTAGGCCAAGGCCCCGATCTAGACACCGGCCGATTCCTCTGACCAGGAAGCCTAGTCGGCACCCCGACAGGAAGGAGCCAGTCGGAGGTGGGGCCACAGTCCGACCCCGACTGAGTTCTCCCGACTAAGTTCTCCCGATCGGGTCCTCCTGACCGAGTCCTCCCGACTGGGGATGCACCGTACCGCCCGTACCACTCCCCCTGACCAACTCGGTCGGGGCCGACTGGAACAACCGACCGGGGGCGCCCGCTCGGTGTGGGTCTAGGGAGCAGGTGGGATGGATAACGAGGAAACGCCTGGGTCAACCGGCCGTATGCAGAACCATACCGCGCCACGTCCTATGCACGCCTTGCACAATGCCACCGTAAACCTACTCGCTACGACGGAGTGGCCTGACCAGGAGAACAAGGACTGAGGACAGAGGCCATACCGCACCGGAAGACGTGGGCTTCGACAAGACTAGGCAACGCCTGCACACTCACTCTCTTATCCTCTCCGACTTGTACGGTTGTTTCCGTGTACTATAAAAGGGGACGGACCCTCCACTTTAGGTCTCGACACACCCACATACGCACTCTTACGCTTTCGCACTCTCACACACTTAGCGCACGACTGAGCTCTTGCCACTCTCTTCCACTGAGACGAGAATAATGCCAGGACTCAGGCACCCCCCTCTCATACTCCTCTCGTTTGTACCCTCCCTGCAAACTTTGAGCACCTAGGCTCAGGAATAAAGTCGACCGACTGACCCCGACTGGACGTAGGGCGCGTTGCTCGAACCAGTATACATCCTGTGTCATTGTGTATTAGGCCATATCCAATCTAACGCACAGCAAAATTATAAATATCTACATGTCGGTCAGATTTCACACCGACACGGCGAGTACATGGCCGCAACGTTCACCACGGTGTGGCAAGTGGCAACTACTGCAACGTACTTTGTGGCCATATGTGTATACATCTGCTGCGTTCTCTTTTTTGGCATTGCAATTTGCAAGGGTCAAACGCCGGCATCGGTTGGGCGATTTACATTCCCTAGTCTTTCTGGCTTTTATTTTTGAAAATTTCGTGGCACTTGTTGAGGATTGTGATGGGATCATCCTGTTTATCTAAAAAAATTTCATTCGTAGAGACTCTGGAGTTGCCGAGATGGTGATGTTAACAATCAATGATGATACCAACAAGGCAACAACAAGACATGGTTTCAGTTTATATAAACTTCTTAGTTTTTGCAAAAAGAGATTTGACCGAAAAGAAAAAAAAAAGGAACGTGCCTGAGCACGTTTTCCTCTTATACCGATACCAGAGACCATGACACCTGACAGTACAAGCTTAGCCTCTATATGTGACCAGACTGACTGCTACATTTGGTCTATAAGGCGAACCATTACTTGATGAAAATTGTGCAATGTAGAAGTACACAAATCATAGTATCACACGAAAGACCATCTGAATTATAATAAGGAGAATGGTTCTATGTTTGTCATGGGCTACACTGTATGGGCCTAAGGCCGTGTAATAGAGTAGCATTAGGCCAGTGTGCCAACTCTGAGCCAGTGAGCCCATGTACTGAAGGCAGCCTGTTACTTGTGCCGAATTGGTGAACGGGGGAAGACAAGCAATACGAGAAAACCTAAAACACTATTCCTTCTCCTCCTAGCTCCTGCTCGAGGCGACGGCGCCGTTCTCCCTGCCGTGCGTGATGCCGGTGACCTTCTCTCTCTACCCAAGGAGCGTGACAGCAGGTAGCAGAGCCATTATCCGTGCAACCTCTGTCGAAAATCAATCTGGCGCCTCCACAAAACAAACCTCACCAGCCGACCCAAGCCACCACCGTCACCGTACCACCAAATTCACCCGCTTCCAGTCCGAGTCCACCACCACCGCCGCCGCTGCCGTCACTGCCAACACAACATCGGCTACGAGGGAAGAAGCCCCGCGCACTTGCACTCACCTATAGGATGACGACTGCTGAGGAGAAGGTGGACCTCTTGGTCACAGAAGTGAAGAATCTTTAGATCGATCAAGTCAAACTCCTCACCAAAGTGGATGGCATCAACACTTGGAGCATCATTGCGGAGAAGACCGCAAGCGAGCTTCAATATACCCTGAAGAGTCTCACATCGCGCATCTTGGCATTGGAGGCAGCCACATCTGCTGCTCCGCCATCGGCCCCGACGCACGAGGAAGGGTGGCGGGCCTACGACCACCGCTTTGAAAAGATACACCAGGGTGCCGATCCAGGTTCATCAACACCTGATCCCACCCTGGTCAAGGGTGAGCACCAGAAACCCAAACCCATACAATTTGATGTTGAGTTCCTTGAGCCTAGTGATAGGAAGTATGGCTTTCATGCTAGTCAAACCCCACTAGAGAATACAAACTGCCTAGAATTAATTTTCCTATATTTGAGGGAGAGCATCCTAAAGTGTGGAGAGAAAAATGTGAGAAGTATTTCAGTATGTTCAATGTCTCTGTTCATGTTTGGGTCCCTTTTGCTACAATAAATTTCAAAGGCAATGCTGAGCTGTGGCTACAAACATATGAAGCACAACATACTATTGATAGTTGACTTGAGCTTTGTGTAGCTGTAAAATAAAAAATTTGGCAAGGATTTGTATCACAATTATATGAGAGACCTCATAACCATTAGGAAGACAAGTGATGTGCTAGAGTATGCTGGTAGATTTGAGCAATCTAAACATAGAGTCTTAGTCCATAACAAAGATACGGGAGAGGTGTTCTTTGTACAAAAATTCCTAGATAGCTTGAAGTATAATATCAGTAATGCTATAACACTGCATAAACCAAGAACGGTTGATGCTGCGTTATCCTTGGCCCTAATGTAGGAAGAACTCCTTGAAGCATCATCCAGAAGGTTTTCATCATGGATATGAGAATACAGCAGGAGTGCTGTCAAGAATTCAACCTCGGCTTCCACTACTACAACTTCTGCTGGTGTGTTGGGTGCAACACCCACAGCGGAAAAGTCACAAGCGGACAAATATCACAACAAGAGCAGACGGGACAACAAGTATGAAGCATTAAGAGCAAAGAGGAGAGCCAGTGAGCTATGCATGAAATGTGGGAAGACTTATAGTCCTCAACATCGATGTTCAAAGCAAATCGGACTTCATGTGGTTGAAGAGCTAATGGAGCTGTTACAACATGAAGGAAACACTAATGTGGTAACTGACACTAGCAGTCAAGATAGTGAGGAGGAATTGTTGTTCTGATCCTGTTTTGCCACATCTAGTACACAAGGAAACAAGACCATAAGAATTCAAGGGTTGGTGCAGAATTAGGAGGTGTTGATCTTACTTGATTCAGGAAGTTCAGGTACATTTGTCGGTGAATCATTAGTCACTACTCTGAAGCTTCCAGCAGTTGGCAACAAACTATACTGTAACAAGATGATCAAGTCATTACATTGGTGGGCACAGGGAAACACATTCTCCACTGATGCAAAAGTCCCTACCCTTGACTGCTATGACATGATTCTGGGATGGACTGGTTGGAATAACATAGTCCAATGTGGGTCCATTGAAAGAGGAAAAGAATGAGATTCAGCCATTAGGGCAGAAGAACCACATTAACTGGTGTGAACGACAACTTAGCACATTGCAAGAAGATAACTGTGAAGAAGCTCAAAGGCCTAATCAGAAAAAGAGGTGTTGCTCAGATCATTCAGGTGGCACCAAATACTGACACTAAAGCAGAAACTATATTAGTTCCAACAACTGTTCAAAAGGTGTTGGATGAGCACTCCACATTGTTTCAGGACCCAAAAGGATTGCCCCCACAGAGGAATTGTGATAACTCCATTCCACTGCAGCCTGGTATACAACCAGTTAATGTCAAACCCTACAGATATTCCCCATTACACAAAGATGAGATAAAAAGAAAAGTCAAGGAGATGCTGCAGCACGGGATAATACAACCAGGCACTAGCCCATTTGCCTCTCCTGTGCTATTGGTCAAGAAAAAAGATGGTACTTGGAAATTTTGTGTGGACTACAGGCACCTCAACAATATCACCATCAAGAACAAATACTCTCTACCCATAGTAGATGAGCTACCGGATGAATTACATGGAGCATAGTGGTTCACCAAATTGGGTTTGAGGTCTGGATACCATCAAATTAGATTACTGCCAGCTGATGAACACAAGACAACATTTAGAACACATAATGGACACTGGAAATTTAGAGTCACCCCCTTTGGGCTAACAAATGCCCCTACAACTTTCCAAGCCATTATGAACAATATATTTTCACCTATGTTCAGAAAGTGTGTGTTGGTCTTTGTAGATGATATATTAATCTATAGCAAGACAATTGAAGAACATATTCAATACTTGAAAGAGGTATTTGCTTTACTACAACAGCATCAACTCTTAGTCAAACAGTCCAAGTGCTCATTTGCTTAAAACCAGATTGAATACCTTGGTCACATAATCAATGCTCATGGGGTAGCAACAGACCCATCCAAGGTGAAGGCAGTGCAAGAGAATGGCCAGTGCCAACTGATGTGAAACAGTTGAGAGGATTTTTGGGACTTTCAGGCTAATATAGAAAATTTATCAAGAATTATGGCTCCATAAGTAAACCATTATCAGACTTATTGAAGAAAGGAGCAGTTTTCTCATGGAATCCCCAAATGTAGAGCAGCTTTATGACATTGAAGCACACCCTTATCACAGCTCTTGTCCTTGCATTGCTAAATTTCTCCAAAGGGTTTCAGCTGGAAACTGATGCTTCTGACAAGGGCATCAGGGCTATCCTCATGCAGTCTGGGCACCCAATTGCCTATTAGGGTTGCTCAACAGTCGATGCTGATGCTGCGCCACCCAAAGTCGCCGCACGCTTGGGTGTCCTCGAACACCAGGTACGACGTGCCGGCGCAGCCGGTCTCGGTGTAGAGCCTGGCGGTCTGGCCCTGGTAGCTCTTCTCTTGCCCGTCGTAGAACTGAAGGTTGCTGCACCCACAGGATCCCGCGATCGCCGTTTGCCCGGAGCACCCTGGCCCAGCCCACGACGTGAGGTGGCTCGTGGCCTCCGTCGAGCCAATCGCCATGGCCACCGCCAGGATGGCAACAACCATTGCCGCTAAAGTTACGCTGCACTTTGCCGCCATAGGAGCGTAGTGTAGTGGGACTGTGGGAGTGGGGTAACTACTGAGCACACTTTGTCCGCGTGCTAGCTCTTGATTGGTGGTGCATAGCATCAGGACGCATCGTCGTCAGCCAGAATTTATAGGGCGAGCTCACATGTAACACGTGAAGGTTTTGTTAGCGTGTCCGAACGGCTGCAGCTCCCGCTGCACGGTGCCTGCTGCTGCTGCAGCTGCAGCTGCGCTGCTCCCAAGATGGTGTCCTGAACATATTTGTCTCATTGAGCCACTGTATCGAAAATGGACCGAAGACAAAGGGGGTGTTTGGATATGAGGTGCTAAACTTTAGCAGGGTCACATCGGATATTCGGATGCTAATTAGAAGGACTAAATATGAGCTAATTACAAAACTAATTGCACAGATGTAGTCTAATTCGCGAGACAAATCTATTAAGGCTAATTAATCCATCGTTAGCAAATGGTTACTGTAGCACCACATTGTCAAATCGTGGACTAATTAGGCTTAATAGATTCGTCTCGCGAATTAGACTCCATCTGTGCACTTAGTTTTGTAATTAGACTATATTTAATACTCCTAATTAGTATCCAAACATCCGATGTGACAGGTGCTAAAGTTTAGCACGGTGTTCCCAAACACCCCCAAAGTATGAGTGCATCACCATCGCGAGTGTGCTCCGGGCCGATGCTCGCCGGCAGAAATGAGAGACCGAATCCATCTTTTGTTGCCAAGAAACTGATGATCCACATGAAAAAAAAAAGATCCAAAAACAAATCCAAATCCAATCCAAACGATACACAGGACGATTGGATCCTTTTTCATATAGTAGCTCAAGCTTAGAGAAAGAAAACAAGGGTAGAAGGTAGACAGGGATTACAATTCCGTTTTGCATGTTCTTTATTCGGTTCACGGCTTGAATTACTGAATTCGGGTTTTTCGTTACTGAAATCGGATAAAGTAAATTTTGAGTTCCATCCCTAGTACTCCAGGGAGGTGGAGGGTGTTTCCCACCATGCTTGGGTGTCAACTTCTGTTATGTGACTGGCATATATAAATATTATTTAAACACAACAGAATTTAGTAAAATGATATTTTTGACCGAATTATATACTTTTTGTTCACCTCCAAAAATACTATAATTCATGGAGTCTGTTCGGAATTTCATCAGGATTTTGAACCCTAGATGTTGGATGTTGTGCCAACCATAGTCGCTGCATAGGATCTAGCCCTCTCCACGATGCCAAGGTAGCTCCTTAAGGACCCAACGAGGCGATGGCTACGACACTCACCACGTCCACTAAGATAATGTGAGGCATTAGACACCGGCTTCAGCTGAAGGATTTATGAGTTGATTCCCTAGTACCTTGTTCTTCGAAATTTCATGTTGTGATGGGATCATCGAGTTTATCTAGGCAATTTCGGACTCTGGAGTTCCTGATATGGCGTTGTTTAAACAATTGGTGATGATGCGAACTAGAGTGTAGGTGGTTAGGTTCTTGCGTATCCCGGTTTTAGGGGACACGTCCATTGAAAATGAGGTGCCTATAGTGACTTCTCAATTTCACAAAATCTATCGATCAAATCTCTCAGAAGTTCTCAAAGGTATAGAATACGCATGCGCCCAACGTTTGTATGATATGTTTTGGAGAAACAAAATCGGCGATATGATACCAACAACAAGATATATTGTTCATTATAAGTATCTTTGCTTTAGCAAAAAAAAGAGATTTGGTCGGAAATTAAAAACACAGAGAACGTGCGTGTGCACGTTTTCCTCTTATACTGATACAAGCGACTATGCCACCAGTACACCGCAACTATACTAGCCTGCGTGACCAAACTGGTCAGGTATAGCCGTACAGGAACCATATATAGAATCAGGATCGATCATCTGGATTATAAGGCGCACGATTTTCCATTGGTCAGCAGTCGATGTTGATGCTGCGCCACCCAAAGTCGCCGCAAAATTGGGTGCCTTCAAATCCCCCGATCACCTGGTACGGAGTGCCGGCGCAGCCGGTCTCGGTGTAGAACGTGGCCGTCTCGCCCTGGAAGTCTTGCCCGCCGTAGAACTGGAGGTCGCTCCGCAGGACTCGACGGTCGCCGTCTGCCCCGAGCACCCTGGCCCTTCCCACGACGTGAGGGAGCTCTCGGTCTTGGCAATCGCGGCGTCCGTCGAGCCCATCATCACCATGGCCACCGCCAGGATGGCAACGGCCACTGCCGCGAAAGTTACGCTGCACTTTGCCGCCAGTGTAGTGGAAGTGGAGGGTAACGAACTACTGAGCACTTATTTCGCGAGCTAGCTCTCGATTGGTGTTGCACACGGCATCAGACGTCGTCGTCAGCCAGAATTTATAGGCCGATCGAGCTCACATGCATGTACTCCTACGTGAGTGTTGTGTAGTTCAGAGCTGCCGGCTGTAATCGGTCAGAGCGGAGTTCCCAAAATTGTGTCCTGAACATATTGTGGTCTCGTTGAACTAGTGCACTGAAAATGGATCGGCAACAAATATCAGTTCTCAGTGGGTCACGATCGATTGTGCTCCGGCCGACGCTCGCCGGCAGAACTGGGAGACCAAATCTATCCTTTGTTGCTAAGAAATAGCCAAAAACAAATCGAAACCCAATCCGAATGTCGCACTTGCAACGCTTTATTCCCCTTTGCCCATCAGTTGGATCTTCTTTTCGACACCGATCCCAAAAGCCAAGATGCCGCCGCGCGCCACGTACTCCCAGCACGACGCCGTCGCCTCCACCCCAACCAGCTTTCCACGGCGCCTCACATGGGCGCGGATGCCTCGCCTCGTCAGCCGGGCGCTCCGCCGCGACATTCCGCCACTGACTACATGTAAACCCTCCACTACCGGCCTAGCTCTTTTCTAATCGGCGGCCGTGCCGTCTGAGCCCTGAACCAGCTACAGGCTCTCGTGCGCTCCGGTCACCCATCGGCGAAAAGCGCGCACAGGGACGGGCCGGGAACTCAAAAGCGAGGGTGGTGACGCCATGGCTAGGCCCGTGCGCACATGCATCCATCCATGATACATGCTCAGGATATGCAAGGATTATCCCATAATCCACTCTCATAGCGTCGCCTTTTGGGTTTGGCGCCTGTACATAAACCGGCCCGCCGTTCTTGCGGGCTATCTACACACTGATCTCCGGAGCAGTCGAGCTCTGAGTTGGTGATCCAGGCGATAGCTTGCTGGAATCCAATGGCGGACATGCAGATCGTCTTGGCCGGGAGGAAGATCGAGGCGCAGTACGTGGAGATGAAGGTGCCGCTCTACTCCTACGGCTGCGAGAAGAAGATCAAGAAGTCCCTCTCGCATCTGAAAGGTACTAATTGCTTCGTTAACCTGGTCTGCATCTGCAATCTGCAGTCAGAACAGAACAGTTTTTGTTAGCAAGTTATTTGACCGTGTTGGTGGACATGTTGTTGCAGGGATACATTCCGTGCAGGTGGACTACCACCAACAGAAGGTGACCGTGTGGGGGATCTGCAACCGCGGTGACGTGCTCGCCGCCGTCCGGAAGAAGCGCAGGGCGGCGCGGTTCTGGGACGGCGACGAACTGGGTCCGGGCGAGCAACCCGGAGACGCTCCCAAGCAGTACCTGGCGGCGTTCACCGCCTACAGGTTGAGGAAGTCATGGAAGAAGCTTTTCCCGCTGATCCGGCTGTAAATCTCTGGCCGTGAGCTTAGCTTTCTGACAAGTGGAGGTGTATTCCGCGCGTGAATTCGTCTAAGGAGTGGCAAAAAGGGTTGCAACGTGTTAGCGCGTGCGTGTTGCCATCAAATAAATGTGCTGCGTTACAGACCTGTGAATCACATTGCTGTAACCTTTGCACGGATCAATGCCGTTCGATTAGGCACTAGTCCATTCAGTGGTGGATCCAGAACTAGAAAGAATAAGAGCTCATTTTCCCCTTCTTTCTCCTTCCTCCTCCGTTTCTCCTTTTCTTCTTTCTCCTCTTCATCCATGACTGAAATTTTTTAGGAGTGACTCCGAAGGTTCCATGAGTTGCATAGGTTAGGGGAACAAAAGCAACAGAGGTGTTCCTCTACGAGTCCATTGTTGTAGCATTGGGTGGAGAGGAACAAAGGTAGCAAAAGTGTTCCTCTAGGAGGCGTGTTGAGTGTTGACCTTATCCTAACTTAGCCAAATGGTACTGTATAGGGAGATATTATTATTTGGTATTATATTTAATAAGATCCTGTTTGGTTCCATGGGATGGTCCATGGGATTAAAGTTTAGTCCCTTCCTTTTGGTATTTTAGCCTATTTTAGTTCCTAAGCTTCCAAACAGAGGGACTAAATGGAGGACTAAAGGGATTAGTACTTTAGTTTCTTGGGGAGTGACTAAAGGGAACTAAAGGTCCATGAGAACACCCCTGCTCCTCATTATTGTCCCATTCCCCATTATTATCCTCTAGTCCCACAACATTGATTAGGGGTATTTTGGTCCAGGGACTAAAGGAACCAAACAGGCACGAAGTATATGTGAAATGACTGCCTGTTTGGTTCACGGGACTAATGTTTAGTCCCTCCCTTTTGATCTCTTTTAGTTCCTAAACTTTCAAATAGAGGGACTAAATGAAGGACTAAAGGGATTAGTCCTCTAGTCCTTTGGGGAGTGACTAAACGGGACTAAGGGCCTGTTTGGATACACACTCATAAACTTTAGGACACTTATAAAGTTTAGGAGCTAGAAATTGGTAGTCCTAAAATTTATGAGTGGGCTGTTTGGATGGAATCATAATCTTTAGGATGTTAGAGGGGAAATGACTTTTGTACCCCTAATTACTCCACCCCTGCTCTGTTTCTAGTGCCGTGGAGAGAGAAGGGCAACAGGGGTAAAGAATGGGTTGGGGACCACTTTTAGAAGAAAAATGACCAATTATGATGGTTTGATGCTCCTAATGAAAACAACACTCCTAAACATTATGAATGCACTTTTATGACATATGTTTGGATGCACAAGTACTAAAAGTGGACTAAAAGTGAAGTCCTAAAGATTATTAGTGTGTATCCAAACAAGCCCTAAAGGCCCAGGAGGCCACCCCTGCCCCTCATTATTGCAGCGTAGGATGCAGATTTTGTGCATTGATTAGGACTATTTTGGTCTTTGTTCATCTACTTTAATGGCCTTTAGTCCCTAGATCCAAATAGGGTAGGGCCTAGACTAAACTTTAGTCAAGGACTAAAGAAACCAAACTAGGCCTAAATGAGAAACTTGAACCATGCTACATGCTAGTTGAGCAATATCAGGTGGAGAGTAGGGTAAAGACCTAAGGGGGCATGAGCCTCACTAGATGGACAACAGCTTTGGATCATTAATAGATGGATCTGGACCCACATATCAGTGATCCAATTGCATTCTACGTCACTCACCGGATCGGCCACTATTTTTAAAGTCACATACTATAAATAGAAAAATAGACGTCTCCAACATTTTCGATTAGCCACTCTCCTTGGACATATCTTCGTGCTCACTTCATTCAAGTGAGCACCGAGAGATGCATGATCTCTTCCACCGGATCATGATATAATGCACCGCTTGTGGGCCAGTTGTTAGTTAATGGGCTGAACCAAAAATGTGCGCTACTGTAGCTTGGCGCGAGTTGTTGTAGCAACACGAGCAGCTCCGCGAATTGTCCAAACTACAAGTTTGGGTTAACTAGACCAGCTTTTTTATATATAAAACAGGATACAAGCATAAGCAAGTTAATTTGCAGATGTGTGGTCCACACAATCTGCACAGGAGGCTAGATATCCCGAATAACAACATACTATATTCTACTCCCTCCGTCCGTAAAAAGTATCTTTTTAGACTCTAAAATTTATTCCACAAAGAGTGTCATTTTACCTTCTAGTAAATCTCATCTAATTAAAACAACACTCACACTAATAATAAAAAGTGCACGGAGAAGCGCGTAGAGCCAATAAATAATCAATTGATGTTATTTCTCTGATTTCCAATGCAAACGCATTTATTTAGGATAAAAAACTAAACGGACCACCCGAATTTCAATCACATTTAGTATTAGTTGTTAGGGGCAACATAGATATTTCTCGCCACTACTATTATGTCTAATTTTTTTAAAAAATAACACTTTTTCAGGACGGAGGGAGTATTAATCCGCAGTAGCCAATTTCCTTTCACCGTTTTTAGGACTACCACAGCGTCCAAAGTGGATGAAAACTTAGATAAGCTCGTGCAATACAAATTTATCATTTTTGTTAATTCATAGGTTATCGTAGTATTTAATTCATGCATGACATTGTTTAATTGGACATGGAGGAATGGTATGAACTGAAACTCTAGGGACTGTAGGAACTGAGTTTCGTTACATTGAAAAAACTGCAGGGACTGAGTTTCATCTAAATGAAAATTCATTTTCCCCCTCTCTTTATACCATATTACCATGTTTGTTTGCCTGTCACGGAGAACGAAACTCACACATAAATGGCATTCTTACAAAATTTCATGCGCATTGAACGCTGATGAAGCCTGGGTAATCAATACGGTGATGATGTCAATAATCGTCAGAGTCCCCCTCTTCCAGATGCATCAGTGGCTACCTAAAACCTGTCCAGAGGTATCCAGATGTTTCTCAGCCAGCTAAGCAGGTGAAGCCGTGAAGGTGACGCATCGTATTGCCAGGGTACAGCAGAAGTACCGTAGTAACGCGCATCAATCAACTACATATAAGTGCCTGGGAATGGCGAAAGCTCAGGAGGTTTGGTACAGTTTGCGGGCCCCGCAATTTCGATCGGGAAAAAAAAAACGCTCTGGAACTCTCGCCGTCTTTCCGGTTGCTCCCCCGCGCGCCCCTACGCCATCTCGGGAAGAAAATTCTGTGCGGCATTGTCACACCACAATTACCGTGCGACACCGTCTATATGCCCAACGTATGGCACGATTGCCCCAGGCGCAGGCGCATCCGCTAGAACCATCTGCCGTTCAATTACCGAGCTGATTCTACGTAAACGACATGCATCGAAGCTGGCTCCAAAATCAGATCGAGCTGCCCCCTCCTCAACGTTTGCAGCCGCCGTCGTGCCGTTCTTCACCGACAGCGAGGTCCAGGCGACCAGGCCTCCTCCTCCCGTGAGAAGGGAAACAAGAGCCTCACATCGTGTCGTACCCTAGCCTAGGAATCCGCTTCTATTTCAATCGAATGGAGGTGCTGTAGGTAGTAAGGGCGAGGAGCGAGCGACACGGCAAGTCCTCGAGCCGTGAGTGTTGATCGCAGAAGGATAGGATCATGCTCCCATCATCTGTATTTGATTACTGCACGGTAGAATCCTCCAGTCGATGAAAGTCGTGGTACAATGAAAAAACTAGGACATCTAATTTGTGTGGCGGCTAAATTCTACATTCGATGAGGATTGGAGGAGCTCGATCTTTTTTTTGAAGCGGTCTGCAATCCGCGCAATGAGAGAAGGATGGGAAGAAGGCTTGATCGCACGGCTCGCGGCTTGGCAGACCAGCGGAAGGTGCAGTCAGCTCTCCTCCTGCGGGAGTGGTCTGCAGGGCAGGTTTTCGCCGCAGCGATGAGATGTGCCGGGCATCCAGACGGTGTCGCAGAATAGGCGCGGTGCGGCACCGCCGCATAGAATTTCTTTCCGCCGTCTCGGCGCCCCGCCCATCGCACGCTGCTGCCATCCCGGAGCTCCGCCGCTGCTCGAAGTCGCCCTTCTCCTCCACCGCTCGCCAACCCACGCGCCAAGGCCCTGGTTGGGGCCAAGTCCGCCGCGCCGAGGCCGAGCCGCTTCCGTCGTCGTGGCCTCGCGTGCCTCGCTTCGCACGCCGCTAGAGCTGCCGGAATTTGCCATATACGAGGCCACCGCGTCGCCACCCTGCGCGAGACCCTCGGCTCAAGACACCGTGCGGTTCCGAACTCGCCCATCGGAGCGCCATCCTCGATCTCTGAGCTCGCCTGCCGAAGCGCCGTCGGCAAACTCCGATACACCGCGCCGACCGTTGAGCTCCCGGATCCTCCGCCCTCCTATCTGCTGCCGTTAATCCGCACGAGCACCAAAGAGGAGCTCGCATCACCCAATCGCCTCCTCCCGCGCGGAGGGAGCTCCGTTCTTCACACCATGGCAGCGCGTTGGCCATGGGTGCCCGGGGCTATATTCTCCCATGGCCCCTCTCTGCAGCTGCCTCCTCCCGAGCTACAGCAGCAGGCGACGCTGCTGCCTCAGCGCGGGGAGGTCGGACAGACGAGTGGCTTTCCCTTTTCAGTTATTAGCAACCTTAATTCAATCTGATTAGTGGTCAATCTGTATCCCTACTGGGTTCTCGATTACTAATGTTTGGTGGAGAGGATAACAAGAGAAGACTACGGAATGATTTTCATATACTTGAGTTGGAGACAGTGATGTGGGAAGAAGTGAAAACAGAGTAAGAACCACTTACAACTTATGCTGGAAATATCTTTATGTAATTCTGAGCTGTTCATGAGATTATTGCTTTGCTTGCTATTGTATAACAGGAAAGGTGGCCCGGCTCCTAGGTACGATCATTTCGCTGCTGTTTATGCTGACCAGTATCTTCTGATCTTTGGTGGCTCTTCTTACTCTGCTTGCTTCAATGATCTTTACCTACTTGACTTGCAAACTGTAAGTACTGAATCTCTGTGCATGCTTCAATTAAGGTAACATGGAAGTAATAATAGAAGACCACAAGGCATCAGACTGCCTTCCTAAATTTCCTGAGATCAACGAACATGTTAGAACCGAAATGTTTCACAACCTATGGGATAGCAGACATTTCTTCTCTGGATCGACCCAATTAGGATGTAGTTTTTTTATATTGACACCAAGTTTACCAAAAAAAAAAATCCTTTGTTCAGTTCACCTAAATAGAGTTATTGATGACTTTAACATTAAATAACCATAACCGTTCCACTGAAAGGATCGAAATTTTCATCCAGATTCTAAGATAACAAAGCACCACTCTTTGGCAGCAACCTGAATATTTCATGTCACTGTGCATACCATGTTGCAGTTGCATCAATAGTATGTCATACTAATGTGCTTTCTGTTGAGTGTTGATTCATTAGGTTTATATTTGTAAGCCACTTAAATGTAAGCTACAGCGATGGCTGCCATTGATGCTGAGTTTGATGATATGAACTTATACCCAGTTATATTTAGCTTCGGTTCTGACAGGAGTAACCTAGAGCAAATGGTTGAGCTTTAAGATTCCTATTATATTTAGTTGCTGTGATTTTGTGAAACCAGTACCATAATCATTGCTGTGAATTGGTGCATATTCAATGTCAACTAGCATTCCATCAGTAACAGGAAGTAGGTCTGAACTCTGAAGCACTAGCAAGAATCACCACTGCTCCTGGGCTGCCATGGTTCGACCAGCAACTCCATTCACCAATGCGACCGGCTTTGCTGGCCGCGTGCACCTTCAAAAGCCAGCCGCGCTATCTACGACCTTCTCCCTGATGATGCGTGGACCACCGAGCTCCACTACCACCAAACTCTCTAATTTGATGAACTCTTCTAAAACCTCTCTTCCATTTTGGCCTTTTTGTATGATGACTTCATTTATTTGGAAATTGGAGATGGACACCGTTTTTCTAAAATCATATACCTTGTCATTATTCATTGTTAATTCAGATTAAGATCTTTGGTCGGGCGCGCATAGCGCGCCAACCTGCCTAGTTATCCAAAAGAAACTGAGCTCGCAAATGTCTCGACATCATTTTTCTGTCAAAGTCTCCTTATTGAACATATCACCAGTAATATTATAAGGAACGAAATGAATCCTCAAGTACAGCATGAACTCTTCCTTTACAGCACTAGCGAAGAGCTAGCAAAATCAAACTGCTTGAAAGTCGAAACGAATGGAACACACCGTGGCTCGACCTATCTGATCAGCCGGCTCTCGCGCGGAAGGGCATGCGGTTGGTCATGGCGCCGTTCGTGGCGGGCTGGCTGAAACCGAAGGCCTGCAGGTTCTGATCAGCCTCGGGTGGTGACGCGGAGGGCGTGCGACGGCGGCGGCGGGGGCCCGGGCGGCGGCACGAAGGGGAGGCTCCGCAGCATGAGGAAGCGCATCCGGCGCGGGAAGGGCGCGTCGTTGAGCAGCTGCTCCAGCACCCGGGCCACCAGCGCCGTGTACTCCTCCAGCAGCTCCGCCACGATCGCCACCAGAATCATTGCCGGACGGGAAACCTTTGCTTCAACTGTCGCTTGGACTGAGAACTGGAAGATTGGATCGGACGTTTTTGGACTCTGGATGTGGACTTGCATCGTCCGATCGGGCGATCCGAGGCTTTAAATGGGGTCGGGGTTTCGGCCGTTCGTGGAGTCGAGGGAGGGTAGATCAGGTCGAGCTATCCAGCCGTGGACCCATGGTGAGAGTCTGGACTGGGCTCGCTGCGTGTCGCGTCCGGTGGGCAGCGCGCGCTGGTTTGGATGTGACCCGGCGACGGCTACCGCGCGCCCGCGCGGCGCGCTGCTGGTATCCGCTAGAAGCCGAGGGAAGGAAATGTTCGCTTCGCTTTCGCGCGTCGGCCCGTGGTTTGGGGAACCCAGGAACAGGCGAACAGCGCACCGGTGTGGCGGTTGCGGCGTGGGCGCGCGCGTCAACGAGGCCGCGAACTTATCCGATCGGCCGGCACGGGTTCGATCTCGTCTGGTCGTCGTACTCGCTGCGCCACGCCCCGGTCAAGCGGGGCCCGGAACCAGAAGCCGCTCGGCAGCTAGCTGGGCATGGTAGGTCGCGGCCGCCGTCAAACAAATCTGGGATTCGGGCTGTGGCCGAGGTTGGCGGTGTCCTGCTGAGTGCTGGCGGCGAGTGTACGTGTACGGACGGCACGGGACGTGGTCTGCCAGTATTTGCAGTGGTTTTGTTTCGGATGAGACGTCGCTTTCTGTGGACGTCACCTGTGTGCACAGTTGCCATGTTGGTTGTTGGGTCCTTTGGGGGGAGGCAACGTGGTGGTGCTATTTTCTACCGGACGGAGCCGGACTTTTGCTTTTGTTCAGCTGAAATTCTTGGCGAAGGCCATCAACTAAAAGTGAGTGTGCAGCCAATTGTCTTTCCCTGCAGATTGGCCCCTGGGGATACCGTCTTATTAAAGTTTATTTTGAAAGAGACCTTGCGTGAAGAGGGGTGAGATCTGTCTGAATGGATTATCGTTGGTCGTTTTCGAATGGAATCTATTATCTTAAATACAATAGTGTTAAAAAAAACCACCACGTTCGTCGAGAGGGTCTAGAAATTCTCGCGTTAATCTAAAGAAGAGAAAAATATATACCATTAGATTTTATGAAGACCTAACGGCTCGGACTAACTCCAAGAGTCATTGTCAATACGATGAAATGTTTATATTAAAAAAAAATCTCCAATGAAAGATTTATATTAAAAAAAGAGTGTGTATGCTGTCTCCCCTCTCCACGTAAAAGAATACCCGGGTAGTAGGTAAAATATTTGAATAAAAAGGAAAATCCCTACCCATTGATACATACACGGCTGGCCTATCATCCCACTATGGGATCTACATAAGTATGCAATAGCACGGTTGGTTCGCTAGAACATTGCAAAGCGTACAACATCTTCAAGGTAAAGATACTGATGCTTGCCTCCAACATAGTGCAAGCAGAAAACGATTGCAATGGTGGTTCGCAAGCTAATGACGACTTTGCCAATAACATATTTCCCTTACCATATATGCATAGAAAAAAAGCATGCCATGCGAAGCCGGTGCCTGCAAACCTGTTGCCGAGTATCATGATACCATCCATCGACCTCACATTACCATATATGCACAGTGGTAAAAGAAGCTACCGTGTTTATTGAGAGGGTCTAGAAATTTCCATATTAATCGAAAAAGAAAAAGAATATACACCGTTGAATTTTATGATGATCTAACAGTCTATATTAATCTAAAAGTTACATACAAAATCCAATTACTAAATAGCTGGAATTGGAATTTAAAAGAAATACCAATATGGCAGTAGGACTGTGGACCCCTATTGCCATGTCCGTAGGTTTTTTTAGTCTATTGGGATAATTATAAGGTTCACTATCACGTATCAAATATGTCAATTGGAGTAAATTCTAACATTTCTATAGGTGAAAGGAAATTTAGACCAAAAATATAAACTATTATAATAGATACGGCGACAAGGGAAGAAAATCAACGTTTGAACTAGAAAAAACCTGTTTCGGTCCCCATAATTTTGCTTCAATGAGGCCGAGATAAAATAAGAGATTGAATTTTATCTAAAGATACCACTAAGATATAATTAGCGTGGTATTGCTCCGGTAAAGATTCTATCATCTTGGACAGGAAAATTGTTGTCAAAATCAACGCCCTCGCTATGGGGATTGAGCCCCTCACCACGAGCACAATGGGAGCACCGGCGGATGATTTCATCCATGAGGTCGACGGTAATGACGGATAATTTCGTGCAAGAGCTCGATGATGGTAGTAAGATAATCCAATTTTGCTCAACCTATATATTTATTAAGAGAGTGGATGAAAATCGATTTCATATTTATTCACTCTGATTGGCTGGCTGCTTGCTTTGCTTGCAGCATGCAGGACCAGCAGAGGCAATATATAGGAAAAATGATTTCAGAATCCGACCAACTTTGACTGAACAATTGAAATTAAGGAGCGAGAAAAGGGATGTTAAGGAAAAAAAGAATAAACATTGTTAGAATTTACTATGATCTAATGGTCTACACTAATTCGATCAAAGAGTTCATATCAATATGATTAATAATTATGTAATTTTGGAATCTAAACAAGAAAATTTTCTAAAAAAATATCTATGGGATGGAAATAAAACATGTTGAATCTTCCATAAACAACATGTTGATAAGATATAGTATGGGATGCAAAAAAAGATGTTTGGAATTGGTCTTTTCTCAATTAAATTATGTAACTTTTGTGATGTGACTAAAACTCATGCATTGGAGATTAGTCTTTTCTCAATTAAATTCTGTAACTTTGATGATGTGATAAAAATTCATCCAATTTGAATTCGTATAGTTTTTGCAACAAGAGCAAACTTAGCATTCCGATGGACTTCAACTGGCGTCCCAAGGCCACGAGACAGAACAGTAGTGAGATGGAAGAGTAGACATATACAAGTCGTGCACCGGAAAAGGAATAGTATGTAAATTGGACACCAAAAGTATGTAAATTGGACACTCGACAACGGAAGTTCGGATGCAGGTAAGAACAACTTGCATGAGATACACATGTCAGCTTTGTGCAACACCAACAGACGCAAAACCACCGCTTTGTGCAAGGTTGCAAAGCTCATGTGCAACACCAACAGACGCAAACCACTACTTTGTGCAAGGTTGCAAAGTCATAGCGTAGGTGAGAGATTAGAAAGAGAAAAATATATGAAGGATCATGATGAAAAATGATCATGAAAGAGGTCCATGCCGGCACCAGAGATAGTGAAGTGGCCACCATAGCCATTGGGATGTGGTCAAGAGGAGAACACTTGGGACAAATATGACTAGCTTCACTAAGTGGTTGCATGATGATGATGCCACCACGCTAGCCTCACGTCTTTCTATCCACTACTCCAGATCGGCCTATCACCACCATCCCTAAATCCAATATCGCCGCCAATTTGGCCTCCTGTTGGATTTGGATCGACGGTGATAGTGTCTCCATCACCGCCAGACCATGAAATGGTGGTGAAGCCTATTAAAAAAATAAAAAAGGCACAGCCCGAGTCCTGCCACGCTGTCGTAGCTCGCCACCCACTCAAGTAGCTTGGAGCGGGAGAGAGAAAGAGAGGAGGGCAACGTACCATGGGGGGAGATGAAGCCCCCCGTCGTTGTCGCTGCATCCCGTGCCCACCATCGCAGCCTGGTGCTTGCGTCCATCGTCGTCGCTAAATCCCATGCCCGTGCCCACCACCATCGCTGCCGCCACCTATGCCCACCGTCCCTTCCCACACCTTGTGCGTCGCCGCTACTCCTTGCTACAAATGAGGGGCGAGCAGAGGGGGGAGGGGAAGGGACGAGACAGAGGTGGGGAGGGAGAGGTGTGCAGGCTGATATAGAAAGAGAGGAGGGGGATGCCGGCGAGAGAAGGGGACGGATGTGGATAAGATATAGAAAGGATACGGTTAACATATGGATATACCAAGAACCAGCAGTGAAAATCGATTCCAATTTTCACCACGGGTTCGTGGATGGAACCGGCGGTAATGTATATTTTTATCACAGGCTTAAACCTCCACTATGCCTAGCTATTCACGAACTGGCGGTGAAAACATATCGCCACCGGATCAAACCGCCAGTGACAACCTGTTCATGATAACCATTTTCTATATTAGTGATCAACGACCATCATCATAACAGCCGGCTCCATTGACATGTGTCCACATTGAGAAATGATTACCTTGACCAGTACAACAATCACCCTGTGACGGGTTAATTTTTTTCATGTGCCACAAGAGAGCAAGAGAGGACAAACTATGTATACAATAGTATATTGTTGTCTACCGCTGACCTTTACTGCCACTAGCGAGTAGGGCTAAGCTAACAGCCGTAACTAGACTAATGGGAAAAAATTACAACCAACCCGTTTGTCCCCAGCCCAATACTCACCCGTTCGCCATAGTTGTTGCGTGCGATTGGGCAATAGGGCGCTAGTTGGAGACAGAGAGGGTGTCGATTTGATGGAATAGTGATTGTATCTAGCAGCATAGTGGACGATTTGGTGGAGTTACTTGAGGGCCACAAACACCAACCACAAGGCAGCAATTCCAAAATAATCGTATTATATAATGAAGAAAATCATGTGGCACCAACCACAAGGCAACAATTCCAAAATAATCGTATTATATAGTGAAGAAAATCAATGTTTGGCATGCGCACCATAGCATACTGCATGTAATGTCCGACGAGAGGGAAAACAACCACAATCAAGGATGTGTCACAACGTAGCGGACAACGCTGCTTCAAAACAGAAGCAAGAGAGAGGTGATGAGCTCATGAGCACAAAGACTAAACTTGGTAGCCACAACGACATATTTACTGACCTAAGGGCAGAGTTTAAAATGGAAAAAAGGTGCAACAACCATAAGATAAAATAGATCATGTATGTATGGGGTTGTAGCAACCGGTGATTGGACAACAAAGAAAGATAAGGAGATTTGGATACAATAACAACTAAAAGGTCAAATTCTAATTATTACTTTTGTAGTATACATTGAATATTCTATTAAAATATAAGAATTTATAAGGATTTTTTGCAATTATAGTAAAAACTTACAAACAAAAAATGTACATCGTAAAAATGTGAAAATGTATAAATCTTTATGTTGTTTCAATAAATACCAAATATGTTTATATCTAAGTATTACCTTTTCTTTTTAATTCATGCTAAAAAAGATACGCCACAAAAAATTACAATAAAATATATGATAATATATTGGTTCATTACCACGACACGACTAAATACAATTATTTATATTTATTTATTTTGAAATAAAGCATTCAAATATTGATATAAAAAAAGCTAGCTACCCATGTTATTTGCACGTGCCATCTTGATTATATGTGTAGTTATATCGCTGAAAGAATCGCTGCCCTCCGGAGCCTCGACGTCGCTCCCGTTTGTCGCCTGACGCCGTGTGTCCAGCCGCCCTTCTTACTGCGTGCGCTTCACGCGGTGGGAAACAGCTGCCGCCGGTCATGGGCTTCATCCTTGCCTCTTGAAGAAATCGAACCGCCCATCGCTCCGTCCTCCGCCGCCTCCTCCTCCGTTCTCCGCCGCAGCCCAATCTCTCCCTCCTCCGCTTCCCCCTGCTTGATGCTGCTTGTCCCGCAAGTCGTCCCCACCCCTATGGCTGGTTGGGCCCATCCCATGCCTCAACGCTGTCGTGGCCACGCCTCGAGCCGTCGCTGCCCCCATGGCCGGATGGGCCCATCCGATGCCTCAGCACCGCCATGGCCACTCCTCGGTCTGTCGCCGCTGCCGCCATGGCCGTCGCCATTGCCACCACTATCCGCCCAACGGCGTGTGACCTCAGGCCGATGGCCGGCCACCTACACCCTACACGCCATCGCTACCCTGCTGCAAGCCAGTACTCCAGGTGTCTTCCTCGACCACTGCCTTCCTCCTGTACTCCTCTCCGTAAGCTATCAACTCTGATTGCTCTGGCGTCTTCATCCATGGTCCCCTCCTGCTGACGAAGTGACCAACGTCCATCAGTAAAGTGGCCACGGTGAGATGGCAATTTCGTCGCCGGCGGGGAACACGATGCCGATAATCTTCAGGTAAAAGATTACCATGTTCTAAGTGCGGTTGTTTTTTCCAACCGTCGTGGTCTTTTTGCAAAAAAAGTCCCTCAACTTTTGTAATCAACCCGTAGTCCTTGTAATATGTTTTGACGATTTTGCAAAAAGGTCCCCAAACTTTACTGCAATTGTGGAGGTGGAGGTGCTCGCGCCGGGGTCGAGCCACCGCGCCGGCCGACCTCGCCTGGGCTGCGCCGTCTGTCGCCACCGTGGAGCTAGAGCTGGCCAGCCACCCGCGCCGTTGGTGACCATGTCGGTCGCCTCCGCCGCGGCCGCCGCGCCTGCTGCCTCCGCCGCCGGGGTTAGGCCGAGGTGGCTGCGCCGGCCACCGGGGCTCCTCCGTGGGGGCGCGCCAGAGAGGTGGGAGAGAAGAGAGAGAGGAGATAGGGTTGGGAGAGATATGGGAGAGAAGAGAGAGAGGGGGAGGAGATAAGGTTGGCTGGTTGAGAGGGAAAGGTGGGAGGAGAGTTCGGCCAATAGGAACGCTCGGTTTCGGAGTTGTGGATCGATGACGTTGCAAATGTATTTCTTCTCTGAAGTTATAACATATTTTTGGACTACTAAACTATCTCAAAGGAAAAAGTTGTCAACTACAAAGTTTAAAATCTTATCGAGCTCTACAATTTTGATATAAAGTTTGTAATCATCCGAGATCGTATGCAAAAGTTTGTATTAAAAAAATACAACCTTTAAACTTAATCATTCCCGTCCTTAGTTTTGTTTTAGTTTTGTTTCTATTCACGAATCCAACAACGGTTGCGACGTCATCGTCGACATACATCTTGACGCCGCTCCCATCGTAGGTCGACTTCTACCGCGGCAATGGGACTCCAAACGGCGGTACGCCACGCAGAGCTGTGCCCGCCCCCGCTTCCGTCGGAACGCACGAGTTCCATGTGTGGGTCCCACGTAATAAACAGATGGTATCACACCACCCACGAATGTCTTCTACTACTGTACTTGCAAAGAGAGGATTATTAGGGACAACGTACCAACATATTGTGAAGCGAAGCCAACATATTAGGAACAAACGAATAATAACGTGAGAGCAAGTAAGAACTTGTAGCAACGCACGGGTATTTGTGCAGTTACTGCAGGTTCTTCCTTGCGATGCTTCGGCTAGCCTTTCAATTTTCTGGGTTTTCCGATATGTGTTCTTTATGTTCGATTCGATTCTCCTTTGCCTAACATTGCTTCTTATGTGGTTGTCCTGCAGGCTGCAGGTGCCCCTGTGCGTGCTCCCTTCCAAAAGGACGGCTACCGGCGGCACCCCACTGATTTTGCCAGTCAGGTAGAAGTTTCAGGGTGTATGGGTGTCTGGTTCAGGACAGCACCGTTCAATCTGTGTCGATTCTTCACATCGATCTGATGATTTCTTCTTAGTGCCTGACCTCACCATTCTTTATCTGACAGATGAAAATTGAACTCATTTTGCAAGTTGTGTTGCTTTACTCTGCCAAATGGAAGTACGTTTTGGATGCAGGTTAGTGTTTCTTCTTGCCAGCTACGTCAGTCAACTATTCTTGTGTCAAGCCTTTCAGTTATGAATCGAGTTCACAGTGTAGTATGTTGCTTTGCTGCAAAACGAAAGTGACTTCACAAGCAGGTTAGGGGTTAGGCTGCCTTCTCTTTCAGTTAGTTACAAGTACTATTTACACTCATGATGCATTCTGAAGAAGAGTCTCATTGTTTGGTTTCCTCCTATGCTTATGCAGGAAAATTCAGGTTACAGACATTCCGATGAGTTTGATTGCATTGCTATCCGAGGTTCTGAACATTATCGCCTCTACAAATGATGGGAGGATTTCTGAATTCAGTGGGTTATAGTTCTTGCAACTTAAATGTCTGGAGTAACACATATTAAGGCTTTGTTTCTTCCAAATTAGTTTACACTATACAGTTTGCTAATAACCAAAACATGTAATATGCAGTAATATTAGTACTTATTATGGACCAATGTTCCTTCCTGTACAAATTTTTGTTCGACTGCAAAGTACTGAACTTGAGGTAGCTTAATGCAAGTATTCAAATGAATTAGGTGCAGGCTGCCTAGCTATGCTGAGACCTACTCAAATATTTTTATGGCAACTTTATGGTCACCCAGACCCAGGTCAACACAAAAGGTTGCTGCCAATTCATGTTCCTGCTCCAAAATCAGGATTACATAGTCCATGAGCGTGCACATTCTCTATAATAGGTTCAATTTAAAGTTTAATTTTGGCCTCCATGCAGCTTCAAGTAGCCTTTCCCTGATCGAGTTTTGCTATCTCAGTTTTCCAGGATGCCCATACTGCAACTGCTATATTCTTTAATTTGTTTATTTTACCATGCCAATTCTTAGATGTCCCTTTCCACACTTATGTCACCTTCTTTTATGTATATGCACAAGACTAATCTACATGAAATGCTTCATATTTAAAGATTCCACCTCTATATTTAAAGCCATTTGTATAAATTCCCATTACATATTTACATTATTACAAGTCATTCCAACTCTCTTGGAGAATCAAACCATTTTAGTGTCATTCCAACTTTCTTGGAGAATCAAACTATTTTATGTTTGACTAAAATTATAGAGAGGATCACAAAAATTTATGGCACCGAATAGATATACATTGTACTTATTTGGTATCATGAATTTTAGTACTTTATTAGTCAAACTTGAGATGGTTTGACTTTCCAATAAAATCGGAATGACTTATAATTTGGAACGGAGGGAGTATTGGATAAGCAACCTACAATGGACAAGCTACAAGACCATTGTCATGCATTGGCAAACCACTTCAATGCAATGGTGTTTCATTTTCGAAATCAGAAGCTGACCTGGTGCAGCCATGACACTCTGCTACGTTTATGTGTTGTTGTTCAGCTGCGAATCCAAGATGAATTTTTCGCTCAAAAAATTCCAAGACGAATCTATCACATGTTTTGGCCCTTCGACATTCCACAATGCAAGCAACATCAGACGATTGACATATTTAAGAGATTCTTGTGCCTTGCCGATGTAGTGTTCCGGTTTAGATGGATAAATTTGTTGTAATGGCAGCTATGACCATCTCCTGAATGGAGAGGATCTTTATGTTTGGCAACCACATGACTCGAATGTCCTCTATATGATGTTGGCTTTCATGTCTGCAACCTATATGGTTGTTCTTAGCTCCAAATTTATTTCCTGTTCTCAATTATTTTAACATTCATGTCTTTGAATTACAAATGCTACTTACCTATCCTTTTTTACGTAAATTAGTGCAGTACAAATACAACAAAACATTCACGTTCATGCACGTTCACAAAAATGCCATGTGCATCTGCCCTTCAGGCGCTGCGTGGCGCGCCTGCCTTCCCAGTTGATGCTGATATACTGAAAGTCGGAGAAAATGAAAAGAGAATCCATCTTTCATGTCGTCCCGTTTGGCCCACGAGAGAAATTGGGCTTATGGACCATATGGAATATGGAAGGAAACTGGGCTACGTGCAGCGATATCTCTCTCTTTTCTCACATGCGTTGGGCCGGAGTTTATCCTCTCGGCCTTTTTACTGGGTAAGAGGAAATTCATGAGAACGATGAAGTTCGAGTACCCATTTTTTGTTTGGTCCATCTAGAAAAAGTACTATTCCATTTGGGCCAGTTCCGAGTGCTGACAGCACTGCAAACTGTTTTTCAAAAAGAAAAAGAAAAAAGACAGCGCTGCAAACTGCAAATACTATACTTGCGCAGAAAATGTCAGAGGCCTCATATATTATGCCAAAATGGGATCACCTGCTCCTTGCTCGCACACTAAACTAATCTATCTTAACAACCTCCTGAGTCCTGACCCAAAAGCTATTAAAAATCAGGCACGCGATTAGAGCGCTCCTCCAAGAGGATTGATGTCTTTGCAGGAGGCTGTTGCAAATAAAGAACCCTAAACGGAGAACGGTCTCACAAACCCCAACAGTCCCACGCGCCATAAAAAACAGCGAGCCGCACGATCCCGATCCAGCCGCAGGCCTGCGGCTCCCTTCTCAATCCTCGCCCCGGCCCCCCAAAAGGCACAGTAGTTTAATCGCCGGCCTACTTCAACCCCGGTGGCCAGGGCCCTTGGCCACTCATGTCGAGCGCAGGGCAATGGGTGGGGGCGAATGAAAAGCAGGAATTCCTTGTGGTACGTGTTGGGGCCTGATAGGCGTGGTTTGATTACGCCAATAATTGGAGTTTGGAGCCCTCTCGCGTCCGTACGGGACTGACCAGCACGCAGCGGGGTTTTTATATTTACAAATGTCCCTAACCACAAGATATTCCCGCACGCCAATGGCCGTCGACTGCAGCGGGGGCTTTCTGAATTGTGATCGCCATCGAAATCCCGAATAGTGCTTTTGTTGACTCGTCTGTTCGGCATTATTTCGCGTGCGTCTCCCTCGATCTGACGGTGACAGTCCGTACTCCGTAAGGAGCAGCCTACCATTTTCCGACGAATTCTCGCGGCGTCCAGGTCTAACGATCCCCTTGCCGATGGCCATTATTGCCATGCTACTCGATATATACTCGAACAGCAGCGGCATGCATGCCAATTGCCAACCCGATCGATCGAGCCCACGCCGCCACGCGGTCCCCATGCCATTGCCACGGAACGACGGGGGGGGGGGGGGGGGGGGGGGGGGGGGGGCATTAAATGGAACAACATCCAGATGGCGACAACAAGGGAAAAATGTGGCGGGGCAAGGCGTAGGGTGTGGCAAAGGGAGAGGGAGAAAATAGAG